>NC_136065.1:307081173-307567126 GCF_964261635.1 Lissotriton helveticus | reverse complement strand
CGAGGGTATGGAGAAAAGGCAAAACAGAGAGGGGAAGAAACATTTGAGGATCCTCAAGGGGGAAAAGAGGTAAAAAGACGAGGGAATGGACAAGATGACGGGTCGGGAACCAGGGAAAAAACTGCAGAGAACAGCCGCAAAATGGTCAAATGATTCTCCAAGTCTTATAGGAGTGCCCTGTCCGGCCTGATGCCTGCTTGTAAGGGTGCTTGTATAGGTTCAGCAACCAGCCCCTGGCAAAGTCACAAATTAAAATTTAGGGTGATCCACAACCAGACAGTTCGGGGGCAGTCGCTATCTTGCTCACCGGTGTTTGCAACCAAAAATTCCAATTTTAGGGCCAGCTACACAAGTTAGGGCAATGATATTATACCCATGCACCTCCAACCAAATTCCGGCGCTGGAGCACGCACTCTATTCCGGAGTGTGGTGCTGCAGAAATCCCTTCTGTAGCCTGGAGAGCAGGGTGGACACGGAGCTTCAGTTCCAGGCGCATTTGAGGGCAATTTTGTCCGCCATGTTAAAGTCAGACATTTAAGGATGTAAAGCGCCGCTGACTCCACCGTCTCCAGGGACCCCGAGCGCACTTCGCGGGGCTCACCTCTTGGATCCTCAAGGTTCAGGAGTGTCAGTAACAGCGATGTTTCTCAGAGGGGTCGGGCTGTCTCATCACGGGCGGGCTCCGGCCGCCATCTTGTCCCTCGCTGGATTGTTGAGGTCAGGCATTGAGGATGCACAGCGCCGCAGAATCCACTGCCTCCAGAAACCCAGAGCACGCTTTGCGGGGCTCACCGCTGTGTTCCTCAAGGTGCCGGTGTGTTCATAGCGTCTGTGGAGGCCACGCTGTTCAGAGGGGTCGAGCCGTCTCTCGCCGAAGGTGGACTCCGGACGCCATCTTAACCCTCGCTGGATTTTCTTCCCGGAGAAGTCGCAGCAGAGTAAGGCCAGTGCAGACGCTCCCGAGAGAGCAAAATACATTCCGCCGGAGCCTCACAGACATCTGACTGTGTGACAGTGTGGCCCCCGGGGTGGAGTGAGATAGCAGCATTCGGGAGGTTGGGCAGCCCGTTCTCTGCGGTGACGCCGCAAGACTCTGACTGCCTGACCGGGATTCCATCGGCTGTGGCTGCCGCTCCTGCTGCCTGGGCCTGCCGCGTGGTGACGGGTGAGTGGCTGCGCCCCTACGCTGCAGTAATCAGCTTCCCCTCAACATAGTGAGACATGCGCTGCTAATTCGGACTCTGCCTATCCCGTGGCCTGGTTCGTGGTGCTATGGAGCCCTGACTGGCATTACTTGTAGTGGGCCTTGAAACACACTGTTCTGCCTGTCCTTGTGGAGCACACACTGCTGAATCCTATTACAGGAGCCCCTGCATACCATGTTTGTTCTGCTAGACTAGGGCCCCTTTGCCTGCACCACAACAAACATCTGCCATAGAGCCTCAGTCCTTTCTTTGCATGTTTCCGGGCGCTGCACTGGACGCTTCACACCAGCTGCCATAACACTCTGCCTAGGAATTAGCTGTAGTGGAGGATGGACGAGAGGCAGTATGCGTGGATCCTGTGTGGTGTGTGTACGTTGCATATCATCAAGTGTCAGAATATGGTGCCTGTGTTTCTCTAAGGAGCTATCCTGCCTGCGTGAAAACAAACGACCTTACCGTGCTTTCTTTTAGAAGGGGGCTGAAGACTTGGCTTTTCTCTTCATAATTCTTGTGACTACTGTGAGCGGCCGTGTTGTGTTTTTCGGTTTCAGGTCTCTTTGCCAAAGCGCCGGGACACCCTTCGGGGTAGCCGTGCGCTATAGAAGAGATAGTACATAACATAACATAACGTGCTGCTGCTTGGACGACATCGGGGCACTAGCGATTATATAGCGCTCTGCATTTGAGGTACTGGGTTTTTAAGAACCGGCACAGAACCGGCAACCCAGCGGTGTCAGGGTACACCCAGAGACCTCGAGTCCTTCCTGATTCAGACCACAGAAACTCAGAGTCTTCTAGGTGACGTCAAGGATCGATTTTATTGGCTGCAACCAAGGTAACAAGTGTCCTAGAAGTACAACACACGGGAAGTATATTCTCAGGAGACTGCTCGAATTTACAAAGTCAGGCTTCTCCTTTTATACAAATTTTTAAGCTTCAGGCAAACATTCTTGGTTTTACAGTAGATCATTGACATATTTTTAATACAAAGAAAAGAGCAGAGTCATGATGACATGTCCATATTTCACTTCGTGCTGCCTACAACAAATCACCCGGCAAAGCCCAACCTTTCATCAGATATCGGTGGACCCCCAATAAAAACGGGCACCTCCCCATCATAAAGTAAGTGAGAGAAATGAGCAGGGAAAAGATGTGAGCAAGATTCGGCAGGGTGTGTGTGCGTTAAGAAGGTTTTATGGCTTGTTGAGCCTTGATGCTATCTTGTTCAGCCACTGGAGAGGAACTGACCTAACAGGTTTGGCCTGGGGCAATGGTTCCAACTTGCACAGGTCATAGGAAAGTCGATTAAGGTGTACGTGTCCTTTTGGAATTGAATCTGGCTGGATTAAGGCCGATGTAAAGGGCAACTCACAAAATGGCTGCCATACATAAAATGGAAGCTAAGGGTTTCAGAACGAAAGTGACAATTTCGAGGTGAAATCGTCACTTGAATATGCTGAAAATGCTTGTACATGGTGTACTCCTCATTCTCGGTCTTTTGATACTAAATTCGTCATGTTATGATAAAGTTTTTATTCTCGAGTCCAGAATAATTACACAAGTCCAGAATTTTCGGAACCACAAACCCTCCTTTTGCCCTTACATAGGCAATTAATCTATCCTCATGCTAATCTGAGTCCAGATCCATATGTCTAAAGTCATTGAGATGTTGCTGTAACATCATTCTAGTACTTAGTTCATCTCTCGATACAGGCTTCCTTACACATGATGTGACACAGAGGCCACATATTGCAGGAGCACACTGCACGCATAGACAGAACAGGAAAAGAATGGCTAAGACCATCCCAATGACCATCAGAATTTTCCAGCCCCAGGCGGATATCAGTTCCCATAACCATCCCATTAATGACCAATCTCCTTTGTCCATATGAATAGATTCGGAAATCTTATGTAGTTTGGAGATGGCCTGGTACACCGTTGGAGCGTTATCTGGGATGAAAACACAGCAACTTGATTGGATCAATCTGCATACCCCACCTCGGTCTGCAAGTATGACATCTAACGCGACCCTGTTCTGAAGGGTCATAAGTCGATCCGACTGGAGCTCAGCAGTCAAGTTACTAAGGGCACCAGCAGTTTCAATCACGGTGGACTCAACTACCCTTGTCAATTGCCTTATGTTCCTGCTGTTAGCCATGGATCCCCAGAACGGCAGAAAACCCTTTGCAAAGTCCCCAAATTCTTGACCTGCAGTGTCTTCTTTACTCAAGACGCCTCTAACTATCCTTGTTCTGTGGTAATCTGCCGCTGCTGTGTAGGTGGGAGGCAACAGGAATGTAACAAAACATGAGCTCGAAAAGTCTGGGGGCAACCATGTATAGGCTCTATCATGACAGATGAAATAGGTACCCTTAGCTGCTAAAAACGAAGGGGAAGTCTGGGGCAAAAACATACGTTTTAGTGCAGATACTCTTCCCTAACTGAGCTCCGGGATTCGTGCCATTACCTTGCAGACATAGATGACCCTTATGGGGTACAATCCAAATCGGGGAAGATCTCTTAGCTTGCTGTTTCTCACTCAGAGTAGCGCCATATCCGGTTAAGTTCCATCCTATGTATACTAGTGTCTCATCTCTCGGGATAGTCTCATAAGAAATACCTTCCTTTTTTTTTTTTTTTTTTTTTTTTTTTTTTTCAAAAACCTTTATTGACATTTGCATAGGTACAATCAAAATCCGGCATACGATACCGTGAATCAAGGTACAGAGGTAGTACATCAAAACAATGTAAATCAGGATCTAAGCCATGGTACCCCTCACAATGTCAATGTATAAATCAGGAGAGCCGAATAAAACATGTTCACAGAATCAGAAAGGTTTGGTTTTCCTGTTTTGAAAGGAGGAAAAACAGGATCGCATCGCACATCATTAAACATCGCCAACACTAAGATAGTACTATTAACAGGATATGCATGGCAGGACCATCATAGGTGGGGCATATATAACGGAACGGATAATCAGGATAATCAACAAACAGGTCAGACCCCCTCCCAAACAATACCCGCCCGCTATCAATTTAAGCCATAGAACAAAGACCCCCGTACTAAACCCGGGAGAGACCCAGAGATGTGCAGAAAACCCGACCCCGAATAAGGAAAAAGAGGGAAAAAAGGAAGAAAAGCAAGAGAACAATATAAAAAGGCCATGGAACTAAAAGGGAAAAAACAAAACCCCACCTCCACCCCCCCACCCTGCACCACTGCACATGACCACGGCCCACCCCCCAGCAGCGTGCCTGTCGCCCAAAGCTTAAACCCGAAATATAGAAAGAAGAGAGGCAAGAGGAAAGAGAAAAACAATATCCAGCACGAAGAAAGGGAAAAAGGAAAAGAAGAAAAAAGAGAATCGAAAAACCCCACAGAAGGGGACGAAAACTAAGTGGGGGGCCCTCCAACAAGGGACCCGACCCTCCCCCCCAAGTCCCGCATCCCTGCAATAATTCCGTTGCAAACTTGAGATACAAAAAACCACACGCAGGGACACGATCGATCAATCAGCCCACCCTCGCAAGCTTATCAAGCAATACGCAAAACTCTTCATGTCAGGGGGTAGGGCGCCAAGCGTCATTGTTGTACATACGATTCGTCGGCCTGAATAAAAACAGGGCAGAAAGTGTCAAGCAGGAAAAACAGATGGAGCAGCATAACAAATGAACATGTCAACACCTAAGGAACCGAAGTCCCTGCAATATTACAAGAAGCAACAGTGTCCAGGGTGTCGCCGCCATTTTGCGCCGTCCTTCCCAGATGGTACAGATCGAATAAAGCTGGAGATGGCGGATAAGGAGGAAAGTACGAACGTGGGCACCCAGTTCAAACCAGGAGAAACCAAAGTCTCGTAAAAGCACAAGGGGCGGCCCATCAACTGCCAGCAATTGCCATCCTCGAGGCCATATACACAATATCCAAACTGTTGCGAGCTGTCCAGGAGTATCCAAAGGAAGCATGGCTAAACTGCAGCCGCCATGAAAGTACATCTCGTACTCGCCATCACCCCATCCCAGGGGATAGCAAGAGTAGTCTCGCCGCAGTATCAGCAAAAGCAAGTGATGGCGCACGAGTAGACACCAGGTAGAAACAACCAGAACAGCCTCACGCCATCACCAGAATAGGAAGAAACGGTCCTTAAAGGATAGTAGTCTGCCCTCACTCAGCATCCAACACACCCGGTCACCGTCGTAACAAAGGAGAGTCGCCATTTTCCAGGATGCACCACCACCATGCAGCAGATCAAGACGAAAAATCGTCTGCCCCCATCAAATTCAAGATTCAGCGATATCCAGTAACTGCGTAGCGTAGGAGAACAGGCACCCCCTCCACAGAGAACCATTCACAGACCCCCCCAGCAGGAAAGCGACACGGCAGTATCATGTCCACTGGCTCAAATAAGCCGGGATATGTAGCACAGTCCAGAACATTCAGGCATATAAGCGCCTCAAAGGCGACACAGCGCTGTTACCTTAGACCGGCTGCCGAGGAAGTGCCGGGGGGGGGGAGGGGGGCGAAGCATCCAACACAGAGGAGCTGCGCCACGCATCTAGGAGAGGGCTCCGACGGTGTAGGGAGGCTCCCTCAGCACAGTGGTGGAGAAGCGCCGTCTCACGGGGAAACATGGCTGTCAGGATGGAGCCAGCAGCCGGGTGGACAGCCACGCGAGGTCCCGGTCTCCGGCGGCAGACAGGCCGCCCAGAGCGAATGGGAATATCTCGATCCCGGAGAGCCCAAAATTCACCGCAGCCGGGTGCGCCATCGCAGCGTCTCTTCCGACATACGATCTCGTCGTCGAAGCGCGGGGTGGGCAGCCAGAACTGGTGATGAAGGGAGAAGGTCGGCGGAGCCGGGATCCGGTGCGGCCATCTTGGTCGCCGGCCCGGCTCCGCCCCCCGAAATACCTTCCTTAATCATGTCTACTATACCCTTAACTAGAGCACTATTTTTAGGATTGTCTGTTACAGAACGTAGGGGGTAGACTTCATGCGCATATATGAACATTGTTCTGTATGCCCACACAGAACCGTTGTGACTGAATGGCAGGACCAGATAAGGAATACCTTTATCCGTTGTGTGAGGCATAAGACCACATACCCAACAGTTAGTTGTGTTCATTACTAGTTGGTGTTGGTGCAAAAGCTGAACAAAGGAGTTATTAATGAACTCCAATCTCCTATTGGATTCATGGTCGGGAAGAGGGTGGAAAGAATGAGAGGAAACAGTAGGAGGAGGTATGGATGATGCAGTGGGTGCAAATGTTACACGAAAAGAGAATAAAACGTAACTTATTAAAAATATCACCATACTGAATAACATACAAATGCACAATATTAAAAAACTTTTCTTTGTCATCACTTTACATAATTTGCGTTTAAAGTTCGTTGGTTTGGCAGGTCTCTCCATCTTGGAAAACTCCATCCTCTCTAAAGTGCTGCCCGCGACGGGAGGTTGATTCTGCTAAGAAATGCTTCCGTCAGTCTAGGGCAACTCCCTTGGACCAACCAGAACTGCCGACCTAACGTCGTCAGCTGCACCCCAAAGACTTTAAGCAATCGCGGCCCTAGCAGCGGAACCCGGATGGCGGTTCAAAAAACAAAAATAAGCAAGCTTTCTTCAGATGGAGAGCTGCACTTAAAAAAAATAGTACTTGGAAGGGAAGAAGAAATATCTTTTATTTGTCCATAGGTCTCGGTCTCAAATTGTAGCGTTCTCTTCCGGGTACTGTTTGATCCTGGAACAAGAGTTCAGGCTCGTAGTGTTCAATCGCTTGGATGGTGGCACAGCCTCGTGCAAGACGTTCTCACTTTCACGTTCAGAGTTAGTTCCTTTTACACGTGCATAATTGACAGGGATGACACGTGGCACGGTTTTATGTTCTGGGTCAGCGACACCCTTCTGGACCCACTGGTCATATGGCAGAGGTGAAGGGATTCTTTTGTAGTGGACCCCGTGGATCCAGTTGGCCTTCCCCTCCACTCGAACAGCCGATCTCGTGGAAAGAAGGACGAGGTGCGGTCCGGTCCACCTGGGCTGGTCGTTCTTAGTTCTCTGGAAGTTTTTAACAAGGACCCAGGAGCCAGGGTCGATGGAGTGACCTGGAGTCTCAGAGACCGGAGGCAGGTTGTCGTGAACCTGTTGATGCAAAACACGCAATTTAGTCGTCAATTCATACAGATAATCAAGCAAAACAGGGTGTTCGAGTTCACTGAACTTAGTGGGTCTAGGCACTCCCCATATGTTGGCCGGGCGGCCGAAAACTATTTCATAGGGGCTAAGTTTCACTCGTGAATGCACAGTCATTCTGGTGGACAGGAGTGCTAGGGGTAGAGCATTAGGCCATTTAAGACCTGTGCTCGCTTGGATTTTGGCCAGTTTAAGTTTTAAAGTGCCGTTGTAGCATTCTACTAATCCAGCTGATTGGGGGTGATTTGCAGCGTGGAACTTCTGCCGAATACCTAGCCCTTCACACACTCTCTTCATCACACGACCCACAAATTCACTTCCATTATCAGACCAGACCATTCTAGGCATTCCAAACCTGGGGAAGTACTCTTTCACAAGTGCTTTTGCTGTGGACAAGGCAGTGTTGTCTTTTAGGGGATAGGCTTCTACCCATCTTGAGAAGGCACAAACAACAACGAGTACGTATTTTAAATTGTTGCACCTCTCCATGTGAATGAAATCTAGCTGCAAAACCTCGAACGGATACTTAGGAGGTGCAAAATGACCAGCTGGAGTTGGGGTTCCCCTACCAGGATTGTGCTTCAGACATACCATGCAATTCTTGACGACATTCTCTGCACACTTGGGAGTTCCTGAATTTTGCCATACTGGAGCCAACAACTCGCAAATCCCTTTTACGCTGATATGAGCCATTCCACGAGCCATTGTAACCACTGCAAGCACATATGCATCGGGTAACAACCATCTCTGATGCTCTGACAATTCAACCCAACAACCATTTGCATCCATTCTACCCGTACTTTCTCTCCACGTGCTCAACTCTTTCTCTGTGGCCTCAGCTTGAATGGACTTCACACTCTCTATCGTGTCTTCACACATTCCAGCATCGCCAACCCATCTCGCAGGGCCTGCAACATACATTCGGCTCATCACATTCCTTGCAGTTTCTTTCGCGATTTCGTCAGCAAATGCATTTCCACGACCCACATCATCAGTCACCTTCTTGTGAGCACTACATTTCACAATCGCCACTTGCAGAGGCATGGTCAGTGATTCAAGAAGCTTGTTCACCAACTGACCATGCTGAATCTTAGCTCCATGCGAAGTCAGGAACCCACGTTCTCTCCACAGTCGTCCAAAACCATGAGCCACACCAAATGCATACTGACTGTCGGTATAGACAGTCACTTTCATTCCTTTCGACAACACACATGCTCTTGTAAGTGCAATCAATTCTGCTGCCTGAGCTGAATTATGTGGGACACGTGCAGCTTCAATAATTGTATGCAAAGTCGTAACAGCATATGCTGCAGTCGTGTCACCATTCGGGAGCTTGAAGCATGAACCATCCACCCATAATGTACCATCACATTCAGCAAGAGGAGTGTCGTAAAGATCAACTCTTCCTTTCGTCTCTTCTTCTGTTCTAAGAAAACAATCATGCTGTTCTGAAACGTCTGGTTCCTGTACAATTGGCAACAATGTAGCTAGGTTTAGAGTGTTGCACCTTTTTATGTGTACATGACTCGCTAACAATGTTAATTCGTAACCCGACAATCGAGCACTTGTTAAGTGCTGTGTCTTGGTTCTATTTAACAACGTGTCCACTGCATGTGGGACCATCACGACTAGGGTATTATTCATTACTAGACCAGCAGACTGTCCAATAGAAACAGCTGCTGCCGCTGTGGCTCTTAAACAACTTGGCAACGCTCTAGCCACTGGATCCAAAGTCGACGAAAAATATGCATATGGACGCTGTTTGTCCCCAAATAACTGAGTCAGAACTGACAATGCGCAACCTTCCTTTTCATGGACATATAATGTAAAGGGCTTACTGTAGTTGGGGGTACCTAACACAGGAGCCGAACATAATGCTGTGCGTAATTCAGAAAAAAAATTCTGACACTCTTCAGACCAAGGAATAGGATTGGGTGTATCTTTACATGTTAATGCCACCAAAGGTTTGGATAATAACGAAAAATTCGGAATCCACTGTCGACAGTACGATGTAATGCCCAAGAAAGCACGCACTTCTCTCTGCGTTTTTGGCACACTTCGCTATTGCCTGAATTCTCTCTGGGGTCAGTTTCCTTCCCTCCTTCGATAAGAGGTTACCTAGGTAGGTCACTTCTTGTCGGCAATATTGCAGTTTGGAAAGCGACACCTTGTGATGTAAATCACACAGATGGCGCAACAATGACATTGTTGCTTTCTTACAAATTTCCTCAGTATCTGTAGCAATAAGCAAATCATCGACGTACTGTACAAGAGTAGCACCTTCAGGTAAAACAATCGTATCAAGCTGTGTCTTTAGAGCTTGACTATATATTGATGGACTTTCACAGTAGCCCTGAGGAGCGCGTTTAAAGCGGAAGCTGCGTCCTCCTAAACTGAAGGAAAAAATATCCCTGCTCTCCTCAGCAATCGGGATGCTGAAGAAGGCATTCTTCAGGTCAATCACCGAAAACCAGGTAGCAGAAGCTGGAATCATAGACAATAATGTAGTAATGTCGGGGACAACTGGAAATTGTGGCACCACTATTTTATTCACCTCTCTGAGATCAATCACAAATCTGTACACAGGTGGCTGAGAGGGATCAGTTTGTTTTAAAACGGGCAGAACAGGACTATTGCAAACGTTGCCTCGTGTTTCTTCAATCACATCTTTGTCAATCAGTTCGTAAACGATCGTTAGCAAAGCTTTTTCTCCTTCACTAGAAATTCTATATTGGGGAATTCGTGGCATTCTAACATTGGCTTTCAATTTTATAACATATGGTGGTATTTCTAAAAGACCCACATCATTAGGACCAGCAGCCCAAAGAATATCTGGAAGAAACGACAATTCTGCTGGAAGTTTATCCCTTGACAGATACATGGGAGAAACCACTTTCTTACCTAAAGTAAGTTGTACTCCTGAAGGAGAACAGTACAAAGTCGCATACAATCTTTTTAACAAATCCAATCCTAGCAAGTTTTCACCACAACCTGTTGTCAGAATAAGGGGTGCTTCGAATTCGCAAGGACCAACAGAAAGAGACAAAGGGTCAGAAATCGGATTTCTAACTGGGGCGCCAGAAAAACCTACGGAAACGTTCATTTCGCCAGAGAAAGGTGCGCCAGGGAGTTTGGAGTGCATAATAGAACTCTTTTTAGCACCAGTATCCAACAGAAAAGGCTCTGACACACCTGATGTAATCACCTCAACGTAAGGTCCACTCTGATCTACTGGAACTGAAACAACTCCCTCTCTTTGTCTATGGCTGTCCTAGCAATCATTACCTTCCAAATACTCATCTTCTGTATAATAATCATCAACATAGTATTGAGCTGTCCTGTCAGATGCGTTGTTCTGCTGATCGAACCTATTCATAGAATTTTGGGGTGGAAGGGGACGTGCATTCTGGGGGACGTTTCCACGTCCTCTACCTCTAGGCGCTTGCTGAACACCACGACCTCTTACACTAGAACCACCATGTGCACGCTGTAACAAAATAGGACAACTATACTTGAAATGACCCTCTTCTTTACAATACGAACCCTGGTTGGGGCCTACAGGGACACGTGGCTGAGTGTATTCGACTCTTTGCGAGTTCCTCTGATACTGTTGAGGCTGCTGAAAATTATTCTGATAGTTATTCTGACCACTATTGTTTTGACCACCACCACCACGTGGCGGATATGCTTGCTGTAACAAAACCTTTGCTTTCAACTCCTTGGTTTTCTTTTCTGCTCTATCTTTCTCGTCCTTGTCCCTATTTTCGTAATATTGTGCAGTAGCCAATATCTGGGCTGAAGATGAAACAGCCCAAGAACTTTCTGAATCCTTTAACTTTTTACACAATTCTGGAAGTAGATTGTGCACGAATTTATCGACGAACAATCTCTGACCACCCTCTGTGGTCATATCTTGACCGCTGTGGTCGACAAATGTTTCTTCAAACCTGGTGAAGAAATCTGAGACCGTCTCATCTTTCTTCTGCTTACTTGCAGACAATTTATCCCAATTTACACGTATTGCAGGCATTATCGTTTTCATGTAATCAACTATTTTACCAGGAAGCTCTGCTATTAAAGGCTCAGGTTTAGCACCACCAACTTGTCGGGCATCTGCAGCAGCAATATTAGCCCATGAGTCACCTAACTCCTGATCATGATCTGTATGACGAATCTTACCCCATAAAGGCTGTGGAACAACATTCCCAAATAACATATCGATATCGGCTAAATTCATTATACATGATCCAGCAGTCTGTGACAACTCTTTGTAATACCCCGCAGGATTTTTACGCGGATCGGGTAATGTCTGTACCCATACACGCTGAAAGTGTGGCAGAATGGGGGGATCAACAGTTGTGTCGCCCTCTTTCCATTGTGGGGGAACTTCTCTCATGGGGTATTGTCGCGCTTTTTTCCTACTAGATGCACCAGGCTCGGATTGTGACCCAGAACTGCTCCCCTTACTCCGATATGATAACAATATTTCAACCGCTCTCTCGACATCGGGACCTACAATCATACCCTCTCCAAACTTGAACCGTACACGACACAACTCTTGCGGGTTGCATTCCAGATCATTGTCTTCCAAATCCTCACAAAGGAAAACACACATTTGTTCAAAAACATATCCCTGAGTCGGTGCTTCCCATTGACGGAAGACTACCATGACAGACTCTACATCATACTTTACGGTATCCATAGCCCATTTGCGCGCTAAACGATTCAATAAATCTCTCTCTTGGTAGTCAGGCAGTCGACTTCGCAACTGTCTTCGTTCCATGTTAGGGGTCGTAGTTGGCGACCCGAAAAGAGGTGAGAAAAGGTTAGTAACAGTGTTGGCCATTTTCTGCAGAACGGACGGTGAAACTGAAGGAAGAACGGGTGGAAAAACGGGGTGAGATAAGGCAGGGGCAGAAGCAATAGCAGAGGGATCATTAGGAGAAGTAGAAGGTGCACTAGGCAAAGTGGTAGAAAGCACAGGTGAAACAGATGTGATCAGTGGGCCTTGAGGAGGCTGCACCGAAGGAGCAGGACCCAGCTGAAGAACAGCTGGTGGGTGCTGTGGAGGAATAGGAGGCACAGGTTGCACAACTAAAGGTTGCGGAGGTGCCGTGGGATTTTGCGCATAGGGGGGTGGCGAACTTAATAAATGCGACATTAACTGATCTTTTTCACGCTCTTTTGCTGCCTCTTGCTGAAGAGACGGCAAAACTGGATAGCATTTATCTATTGCCATTTTACGTTGCCTGTGCAACTGCTCACTCATCTGCTCTTCTTCGTTGTCTTTAAACTGCATGGCAGCTTGCATTACTGAAATACCCCTTTCTCTCTTATTTTTCTTCTCTAATTTAATTTCCTTTTGTTTGGCCTCTTTACGCCATAGGCGAAAGGAGTCGAACATCGCCGGCCGGGCTTTCTTTTTGAAAAGTTTAACTTCGAGGTTATCTAGGATTTCGGTATCAAAGCTACCATATTGGGGCCATTTTAAAACACCATCTTTTCTGGTGTATTTGATCCACACCTCATTATATGTGATGGGGCCTACTCCATGTTTCACATATAACTCGTAAGTTGGAGTTCCAACCGGAGGAACCGGACATGAGTCCTCCAATCGGGAGTCCCTATTATTACAACCAAGACAAAACAAATTTCCAAGTCTAAGACCAGGCATCTTCGCTCTCTAGTCTAGCTCCAAACTTCAAAGGATTATCGATTACGATATTTCTCGTGAATACACGAGTCCTTTGGCTTTGGCGCTTGCAAGCTCCAAATCAAAGCCACCTAAGGACTGGGAGACGCTCCACTTATACTTAACTGAGATATCGATGACGTCACCAGAAGACTCGTCTTAGTGTTTCGCTCTACCAAACTTCAAGGGTCCAAATCAGGGCGATAGCCAGGGCAGCAGTCCTTCGTAGCCGTCGGGAAGCGGGGAACCTCGCAGCAAAGACCTTCGGACCACGTCGACATGCAGGGGTCGATGAAGTGGTTGGCCGTCCTCCGGAATTTTCACACGAAGCTCCTCACGAACCTCTGGCTGGGCTGGTACCGCTGGAATCGCCCCAAACGTTGGGCGCCAGCTGAGGTACTGGGTTTTTAAGAACCGGCACAGAACCGGCAACCCAGCGGTGTCAGGGTACACCCAGAGACCTCGAGTCCTTCCTGATTCAGACCACAGAAACTCAGAGTCTTCTAGGTGAAGTCAAGGATCGATTTTATTGGCTGCAACCAAGGTAACAAGTGTCCTAGAAGTACAACACACGGGAAGTATATTCTCAGGAGACTGCTCGAATTTACAAAGTCAGGCTTCTCCTTTTATACAAATTTTTAAGCTTCAGGCAAACATTCTTGGTTTTACAGTAGATCATTGACATATTTTTAATACAAAGAAAAGAGCAGAGTCATGATGACATGTCCATATTTCACTTCGTGCTGCCTACAACAAATCACCCGGCAAGGCCCAACCTTTCATCAGATATCGGTGGACCCCCAATAAAAACGGGCACCTCCCCATCATAAAGTAAGTGAGAGAAATGAGCAGGGAAAAGATGTGAGCAAGATTCGGCAGGGTGTGTGTGCGTTAAGAAGGTTTTATGGCTTGTTGAGCCTTGATGCTATCTTGTTCGGCCACTGGAGAGGAACTGACCTAACAGGTTTGGCCTGGGGCAATGGTTCCAACTTGCACAGGTCATAGGAAAGTCGATTAAGGTGTACGTGTCCTTTTGGAATTGAATCTGGCTGGATTAAGGCCTATGTAAAGGGCGACTCACAAAATGGCTGCCATACATAAAATGGAAGCTAAGGGTTTCAGAACGAAAGTGACAATTTCGAGGTGAAATCGTCACTCGAATATGCTGAAAATGCTTGTACATGGTGTACTCGTCATTCTCGGTCTTTTGATACTAAATTCGTCATGTTATGATAAAGTTTTTATTCTCGAGTCCAGAATTTTCAGAACCACACATTGCGCAGTTGGCACTAGAGTACCAAGAGACCTGAAGCTGGTGTGCTAAACAGGTGTCAAACATAATGTGAAGGTGCATCACACATCCCCTCTCGCTCCATATCCCTCTGGAGACTGCTGAGACAGTGGTACCCCTGGTGCTCTATCTGGCCACTGCTTATACTTCTGCTCTCACTGTGTGTACATGCTATAAGTCACGCCTAAGTATGGGGCGAACGGATAAACAGCTGGGCAAATTGAACTTTGAAGCAAAAAAGAATTTTAAGTCCCAAACCCCAAATGCCTCCGACACTGAGCTAGATCCTGAAGTTGGTTCAAGCACTAAACTGGAGCGTCTGATAATGACTATGCAACAGAGTCTTCACACCATCTATGCCAAGATAGACCATCTGAACCTGCACATTGACAATATGGCGACGAAGCTGGAAAAGCATGGAATGATAGCAGAAGGATAGAGGAGGAAAAAAGGTTTATATTTATATAGCGCTTGTTACCCCTGATGGGGTGTTGAAGCCCGCTATTCAGGAAGCCCATAAAGAATAAGTGGTGAATTAATATGGTGAAATATGAAAGTAATTTCAGTGGTCGATATTAGTCAGTTATTTGGAATGAGAAGGATAGCGGAGGGATAAAAGGGGAAGAAAGGTTTGCATTCATATAGCACTTGTTACCCCTGATGGATGTTGAAGTGCTTTTCTGGCAAGTAGCACGCCACTCCGGAACCCATAAAGTATCAGTATTGAAAATTAGTATAGTAAAATATGAAGTAATTTGAGTAGTGGATAGGTTATTCAGTTATTTGGGTAGAGAAGGGTAGGTGGCGGGATAGAAGAGGGAAAGAGGTTTGTATTTATAAAGTGCTTAGTACCCCTGTTGGGGTTTTGAAGCACAAGTAGCACGCTACTCTGGAACCCATAAGGATTAGTGTTAAATTAGTATGGTGAAACATGAAAGTAATTTTAGTGGTGGATATGTTAATCAGTTATTTGGATTGAGAAGGGTTGAAGAGGGGTAGAAAAGGGAAAAGGTTTGCATTTATATAGCGCTTGTAACCCTGATGGGGTGTTGAGACGCTTTATTGGCGAGTAGCCCATAAAGGATTAGTGGTGAATAGTTAATTTTGATTGAAAAGGATAGCTGAGGGATAAAAGGGTAAAGGATGATTTTTTTTTTTTAGGTCTTAGCAGTAGGAGGAGGCTTTTGGATGAGTAAAAAAGAGTTTTGGAGGGGAGGAGTCAGAAGGAAGAGTTTAGAAAGGTTTGTTTTAGGGGATCGGTGTAGTAAATCAGATGATGCAAGGAGGGGTAGAGTAGGAGAGTTTTTTTTGGGGGGATCATAGTAGTGGTATGGGGTTTGGGATAAATGAGAGAGTGGATGTAGAGGATATATTGATTGATGTATAGGATGAGCGATAGGGTAGTGCATTGGAAAGAGTAGTAGAAAGAAGTTTGAGATCAGTCAGAAGGTTGGGCTAGAAGATATATTGAGAGAAGTATAGGCTGAGAATTAGGGCAGTGCATTGAAAATGCTAAATTAGAAAAAAATGATACATATGTACATTCAAAGTATATAGATACTTAAAGGAGGTAAGTATACGTAGATTAAAGATATTGATAGAGGCACAGGATGAGAAATAGGGTAGTGCATTGGATATGCTTTTTTCAGGAGAAAAGTATCAGACACGCAGATCCAAGTACATGGAAGGTACATAGATGCACAATGGAAGTATTTACATGTAGACCAAAGATATTTATTTATTATTAATATTTTTTTTTTCTTTTCTTTGTTTTTTTCCCTCTCAACAACATAATTGTTTTACATGTTTATACAAAGCAATACACAAAGATAGGTACATATCTAGAGGGAAAACAAATGCTTATATGCAGAGGGATATGCTGTAAATTTCTGTTTGCGTATGATGCTTATGTGGGGAAGAGCCAATTCTTGAGTAGTTTTCTGAAGATAAGGTGGTTGTCGGTGGACCTTATGTTGGGTGGTAAAGAGTTCCATAGTTTGGCTGCTTGAACAGAGAAGGATGTGCCATCTATGTTTTTTTTCTTGTATCTTGGGATTTTGAGGCGAGATGCTCCTTTAGAGCCGATGTTCCTTTGTTGAATGTGTTTGGTGATTTTATTCCTGATGAAGAGCGGTCCCATTCCATGTATTGCTTTGTGGGTGATACAAAGCAGTTTGAACGTGGATCTTCTGGTAACTGGTAACCTATGCAGGGCTTTCAAGGCAGGGGAGATGTGGTCTCGCGGTTTGATATGCAAGAGTAGTCTGGCAGCCGAGTTCTGAATCCGTTGTAGTCTTTTCATGGTCGTTAAAGGTGATCCATGGTAGAGGCTATTGGCGTAATTGAGTTTGGACAGAACAAGGGAGATGGTAGCTTGGACCTTGTGTGGCAATCCCAAATGACGGAAAATTCGTCACAGGGTTTTTATAGTGACAAAGCTTGATCTTGCTAGTTTGTCCACTTGGGCATTCATCGACAGCTTGGAGTCCATGGTCATTCCGAGGTTTCTTACTTCCTTTGATACTTTAGGTGGTGATCCCAGTTCATTCGGCCATGCAGCAAGCGGGTTGTAATGTTTCCAATCGCCACACGTGAGTATTTCAGTTTTTGAAGCATTCAATTTGAGATGGCTCCAAGTCATCCACTGATCCACGGCTCTGAGACAGCTGAAAATTGGTGATTTTCCAATGTCTTTTGGGCATTCCAGTTGCAGGAGTATTTGAGTGCCATCTGCATAGTTATAGCACGTCAGGTGAAATTTATTGATCAGTACTGGTAATGACTTCATGTTGATGTTGAAAAGCATGGACGAGATGATAGAACCTTGAGGGACCCTTGCTTTTGTGGAGTACGGTTTGGACAAGAAAGGTGGTGTTTGAATGACATTAGTTCTGTTTCGAAGGTAGGACAGGATCCAGTCTAGAGCAGTTCCCTCTATGCCGGCTTCATAGAGTCTTTGTTTCAGAGTGTCATGGTCAACCATGTCAAAGGCAGCTGAGAGGTCCAAGAGGAGTAGTGCAGCAACCCCGTTGCAGTCAACTGTATTCTTCAGGTCATCCCAGATGGCAAGGAGGGCAGATTCAGTGCCTCTTCGCGGACGGAATCCTGTTTGGAAGTCTGAAAGTATGTTATTCTCGTCAATTAATTGTGACATCTGGGCGAACGCTGCTCTTTATATCAGTTTGCCCAGGAAAGGTCTATTTGTAATGGGTCTGTAGTTGTCGGGGTTGAGCGGGTCCAAGTTTGTTTTCTTCAGTAAAGGGCGTATGTGTGATTTTTTGAGTTCTTCTGGAAATATTCCGGTAGTGAAGGAATCGTTGATGATTCTTCTTACTGGAGTGGCAGCAGAGGTTGTTAAAAGAATTGTCTTGAAAGTTTGTGGTGGACAGGGGTCAGAAGTGCTGCCAGCAGGCCTGCTTGCTTTGACCAGGTCCATAAATTCATCTTGTGAGATGTGTTGGAAGGAACAGAGAGGCTTGGTTAGAGTATTCTTGGATTGTTGTTTTGTACAAGGGTTTGTGCTGGTGCTTTGTTTCTGTTTTAAGTACGAGTCCAACGTGTGTGCTTTGTCCGTGTAACGATTTGCCAGTTTGTCTGGGAAATCTTGAGTAACAGGATGAGTTCCTTCTAGGCAATTTGGTTTGCGAAATTCATTTGAGTATTTTATAGAATTCTTTATTTGCACATTTAGCGTTTTGAATTCTGTCTGAATAGTACCTTTTCTTAGCTTTTTTGATAGCAGACTTGTATAATCGGTAAATTTTTTGTAGGTGAAGTTTGTCTTGTTTGGCGTTTGTTTTGAGCCAGGTACGTTGCAGCTTATTAATTTGTTGTTTTATGTCTTTTATTTCTAGGTTTCTCCAAGGCGATTTTTTTTTCTTTTGTTCTGTTGTGTGGTTTTGAGTGGTATCCGGGTGTCAAAAGCTTCCTGTAGCTATTCATATAGATTTTGAACAGAATTTATTGTTTCCAGATTTGTACTTGATGTTAGTTGTGTTTCTAAGTGTTCCAAATTGAGTTTGTCCCACAGCTGATAGGTGGATGGATGTAAAGTAGTTTTAGGTGAGTCGCTTAGGGTTGTTTTATGTTGGAAAGCAAGCAAGTAAGTGGTGGTCTGACCATGTGACTGGAGTTATAGTTTGAAAGGTAACTAGTTCAGTATTAGCAAAAATGAGATCTAGGATATGTCCAGCGGTGTGTGTCGGTTTGTGGACAATCTGATGCAGGTTCAGTGCGTCTAGGCCAGTGAATATTGTTTTTGGATGGGTCATATTGGCTTTGTCAAACCAAATGTTAAGGTCACCCAGAACGCATAGGTTGGAGTGTATTGTTATCAGGTTTGAAACTGTGTCTAGAAGTGCGTTTGGGAATGTCGCCTTGCTAGGTGGAGGTCTGTAAAGGAGCAGGAAGTTACAGGAGGTAGACGGTATAGGATTGCATCTTGTTAGAAGAGCTTCACAATTCTTTATGGAGATGTTGTCAATTTTAGTGATTTGTATTGTTTGCCTGAATGCAACAGCTAGACCACCTCCTTTTTAGGCTATACAATTTTGGGTGATTGTTTGATAGCCTAGAGGAATGGCTTCATGCAGGTCTGGAGCCATAACCTCTCCCAACCATGATTTGGTTATGAATAGTATGCCTGATTTTGCATCTGTGAGAAGGTCGTAGATATGATGTTTATTTTTAGAGAGGGATCGAGCATTTATTAGTAGAAAGTTTAGAGAGTGGCCTTTGGTGATAGTGGGACTTTGTTTTGTAGAAGAGTGATCAGTATTGTGTGGGTTTGTAGCAGGTGTGCTTTTAATGCTGGCATTAGCTGTATTAGGATAGCAATCGTGTAGCTGTTTTGTATCATGTTCCTCATCCAGCATGCTAAGAAGGCATTTTGATGAGTCTGTGTGTGTATGTGGTGGAGATGGTGTTTGAGAGTGAGTTGGAGTGCTGTGTTGTTTTTGTGGTGTAACATTGTTGTGAAGTAGATATGGGGAAGCGAAGTGTGAGGTGTGGCATGTTGCTTATATTTTTTGCGTGTGTTTAAGGTGGAAGGTGTATGAGTCAGGGGAGGTGGTGCAGCATGTGGGTCATGTAGTAAGGTTATAAATTGTCCAATGGATGAGAGGCGGTTAGAAGAGAGTTGCTGTGTTGCTGTCTCTGTGTCAGGTGTGGTGGGAGAGAGAAAGCTTGGAACTGGAGTTTGTTCCTCTGTGTGGTTTGAAAGGTGGGTGTATGTTTGTATTTTGTGATGGTAAGTATTATGAGGTGTTGTGTTTTGAAGATCTTGTTGTGCTGGTGTGTGTGATATGTTTTATTTTTGAGGAGTAGTGAAAAGGGGTGCTGGTGTATATGTTTCATGCAATGGATTTGGTTGTATAGTATTGTTTGTGAGAGGAGGTTGTGCGGTAGAGCGGGTCGTGATGTGTTTATGAGTAGATTGTATGTTGTGTGTGGGAGGGAATGAAGTAGAGGTAAGAGTGTTTGTCTTACACTGGTTTGTTACAAGAGTCAAAAAGTGTGGTGGTATGCAGTGTGTGTGTTGTGCATTAGTGTTATTATGGTGGAAGGGAGAGGAGGGTGTTTGTTGGACAAATGATGGAAGGATGATTATTTGTTTGTTAGTGATAAAAGGTGGTCTGTTAGGTGTAATTATAGCAGGGAGCGTGTGTCTGGATGGGATGTAGTTATGTATGTTGTTGATTGGCGTTGTGTTGGGGATGAGTGGATTGGTTAGTGGTATAGGATAGAGTTGTGTACTGTTTGTAGGTGATGGTGGATAAGTATGGTAGTTGGGATTGTAGGGTGTATAGATGTGGTTTGGTTGGGTTTGTAGTGCATGCTGGTACATTAATCTGTGTATAGGGTTTTGAGTAGTGTACATTTGGTATGAGTGTGTTGCTCTGTTTGTGGATGGAGTGTGCTGGGTATTTCTAAGTGGGAAAATGGGCAGCATTTCTGGCCCTGGCCCTGGTCAGTCTTGGACAGGCTCAAACAGGCAACTGCCCTTGCCCTCTCCGCCCTTAACAGGCTCAAACAGGCAACTGCCCTTGCCCTCTCAGCCTTTAACAGGCTCAAACAGGCAACTGCACTTGTCCATTCCGCCCTTACCCTCGACTCCCAGGCTGAGACGCCCTAACCCTGGCCTTTTATAGCCCTAGTAATCAGGTGACCCCGTCAGCCAATGGGAACCCTAGCCCTAACACTATCCAATCACAACACTAGCCCTGAAAATCTAGAACCAATAGGAGACCAGGACCTTACAGCCAAGCTTAGCCCTAATCCAAGCACCCAATCAGTTCAAAAACCCTGATCTCTACGTCCAATAGAGGCCCTAGCTCTACCAGTAGCCTCAACCCAAGTCCAAGCAACCAATGGCACAGGAAGCCCTAGTCCCTACTTCCAATAGAAAGCCTAACCCTACTCTTAGTCCCACAACTAGTCCAGCAACCAATCACACCAGAAGCCCTAATCGCTACTTCCAATTAAAGGTCTAACCCTAGCCCTAGTCCCAACAACCAATAAGAGAGGAAACCCTAGTCCCTACTTCCAAAAGAATTCCTAAGCCTAGCCCTAGCCCCAACCCTACATTGATTGAATCACAGACCCAGAAACCAATCAGAATACTCAAATACCCAAACAAAGAGGCAACCAACCCTAATCCAATAGAAACATCAGATACAACCACCAATCCGTGTATACATGTACCAACCACTAGCAGACCATATAAGATTACAGCGGCCTCTGACAAGGTTTGCTGGCCAGGGAGTTGGAAGCTGCTTCTCCTGTTCAGAATCTCCTAGGCGACAGACAGCCTCAATCCACACTTTGGACTTCTGCAGGTAAAGGCCTCACTTGAAATCTAACAATACTGTTTGAATAAAACTCTACTCCCTCTCCTGGCCAAAAAACGAAGTGCACAGTCCCTAGTAAACACAGTTTAAACGGCTCACAGAAGCACTCTCTGAAGTAGAATATCCCTTTTGCTGGGGGGCTGGGGGGGCAGGGGGCTGGTTTCACTGGCTTCTAAACACAATGGTGGCTGGGGGTGCACTGTTTTAACATACAGATGTTAGCACAGAGCAAAGGAGAAATTTGGAGGGAAAACTGAATAGTCACCAGGAATGAAAGAGAAAACTACAGAGTTTGGACTGCAAATCCCACAATTCAACATGTTAAATGGAAGCAATCATGGGCAGGAAAAACCACAAGTTTAAAACACAAAACAGGTGATAAAATACGCAATCACAGGCAGGTTAAAAGTACAATTTTAAACTGTAACAACCACAGGCAAAGACAGTAATCACAGAAAGGGAAAATCGTTTTTTAAAAAACTTTTGTTTTGGGGAAGAGACAGTACTAGTCTGCCTCCTTACCACTTCCTGGACTCTGCACACTGCAATCTGGGGCACAGGTAGGCTGCAACTCACAAGATGGAGGAGAATGATTTGGGGTGCACCATGCAAGGCCTTAAGGGGCCTGGGCAGGTGTGAGGGGACGGCTCAGAGTTGCTTGGTAGTTGAATAGCCAAACCCAGTCCTGGGTCTGCTGGCCTGGGGGAGGGTGGAGGGGGTGGCTGGGGAGCTGCTTCTCCTTTTCAGAATCTCCTAGGAGACAGACAGGCTCAATCCACAATTTGGACTTCTGCAGGTAAAGGCCTCACTAACTTCAAATCTAACAATACTGTTTGAATAAAACTTTACTCCCTCTCCTGGCCAAAAAAGAAAGTGCACAGTCCCTAGTAAACATAGTTGAAACAGCTCACAGAAGCACCCTCTGATGTAGAAGATCCCTGTTGCTGGGGGAGGGGGGCGGGCAGGGGGGCTGGGTTCACTGGCTTGTGAACACAAAATGGTGGCTTGGGGTGCACTGTTTTAACATACAGGTCTTAGCACAGAGCCAAGGAGAAATTTGGAGGGAAAACTGAATAGTCACCAGGAATGAGAGGGAAAACTACAGAGTTTGGACTGCAAATCCCACCATGCAACACGTTAAATGGAAGCAATCATGGGCAGGAAAAACCACAAGTTTAAAACACAAAACAGGTGATAAAATATGCAATCACAGGCAGGTTAAAACTACAATTTTAAACTGTAACAACCACAGGCAAAGACAGTAATCACAGAAAGGGAAAATCTTTTAAAAAAAAAAACTTTTGTTTTGGGGAAGAGACAGCACTAGTCTAAAACAATGTTTGATGGATAGTACATTGGCGACATTGCACTGGTTTGGCATTGCTAATACAGGGACACTATTCAGGCATTATCACAGACAAATACATTGTGAGGTCAGGACATGACTGAATCCAAAATCTCGACAATATCATGGCTTAGCTGGAATGTTGGGGGGCTCAATAATCCTAAAACAATTCATCAGCTGCTGTCCTATCCGGATCGTCATCATATCCAGAAAGCCCTTTTTACAAGAAACTCACCTCACTAAGCGGGCGGTATCCACCATAGCCACTAGGTGGGCGGGGGTGAGGCTGGCTGCATCCTACTCCTCTTATGCGCGGGTGTATTGATTCTGATTAAGAAAGAGACCCCCTTTGTACCGATTTCTGTAGATGAAGATGACGGTGGCAGATATGTAATAGTACAGGGAACTTTATATGGTACATTGATGGTGATAGTAAACGTGTATGGACCGAATGTTGACGATCCTGCTTTCTATGATACATTATAGGGTAAGCTTAACAATCTACCTCCTTCTACTATTATTTACGGGGGTGATTTCAATATGATTCTGGACCCCGCCGTGGACAGGATGTCCATGACGGACCCCACTCCTAAGAGGGCTGCTTCTTCGCTACATGATGGTATGCTTACCTTGGGGCTTACAGACATCTGGAGGTTATGTCTCCCTGGTTTTAAAGAAGGTACTTGGACAGGATGTCCATCACGGATCCCACTCCTAAGAGGGCTGCTGCTTCGCTACGTGATGGTATGCTAACCTTGGGGCTTACAGACATCTGGAGGTTATGTCTCCCTGGTTTTAACCCCTTCCATGCTCATGACGAGCTCAGCTCGTCATGCAGCACAGAGCTCGTGTGCTTATGACGAGCTGAGCTCGTCATGACCACACCCTTTTTTATTGCTGTCCAGCACAGCAGGGGAAATTCTCAAGCAGCGATGAGGTTAAAGAAGGTACATGTCACTCATATGCGCGACAGGTTTGGTCTCGTATAGACTACTGGTTAGTCATGCAGGACGACAATGCTTGGATAGTACAGATAAAGCACCTACCTTAGACTTTGTCAGACCACTCCCCCGTATATCTTAGCATGGCGTTACCATCTTATACCCCCTCTCAATTCCAATGGCAGTTGCAGTCCTCTTCTCTATTGGACCTAGTGTTCTGTGAGGGGATCAGTGAGGCCATCACTGACTATTTTTCACATAATACCGGCTCGGTCAAGTCAGTGGGGACATTATGGGAGGCTTTTAAAGTGAACATACAAGGGCCTGTATAGGTCTACAGAGTGGTGTACTGAATTCACTACGTAGCACCATGTCTTCGCTTGAACGTGAATTGAAAGAACTGGAGCGACAATATGAAGTCATGGCTGATCCTGCCACACTAGCACTCATAAAAGAAAATTACAGAATATAACGAAGTTGCTGACCAGGAGATACGACATATGTCCCATAGGAGTAAGGCTATATACTATGGCGAAGGTGACAGACCTGGTAGAGTGCTTGCCATCCGTATAATAGAACCCCAAGACAAAGCATATATAGTTAATGCAGTCCTTGCTGATGATGTAATGCATTATGACACACCCAATATACTACAAACTTTCACAAAGTATTATACTGAAATGCATGCTCATCGACAAGCTGCACATGAGACTGAACTACAACAGTATCTAGACGATATAGCGCTGGTATGGCTCTCTAGAGGACAACAAGAGTTTTTAATGTATCCTATTACCCTAGACAAAATACGGGACGCCATTACTGCGCTTCCTAATGGAAAGTCGGCTGGCATCGTCAGATTGCCTGCAGAATTCTATAAGGCATATATAGACATCCTCGCCCCCTGTCTTCACCAGGTTTACGAAGAAGCGTATGAGACTCAGGGCTTACCTCCGGCGGCCGGCTCCCTGTCAAACTGCCAGACAGGTGTGATTCCTATCAACCACTCTCCTTAATTAATACTGATGTAAAGATTTTAGCAAAAGTTCTAGTGACCAGAAGGAAGCTACTCCTTCCAGTTATGGTCCTGCCAGATCAATCTGGGGTTGTCCCTACTCGCTCAACCTCCCATAAACTGCGGACACTCTTTGCGGTTATGCATGTACTGGAGCCCACACTGCCGGCAGTGGCGGTGCTCCTCGATGCCGCTAAGGCATTTGATTCTATCTCCTGGTCCTATATGTTTGCAATTCTGCATCGCATGGGGGTACCCTTTATTTTTTTATTTTTAAATTTTTTTTGAAAACCTTTATTGTGCAGAAATTGCTCACAAATACAGGCCTACAACCCATCGGGCCGGCCACCACAATTATAGAAGCACATTGGTCAGGACAGAAGCTCCAGCAGGGTACCACAGTAATCCAAACGGGAATCAAAGGCGAAAAGCCACAGAGCAACCACCACGAGCAGGATGAGAGAAGGTTGATTTTATAATAGAAGAAGGGGTATAGCAGAATAATGGCAATCATTAAGGTCCAGAGGGCCGTGGCGGGCCGCGAGCAAGCAGTAATACAGAACACAGGAAAATTCAAAAAGAACAGTTACATTTTAGCAAAGGCAGAACGTGAGTCCTACATTAATAAGCAATTGCAACCGCCGCCCAGCGCCCACCCACCACTACGAGAACACACAATGATACACAGAACGGAAAATAGGCTTGCAAAACAAAGAGCCCTCCGCTACAACAACCCAGGGGAGGGAAGAAAAGAAAAAGGGGGGGGGGAGAAAGGGAAAGGACATCGGGAAAAAAAAAAAGGGGGGGAAGAAAGAACGCGGCATCACAGCATGCGCCCCATGGCTAACAAAGCACTCAAAAGTAGACCGGCACAGGGAACCCGTGGTAACAGGAGTAATAGATGCATAGTAAACCGCGACGGCGGGGAGACCAGAAGGTCCATGCTAGCAAAAAACACCCCAGGGGGCCCACATGCAGACACCGCGTCCCGAAAAAAGGGGATACATAAGAGCCATAGAACCAAAAAAGGAAAAAAAGGGGGGGAAAACAAAATGACAGACCCCCCCCACCCCGCACACCCCACCCTGCACCCCTGCAGAAGGCTATGGCCTACCCCCCCAGCAGCGTGCCTGTCGCCCTAACCAGAAACCCGAAATATAGAAGAGTTAAAAGTAAAGAAAGAACCACAAAGACAAAAAGAAGAAGGGGAAATAGGGAAACAACGACGGGAGAGGAGCCACATAATCAAAACCATCAGCTCCCACCCCCCCGCCCGAACATACTTAGTGCCCACGGGAAGATAGTAATTACAAGGATAAGTCCAGGAACATGAAGGAGAATCGAACATAGTCATACAGTCACAAACGGATCATCCGACCATACCGCAAAATAATAGTCCACCGAGGCAAGTTCATCTCAACCCTGTCCTCGTCTATCCAAAGCCGTAGGCATACAACGCACCAGGAACCAGATCATGAGGAACCAGAGGCGAATAGCAGGGAGTCCAATCGTCGATCCACACAAGTCATATCGATTTCGACCCAGATGAACAGGAAAAGACGGCAACCACCGCAGGTATTGCAGGCACAGTTCCGCCGACAATAGGAGGAAATCCGTCTCGGCGGAGCAACCACAGGATCTTCGTGCGGCCATTCGAGGCAAAAAAGGAATGGGAGATCCAACGAGACCGGTCCGGACGGGACCCGGCCGGCGGACCCCCAGCACAGGGGAAATCACATGATGATTGAGAGCAGCGGGTATCCGTACACCCAAACAAGCGGCAGCCGCCGGGTCCACGACCTCCAGGAAAGTCCCAGCAGCACACAGCAGCGATGAAGCCGCACACACCGGGGGGGGCCCAGCAGGCCCGGCAAAATGACCATCATCCAGTCCAGCGATAGGTGCGGTCATAGAAGCACTCCAGGAGCGCAAGGCGGCGAGAATGTCGCCAAGCGTAGGCTCACCTTTACGGTATTCAGCAAACGTGCCATGCGGCGGACCAGCGTCGCCAGTCTCGGCCCGGCTGAGAGACAGGGAGCCGGCCGCCATCTTGGAAGCCCGGCGGGGCCGCGGCAATCTCCAACCCCCGTCCGGCCACAAGCGGGG
This sequence comes from Lissotriton helveticus, assembly GCF_964261635.1. Taxonomy (NCBI): domain Eukaryota; kingdom Metazoa; phylum Chordata; class Amphibia; order Caudata; family Salamandridae; genus Lissotriton; species Lissotriton helveticus. The sequence continues at coordinate 307,540,493 of NC_136065.1, read as the reverse complement.
TCACACAGGATACAGCCGACCACAAGCAGAGGCACCCCCAGGGCAGGAAGGCGGGCCACCAGGATAAGGAGGGTCGCCGGCTCCCCCACGCCACCGGCTCTGTTCTCCGAGTCCGGGCGGAGGGACTCAAGATGGCCGGACAGGAGAACAAAGGGGAGACGAGCCACATACACGGTCAACCCCCGTCCATGGAAGGCAGCGCCTCAACACCAGGCCGCAGGATCGCCGGTCAGGCCCGGAGAGCCGTCACCGGTCTAATTGCACATCGGCCTCTCCGACCAGCCCACACCGCCACCAAGGGTCGGCTACAGCGCTCCGCCCTGCCCGGGCGCCGCCGAGGAGTTTCAGGCCCGCCCGCTCCGGAGGCCCCGAAGCGAACAAGGGCGCAGCTCAGGATCCGCGGCACCTAGGAACAGGCGGATCAGACGGTAAGTGCCAGCGAAATGTCGTAGTTCCATAGTCTACCAAAGAATACTTCCCGGGGCAGGATAAGACACAGGATAGACGTTCCAGGCAGGAAAGCGAACGGAGCCGAGCTAAAACGCGGCCATCACGGACGCGAGCTTGGCTCCTCCCCCCGGGGTACCCTTTATTTTTATTAATTGGATACAATTGCTCTACACACGTCCTACTGCACGGGTGAGGGTCAATGGTCGCTTGTCAGAGGTAATCCGTATTCAACGCGGCACGCGTCAGGGATGTCCATTGTCCCCCTTACTATTCCACTCATCCTTGAACCGCTGGCTTGTATCCTACAGCAGAGCTATGCTCAAGCAGCCTTGCGTTTTCTCCAACGCCCTCTGGCAGTCTCCATGCATGCAGACAACATGGTGCTGTATGTCTGGGGGCCTGCTCTGCACCTGGCACCCCTCATCAGGGAATATATCCATTTTGAGTGGTTCTCTGGACTTGGTATAAACTGGTCCAAATCGGTGATCCTACCCCTCACGGATTGCACCCCCCCACTTGACCTGGACTACGCCTTAGTGTGGTGTACTAATACTGTAAAATATTTTGGCTCCATACAGATCCACAAGTTGTGATACAATCTAATTATGACACAGCCATCACACGACTTGAAGGACAAATAGCCCGCTAGATCAACCTGCCCCTGTTCTTTGCAGATCGCATAGCGTTAATGAAAATGTTATTTTTTCCACATTTTCTGTATCTCTTTTTAATCATTCCTGTCCAATTGACGTGTCACTTTTTTAATACACTCTACTCCCTCCTGGGTACGCTGGCATGGGGGGGGGGGGGGGGTAAGAAACCTCGCCTCCAATGGGGGACACTTATGAGCAGGGAGGTTTTACGGCAACCGATTTTCATCTGTATTATCTGTGCGCACAGGCCCACTACGCCTACTACTGACAGCAGCATCCAGCTTCCATCCCCCATGTTGCGGTAGAGCCGGGAGCCATTCACCAAATACCACTCAAGGCCATGATAGTGAATACACACACAGTTTTTGAGAAGGGGCCGTTCGACACAGTTCAAACCACGGCCTAAGCATGGCGGGACCTGGGAAAACGAACGCAGAAATCGCCGCTATATGCACCCAATATGCCACTTCTTTACCATACAGGTCCCTCTGTTACTGCTGAGCCAGGTGCCACAAAGACCCTTAAAGATATGAATATGGTGAAAATGGACGATGTGTTTCCTTGTGGCCAATTCATAGCCTCGGCGGCTGTGGCTGCAGGTGGCGCCGTCACTGCTATGCAACTCTTTATTTATATTAGACTGCGTTGTGCTGTGCGTATGCTTTATCCACAATTTCCTGTAGAACCACCTGCGCTCGAAGCACTGCATCCTTTATATATGGCCACTTCGCGGGTGAAGCTGGTCACTAGATTGTATCAGGTATCCAAGAGGAAGGTGGTTACACTAGGTGTATCTGCATTAAATAAATGGAATGCAATTTTACCAAATCCCATATCTGAGGACGAGTGGTCTGGATGCTGCCGCCTGACGGGGCACTTAACAGCGAACGGTAACTTGAGGTTGGCCCACTGTAAGTATTTACATCAACTGTACTATACACCTGCCCAGCTGTATAAATACGGTCTGCGGGACTCAGATATCTGTAGGCGATGTGGAGCGACTAACGCAGACTTTTATCACTTAGCTTGGGAATGCCCAAGGGTGTATTCATATTGGGGTTTGTCGTACAGATTGTGCACTTGATTGAACTGCCTCTAACCTGTACTCTCCAACTTTGTCTTTTGGGCCTGGTCGCTCACATTAAGGCCTCGCATAGGAGGTTTGTGGCTATATCATTACTAATGGCCAAGCGAAGAGTCTATATGCCGGGGGGGGGTAGACCTGCACCTACCACTGAACTATGGCTGCAGGACCTGACCTGTTGTCGTGATCAGTTTACATGCTATGCAGAAGAATTGCCTACGTCATCAAAACCACAGGACATTTGGGCTCCCCTTACAACTTATTTGCTGTCTGTAGCCACTATCTGATGTACTGTATTTACAAGGGGAAAAATATATATGCTCTGCATTCCACTGTCATGAAATGTATCCCTTTTGTTCTTCTCTTGTGAGTATAATGTCATATGATGCCTTTTTTATTTTTTGTTTTAGTGTAATATTCTCATTGGGATTGTATATGTTAATGTTAATATGAATTTGTAAAGCGCACTGACACCATAGGTTTCCTGGCGCTAAATATGTATGAATGAAGAAGTGCGCGGCCAACAGGTTAACAGGGCTGAGAGAATAACCAGGTCGTCAAGGCCTTTCTGAAACTCAATAATGTGTCAATGGTCTTCAGCCATGTCGTGTGTTATTCAGAAGCATCAGCTTAATTGTAATATGCCAATCCTGAGCCAAATGCTATGTACTGTATACATTTATTTTGTATCTTGTTACTTTTGAAAACAAATAAATATTTTTTTTTTTTTAAAAGTTCAAGGATGGCAATGCCCGGATAATTTTTTTGTTGAACTTCAAGCGGGTCATCTCCACCGCTGCCTGGCCACAAGAAAGTAAGGGAACAATACATAGCCCCCTTACTATTGGGAGAATTAGAAGCCACATACCAAGCTGCTAACCCCACAGGAGCAACCACCTACGCAGATATAAAAAAGGCGATCCTGGAATGATTAGGTTGCGACTTGGAGTATTACCGTAGCCATTTCCGAAATGAAAAATGGACAGTAGAGGATAACCCTCATGCCTTGTACTACCGCATAAGGGGCTTAGGGAACCGGTGGCTACAACCCTCCTCATCTTCCATAGGTGACCTCACTGAGAAGATCTACCTTGAACAATATTTAGAAGCCCTCTCCTTAACAACAGAACATGGATCAAGCAACATCCCAAACTTAGCGTCACTATGGCTGTTGACTTAGCCTGTGCCTATCACCAGTCCCCTGAGGTCAAGGCCCCTTCCCACTGTGTCTCTATAGGTCCACCCAAACCCCCGAACAAGACACCGGCAAACCCATCAGAGAGCAAGGGTCCCCCGTCACTGAAATACCACCCCAGGTCAGCCTCTGCTACTAGTCCAGTATAAGCCCCACAGTGTTTCCACTGTGCTGAGTGGGGACACAGCCCGACACTGTCCTGCCTGCAACTCTCCCCCCAGAGCCTATGGAAGTACGGTATACCCAAGGACAGGTGTTAATCACAGGAGAACCCCCAGAGAGGTATAATAAAAAGATAAACGTTAACGGGAAGCCCATTATAGCCCTACTGGACACCGGGTTTCACCACACAGTCATCAGTTGAGAACTTATACTAAGTTCTCAGATCTTGAATGGAGAATACATACAAGTCACATGTTTGCATGTGGAAAAAAAGATGTATCCTATTGCAGAAGTGTTTATTGACGTTTACGGAGAGCCCCCAGTTAGGGAAGGTGGGAGTAGTGCCCTCTCTCCCCAAAACCGTCCTGTTAGGAATGGATCTTCCCAGATTCCACGACTACCTGTCCTCCCTCACACTCCCTTCCCCCCTGGTGGTCTGGTTAGAAAACGCTCCGTTCTTCAGGGAAGAAATAGGTGAGCCCTCCATCAAAAGAATGAAATCCCGTAGGGAGAAAAGAGTAGGGAAAAATGAGCGCTGTACAACAGATCCTGTCGTACCATACCTACTCATGTCCTTCCTCAGATGTGCCACAGAAGCCAGGCCGGAGTTTCCGAACAGCACAAAGGGACGATGCTACACTGCAGCATGCCTGGGAACAAGCACAAGAGGATCACCCAGAGAAGGTAAGCCCTTATTTCTGTGTAAGAAAAGGTCTCTTGTATAGAATAACACGTGAAAACAGACATACTAAAGAACAGTTGTTGGTCCCCAAGGCGTTTCGTAAACAAGTTCTTTGCAAGGCCCATAGTCAAACAGGGGCATTATGAGAAGGAGCAGACGCTGTTTTGTTTGTTAAACAAATTCTATTGGCCGGACATATACCAAGAAGTGGCCAGATATTGTACGTCCTGTGTCAGATGTCAAGTGATTAATACACCTGTGCTTCCACGTGCTCCACTGCATCTCCTCCCGATAATAGATATTCCTTTTCATAGGGTAGGGGTGGATCTAGTAGGTCCCCTAATTCCCTCCGCCTGTGGGCACCAATATACTCTTGTGTTGGTGAATTACGCCACCCGGTATCTGGAAGCGATCCCCCTTGACCAGTACAACCACCACAACCGTAGCACAGGCCATCATTCTCCCGTGTGGGCTTTCCCCACAAAATATTGACTGACTAAGGTACCCCGTTTATGTCCAGATTAATGAAACAGGTTGCGACCTCTTGAGAATTAAACAGAGACGCACAGCTGTATATCATCCCCAGACAGATGGATTAGTTGGAAGAGGTGTGGTGCAGTGGCCAGGGCGGCTGACTTTGGAACACCGGGGCTCACAGTTCGATCCCCGGCACCGGAGGCAGGTTAGCCCAGCACCGTGCGACTCTGGGCAATAGCTTGCTTAATCTTCCCGACGGCCCCCAGCGCCTTGACACCCTTAGGGGTAATTGTTCACGCTTTACAAATACCGGTATTAGTTGAGAGATACAATAAGACCATTTTAACATTGTTGAGAAAAGGTATAGACAATGCAGGTAGAGACTGGGACCGCCAACTACCTCTCGTGTTGTTCACCTTCAGATCACATGAACAAAAATCCACTGGGTTTTTGCCATTTGAACTACTGTTTGGGAGAAAACCCCATACTCCTCTATATGGCAGCGGAACAGTAGACCGAGAGTAAACCCTTATTACAGTACAGCGCATCCCTAAAGGACACCCTAGCCACACTATGAGAGGAGGTATACACAAACATGGAAAAAAACAAAGCCAACAAAAACAACTGTGTGATCAAACAACTAAACTAAGGGAATTTTTGGTGGGAGACTATGTTCTGATACTCCTACCCACCACTGATAAAAAGCTGCTAACCACCTGGCAAGGGCCCTATCGAGTTCTGAATAAGGTCCATCCAATCAACTATCAAATAGCTGTTCCCCACAAAAACCAGACAGGGCAAACCTAACACTTTAACCTTCTCAAAGCCTGGGACGGTCCTGTGTCCATATCTTTGTGTAAGCACATATAAGTACAACACGTGGCACTAGATAAACACTTGGAGATATCCTTGGCACTCCAAACCCCTAGGGAGTTTGTGCCCGTCCGGTTAGGAGAACAATTAACAGGGGAGCAGAAACAGAAATTGCAAACCCTGTGTAATGTCTGTTCCTCTGTTTTATCTGGGGTCTCAGGGCGAATGACCATGGTCGAACACAGCATAATCACAGAGAACATGAGACCGATCAAGTTGAGACCTTATCGTATCCCAGCCACAAGCAGACGGGCAGTTGACCAAGAGGTAAAAGCCTTGCTGGAAGCAGACATTGAACCCTCCCATGGCACCTAGTCCTACCCAGTCGTCCTTGTTTCCAAACCCGACTGAAGCATAAGGTTTTGCATTGACTTCCGTCAACTGAATGCCATCTCAAAATGTGATGCCTACCCCATGCCCCGGGTTGATGAACTTATAGAATGATTAGGAAATACTAGGATTATGTGTACCATAGACCTTACAAAGGGGTATTGGCAAATTCTTCTTTCTTTTGAGGCCTCAGAAAAGACTGCCTTTTCCACACCTTCTGGCTTATTTCACTTCAAAGTCCTCCCATTTGGTCTTCATGGCGCCCTGGCCACATTTCATAGATTGATGGACTTTCTTTTGCGTGCCCATCAGACATATGCCGTCACTTACTTGGACGACATAGTCATCCACAGTCCGGACTGGAAATCACATCTTATTCATCTTGAGGAAGTTTTATACACCCTACAATAGGCAGGCCTCACTATTAATCCTAAAAAATTACTTTCGGTACTGACCACATTGAGTATCTCGGATATGACATTCAGACAGGGATCATCAGACTGCAACTGAACAAAGTAGATGCCATCTAGATTATCTCTCGTCCCATCAACTGAAAGGATGTCCACTTTTTCTTAAGCCTGGTGCGTTATTACAGACGGTTCATCCCTCAATTCTCAAACATGGCTAGTCCCCTCACAGACCTCCTCATCAAAACTACATCAAAAAAACACATCCATTGGTCCGCTTTTGAAGAGCAGAGTTTTTGCCAGTTAAAAAAATCCTTGTGTATTGCCCTGGTCCTTGCGTGTCCTGATTTCAGAAAAACCTTCATTCTCTAGACCGATGCCTCCAGGGGGGCCTCGGTGACATACTATCTCAACCTGACGACATGGGCGCTCTACGCCCCGTTCTCTTCCTTAGTAGTAAGCAATTCCCAAGGGAAACATGTTAAGCTACAATTGAGAAGGAATGCCTAGCCACGAAATGGGCTATGGAAGCCCGTCAGTATTACCTCTGTTGCCTGCATTTCCTTTTGCTTACTGACCATGCCCCCTTACATGGCTTTGCCTACATAAAGACTCCAACCATTCACTGGTTACTTGCCTTGCAGCCTTTTTCCTTTAGCACCCTACATGTTCCGGGGGAAGCTTCAGACAAATGTGGACTTCCTATCTCGTGTCCCCGTTTCCGATTGGCCCACTCGTCCAATCTTGGAGGGAAGGCAGTGTGAGAGTTCCAGCACTAACGCTGACAAGTCTTTCAATGAGCCCAACTTGGTGGTGGTTTCAGACCAGCCCGGTAGTGAGCGTCCCGCTGTAGTCGATCGGGCACGTCGGGGGAGTGTCCGGATGCCAGCGACGGAACAAGAAGGCGTGACCTAGAAAGCAAAGGAAGTGCTGACTTCAGGAAGCCAAGGAGGGAAGGAGCCAGAAGAGAGGACCGAGCCAGAAGAGAGTCTGAGGACTGAGACCTGCACGGCGATAGAAGCGGAGACACCAGGTCTGCTGGACCCTCCGTTGGGAGAAGAGGAGGGCCCAGGATTCAATGACAGCTCTCTGAGTAATGCTCTAGAGACCAGTACTCCAGAGGGGGAAGTGGAGGCTGGGACACCCTTCACCGCGGACCTGGAGGGTCGTGGGTTCAGGCAAGTGCCCAGTGCATGTTCCATTTCTTTTGAGGGTTGGTGGGTGGGTTTGCAGGCCGCACCGCCTTAAATACACTACTGTTCCCTGCACTAAGGTACCACATGGTTAGGACACTGGTGAGCGGAGCACACCCCTCCTCCCTTTTCTTAAACATGAGGACAGCAGCCTGATCCTCTTCGTATTTTCTTTTTGGTTTCTGCTCCCTCCTGAGGAAGACACCCCGACCCTGAAGGGAAAACTTGGCAACGTGGATAAAGGGAGACAACACCGGCTATTCTCTCTTCCGTTTGTGATCCGGACTGCCTTTGATCCCCTTTCCCACATCAAAGACAATTTATACAAAACCCAGGCTGCAAAAAAGAGTGTACCAAATAAATAATCCTACAACCAGGAAGCCTAAGAGTATTTTATGTGAGGAAGGGAGGGCCTGGGGCACCCGGTGTAGCCACATCCCTACAGTTCCTGCTTGGTGTCTTGGACCTAGAGTAATGGCACGTTTAGGGGCCTTAAACTGGCTGTAGTACTTTCAAAGTTCTTTTTCTTTGTTACATTGCAGTATCAAAAGGGATTGTAAAATCTGTTGTTTCACATTACCGGTGCATGTGACGCTGAATCCTATTTAACAATATTATTATATTTTCCAATCAATATTACTACTTCATCTTTTCCCAACTTTTACTACTTAGCGGAACTGTTAAGTTGGCCATTTTAGATTTTCATTTTCTGTACAAATGTTCTTAAGTAATAATCAATAAGCAATGCCCAAGTTCTGGCAACCACAACAATTATTTGAAAAAGACCATTGGTTATCGAAACATATTCATATAAAACAAAAATAATACAAAAATACAATAGCCAACTGGTGCTCACAAAGTTACACAAAACATACAAAATGAAAATACAAATTACAGTGTAGACGTTAGGGACCGCCTTTATAGACAAGATCACAGGTGTGTGGGGGGACCTCCATGAGGACTTGACACTTTTAGGGGGTGACTGGAACGACACAATGGGGCCTCTAGACCGACAACGAAGTACGGACCCTCAACCATTGTTGGGTCCCACTAAACTGGGCTCTCTGGCATCCACTTTGGGTTGAGCTGATGTTTGGCGAGAGTATCACCCCTCAGAGCAGGGTTACACATACCTATCTTCAGTTCATGGGTCCCAATCCCGATTAGATTATTTCTTCATCCCCTGCATATTTCTCCACCGTTTCTCCCGCGTAGCTCACCATCCTCGTGAGCTCTCTGACCACTCTCCGGTCGCCCTGCAGTTTCACATGCGATCTCGCAATCCCCCGTTTCACTGGCGCATGCCCCCCTGGCACCTCCGCTGCCCGGATTATCAGGACATGCTCCGCACAGCTATCTCCTAGTATCTGGACCACACGGCCCCTCCGCTCCATCTCGATGCATTTGTTGGAAACCCTTAAGCCTACCGTTCGGGGCGCCAAGATCAGTTACCGTACCAATGAAAAATGTGCATGGCAGGAGCAAATGGCGGCCCTAGAGTCGGGCCAGACCGCCCTTGCATTACAGCTTAACAGAGACCCTAGCTCAGTTACAAGGCGCAACCTGCTACATGCGCAACAAGAACTTCAGCAATATCTAATGGGAGAGGCTAAAGAAATCTAGGAGGCATCGCAACACCGAATTTACCAGTGGGGGGACAAATCGAGTAAAATGCTCCACCTGCTGTGTCAGGCGAATAGTTCTCTAGCGATAGTCCCCCACCATCTGAGTTGCGGAGAATCTGTGCGACACTTCACGGCCCTATACGCCAGACACGAACAGATCTCGGACGATCTAATTACGGAATACCTCAGGGATATCCCGCCATGACGGCTCTCGGACCAGCTACGCAAACAACTGGAGACTCCGATTACAGTAGATGAGCTCACTGGTGCCCTCAATGTGCTTAACCCGGGGCGGGCCCACGGTCCCAATGGATTCCCTGTGGAATTCCTACAGCCCCATATACACATGCCATATTGCCTCAGGATTGGCAACACGCCGAAATAGTCCTTTTCCTTAAGCCGAGTCACCCCCGGAAGATCCCTCCTCCTATCGCCCCATTTCCCTCATTAATTTCAAGCCAAAACTATTAGGCAAAGTCCTGGCAGATCGTCTTCGTGCCTGCGTTTCTGACTTGATCCCCCCCCGACTAGTCGGGCTTCATGCCCCAGAGAGCCACCCGTCACAATATACTGAGGGTTCATAATGCTTTAGCGGCAGCCCCAGCCTTGGGTCGGCCGGCGGCCCTACTGTTGGCTGATTATTGATAAAGCATTCAACTCCCTTAGCTGGGTATACCTCTTTCAGTTGCTTGAGGCAATTAACTTCGGTCCGCGATTCATTGCGCATATACGCCAACTTTATACAAACTTAATGGCGGTGGTGCGCATAGCTGGACATCGTTTATCCGCATTCCCTATACAAAGAGGCACGAGGCAAGGTTGCCCCCTGTCACCGCTATTGTTCGCCCTTGCGGTTGAACCCTTGGTAGCGTGGGTCAGAAGCGACCCGGTTCATCGGGGCTTTGAATGGTCACAGTCGCGCTCGGACCGTATCGCTTTATACGCGGACAATGTCCTATTTTTGATCACGGACCCTTGGTTCTCTGGGCCTCGCATCCTGGAGATCCTCAGGGTATTTAGGGGAACTACCTGCCTGCACACGTACCCAGCGAAATCCGTACTGTTTCCTGTGTGTGGCCATCAAGGATATGACGCTCTGCATCTTTGTGTCATCATGCCCCAAAATCTCTTGGGCACTTAACATCACTCTGCCACTTGCCAGCCTCAACAGTGAAACCTCAGTATGGTCCTCCCTTCCCTTGTCCCTATACTGCTGCTCTGCCATCTTTAAGATGGTATCGCTGCCCCAGATAATATATCGCCTGCAAAACTTCCTTTATTATATCCCGCACTCCTGGTTTGCACAGGTCAACGCCATACAAAACAGGTTTCTTTGGAATGGTGGAGCGGTGAGGGTTGCTCTTTGCACATGTGTGCAATCCACATATTGCGGGGGCATCGCGGCGGCTGACATCTATTCCTACTACGTGGCATCCCATCTGCTCGTGGTAAACGAGTGGTGGTAAAATTCCCCCATGGACCCGGAATACAAGATTGAGCACGCGGCAATGGAGAGGACCCCCCTCCTACATCTCCTCGACCACACGCCTAGATTATATGCCTCCAGCAGGTAAGGACGTATTCTCAATTTGGCGGGCTATAGTCAGAACGATGGGTTGGAACGGAAAGCTTACCTGGGCAACCCCACTGTGGCATGGTACCTACCTTCGTCCGGTGGCCGCTTTGAGGGGATTCTGGGGTGGTACCTTGTGGGGATATCGACCCTCAGTGATGTGATAAGGGGCACTTCCTTGAAATCCTATCAGCAACTACAAACGGAGTATAAATTGCACAAATCATAATTCTACAAATTCCTAAAACTCCGCCATGCTCTTACCCCTCTTGTCCGCACACTGGAGACCCTTCTGGAATTCTATCCCTTAGAGGGCCGTCTACTGATGGGTGATTTAGGCCTCCACAAGATCAGGCAAATAACCAGACCTTAACGACCCACACGCAGACAATGCTCGACTAGACACGATTGACATGGCAACCCTGGTGAGTTCGGTGACTCGAGAAAGAAAAGTTTTTCTTTCCTGATTTTTTTCAAACTCTGATTGAGTTCTGGAAATTCTACCTTTTGGCTACGTTCTTTTACCTGAGACTTCGGGTTGTTCAAGTCTACTTATGTTTGGAGGGTGGACCTAGCCTATACCTCTACCTCCTCCCTTCCTTTTTGAATATTATTATATACAGCGCGCAGCTGTGGGAGGCTCTTGTGTCCGTAAAACCATTTTTCTGACACCTTTCTAAACACACACTTAAACTACCATTCTAGAAACATGACTGAAGTAACAGGTCTTACCTACTCAGAGGAGGAGGTAGATAGGATTATAGCTTCCATGCTTCCCCATGCAGGGACAGCCAACCGGGATACAAACGAGGCCAGCCAATGCTGGGATGATTTGACTGAACTGAAATGCAACCAAATAAAAACCTTGGTCCATGGTATCATGATGACCGAATATTTGAGAGCCATAATCTCTCCCACGAGGGTTGATTGTCAGAAATGAACCCTTTATTTTTCAACAAGACAAGATATTGAAAAAAGATTGGTCTCTCATTTCCTGGCATTTCACCAGGGATTGGCTAGTGCTGATTATGAAAACAGCAGCACGCCTTTCAGATGAAATGAAGATTGGAATACACGATCTGGAAATCCGAATAAAAACGTACCAAAGTACCACAGAGCTAACGAAACGACTGGAGGAACTGAATAAAACTATGACTGAATTTGAGATAAGTCTAAAAGACACAAAATATGTGAAACTACCAAAAGATCAAAAAACCTTCTCCCATGACAAAGGGTACCCCTACACTAGGGATGATTACACCCCAAAAGGGAGAAACCCAGATTATAATACAGACAGCGATGGATCAGACACAGGTTCAGACCACTCGGATTCTAGCTACAACCGTAACTACACCAACAAGAACAGACGATCAAGAGGAGGACGGCTGAGGAACAGGGGAGGGCCCAGATTTGGCTGGTCTCCATACCAAGGTGTCCTACCACATGGCCCCCCACCACAGTTCTTTTATGGCCTGCCACCATTCCACCAATCATACCAACAACAACCATACCCCTACTGGAAAGATGCACAACCTCAAGAACAACAAGATCAGTCTTTTTAGGGAGAGGCAAGGCGCCACAATGAGGAATAAACAGGCGAGGTCAACAGGTGCAATGGGCACAGTCACTGGAACCTGCCAGGAGCCACACGTGGAGCATGGGCCCACTGAACAACCTGTCAACGAGCAACCTCCCAGTTTAGTGTTTAACCTTTCGGATACCATTTTGACACCCATTCAGAAGACAATACTAGAGAAAGGATTAGGTTTCGTACCTACTTCAAGTTTGGATACATTCAAACTATGTGCGAACTGAAGGAGTTCATTCGCAAGATTAAACTAGAGGTATTCTTTAAAGACAAAGAGCCTACAACCAATGCTAACACCAACACAGGACTTTACAAGAAATCCAAGTTTACCCCGCCATCGACTAGCCTCCCAGTGGAGCTTCTAGCTTTCAAGAAGGCATTACTAAAAGAGGTAACAGAAATCGATCCCAGAACCATTAGAGTATTCCACAATACCAGTAAAACAGAACAGGAAGCCATCCACCAACTGTCCAACGAGAGTAACATAACGATTAAACCAGCAGACAAAGGCTTTGCCATCGTCCTGCAAAGTACAACAGCCTACCAAATTGAATGCCTACGACTTCTGGCAGATGAGAGGAACTATGCTGTAATACGAGAAGACCCCACAGAACGCCTCCGCATCAAAATCGCTAGTCTAGTAGAAGAGTCCTTGACAAACGATTGGATTACCAAGAAAGAAGCAGATTTTTGGGAGAACAACAACCCCCACAATTCCATGCTTCTACACGATCCCCAAAATCCACAAATCCATGAAGAATCCCCCTGGGAGACCGATTGTATCGGGCATTGGTTCCATTCTTGAACCCTTATCGAAGTTTGCTGATGCATTCTTACGACCACTCATACAAACAACTGATACCTACCTTTAGGACACCAAAGGGGTTATTTGTCTACTGCAGAACCTACGCTTCAACCCATTGACCAACATCCTGATAGGTTTAGACGTGGAGAGCCTGTATACCAGTCTACCTCATAAAGAAACCCTGGAGATCCTGGATGGAGTACTTTTTCAAGACCCATGGCAGTATCACACTCCAAGACATGTGGTCTTGGAATCCTGTCGGCTAGCCCTGACAGAAATTTTCTTTCAATTCAGAGATACCCTATACCGCCAAAAGCATGGTACCAGCATGGGTAGCAATTTCGCGGTGAGCGTAGCAGGCCTTTATGTACATTACCTTGAGAAACAAAAAATCCTTCACCCAAGTAATTCACACATCCACCATGTCCAACTGTGGAAGAGATACATACACGACGTGTTGCTGACAACTTAAAGACAATCTCCCTTTTGGGCAATTCTTGCGTCTTAGACGTAATTGCACAGAAAAAGACGACTACAACATCCTAGCCAAAGATCTATCCAAAAAATTGTTACTGAGACATTACCCACGACACATAGTGTCGCAAGCGAAGAAGAGAGCTTCGAACAACAATAGGGAAGCTTTACTTGAACACAAACAAAAAGAGACAAGTGATGAAAACAAAAGACCTATCTGCATCACCATTTTTAACATCTCATCTGACAAGGTGTCTATTATAGTAAGGAAACACTGGCAAATTTTGAACAGTGGTGGCTTGAACATACAACAATCCATGTTTAGACACAGAAAAGGAAAACATCTCAAACTACTTGGTGCACACACAACCCAAAAACACAGCTGTCACTGAAGGGCCATTACGCCTACTACATACTCTACCCAAGGGGCACTACCCATGCAGTAATTGCAGCGTATGCCACCTAACCAAAGCTACGAAAAAAGTAGTATGCAATAATGGCATGACATGGGATTTGCAAACTTTCACCAACTGCAACAGAGCAGGTGTAGTGTAGCTCATTACCTGTAATCTACACTGTGGGGATGATTACTAGGAAAGTAAGCACAAGAATAGTGGAACACCGTAGTAATATCAGGTGTAAACGCACCAGAACAAAAATGACCACCCATATCCTGGAGAGACAACATACCCCTAATGACATGAGGTGGCTGGTATTTGAACATATTAAAACCGTACAAATATTGAGAAAAACTCCTCGAAAAAGAACAGCGCTGGGTGTTCAAGTTACGATCTGATACCCAGGGCCTCAATGACGATATCCCATGGGGACAGTTTTCATAACAACATAATATCAGTACGGTTATGAGCCTCAGATCTCATTTTGCCTCATGCTCAGAATATAAGACAGAAACACACCCTACCCCTCCCAAATTGATCTACATCAACAGGGCTCGACAAATCCACTTGACCGCTCGCATTTGCGAGGTATATTTTATGAGGTCAAGCTATTTTTAAGTCCTGTTCGCCCTTTCTGGCGAGTAGGAAAACATACTAACTTTTGTCCTCCGACTTTGAAAAATGAGAAAATGTGACAAGATAACAAGATTTAAAGGTCTTTTTATTGCTCACAAAGCAAATGAGCAATAAAGATGCCTTTAAATCTTGTTATCTTGTCACATTTGCTCCGCTTTCAGAGACGGAGGTCAAGTAGGTTACAATGGGGAGCTTTGGACTGGGAGCGGACTTTATTCAGTGGACAAAAGTATTATACACGTCTGCTGTAGCTAGAGTACGAGTTGGAATGCTGATCTTGTCACGATACCCAGTGGCCCGAGGAACGAGGCAAGGGTGTTCACTCTCCCCGCTGCTGTTCGCCCTGGCGGTGGAACCACTAGCAGCAAAGGTCCGATCTGGGAACTACTATGCTGGTTTAAGAAGTAGAGGAAGTCAGCAATACATATCGTTATATGCAGACGACCTCCTGCTGTTTCTTGAGGACGCTGGTAGGGCGCTGGTGGAGCTGGAAACTTACTCTCGGACTTTGGAGCCATCTCGGGATTGAGAGTGAACTGGTCGAAGACATGCCTCTTCCCGGTAAGGCAGGGAGAGATCCGGCCCGTTACTGATAGAGAAGTGAGGTGGGAACCCATTTGTTTGAAATACCTAGGAGTACATGTGTGCCACACGGCAACAGATATGCTTGAAGGTAACGTGGGGCGTGGAGTGCGGGCATTGAAAAGCAGCATGGCCTTTTGGGCCACCCTCCCGCTGTCGGTGACGGGCTGAATAGCTCTGCTAAAAATGATAGCACTTCCTCGATTTTTGTATTTTTTTAGAACGCTACCAATATGGATTCCGTGCTCAATGTTTAAGTTGTTGAAATCGCTCACAGTGCGTTTTCTATGGGGAACGGGAAGATGTAGGGTGGCACAGTCGTTGCTCATACGACCCAAAGCTGTGGGAGGACTGGCGGTCCCAGACTTCGAGCTGTATTATTTAGCGGCCCAACTCCAGATCTTAACGCAAGCAATAGCGAAAGAATTTAGGGGTCCGGAGCAGCAGAGAGGCAAGGGAATACCGCGCCATATTTTATCATTCATAGTGTTGCAGCAAAAACTGGACCTTAGGGATCTCCTAACAGAAGAGAGAAAGCTGGGACTTTGTTGGAATCGTTCCCAGCGAAGGGCGGGAGTTCTACATCCATATGTGCCTGAAATCCCGCTGGGGATGACAACGGCGTTGCCACACGGCGGTGATTGGCTGCAGCTACAGGAATGGGAAAGCGCGGGTATTCACATGCTTGGAGATTTATACGAGAATGGGGCATTGCTGCCCTATCAGGCACTGCAGGAAAGATATGACCTCCCGAGAGGGGTATTTCTCCTGCATGCAGCACTGACGAGGGCTCTCCAAGCACACTGGCGAGAGGGGCTAGCGGAACCTACAACGACAATGGCATGCCAGTACACGGTGATGGCAGCCGGGACATTCAAGGCGGTAACGTGCCTATATTCCAGGATGCTCAATGAAGGGTTGGCTCCCCTGGGGACACTTAAAGAAAAGTGGGAGGTGGACATAGGGAAACCTATCCCCGATGCTACATGGACGCAGATAGTGCGTAGAGCCTGGAAGAGCAAGCGGAACGCGAAGTTCCAGTTTGTGCACTTCTACACACTTCATAGAGCATACCTAACACCAGGAAGGATCCAGAAATATTTTAAAGTGGAGGAAGCAGCGTGCCCCCGATGCACATGAACGGGTGTTGAATTAGAGCACATGTTATGGTCTTGCCCTGTGATGGGATGTTTCTGGGAAGAGGTGGGAGCTGTCCTGAATACGATTACGGAGAGACATCTGACGTTCGATGCAACCACTAGTATTCTGCACTGGTTCCCACACACATCAAAAAACAAAATAACGAGTACATTTATAGATATGGGACTCATATTGGCAAAACGAGACATAACACAACACTGGAAGGCAACAATAGGGCCTAGCAGCAAAAGATGGAAGGGGGAGTTCGTGAAGTGGGCAAGCAGTGAAAGCACACTTAGATATCAACAGGCGAGCCGGTTGAACAATGACAGAGCGCAGGAGGCAGCAACAGCGTGGGAGGCCTTAGTGCAGGCGTTACGGGATTACGAGAAACAAAGTGAATGAGGGGAGATTGCATTGTTAGAAGTGGGCCCACACTATGACCGGTACATCGAGAGACTAGAACAGTAGTGACTCCTGTACATAAAGGACAGTAGAGATTGGCAATGAGAAGAACGTCGGTGACAAGGGAGGGTGGAATTTTTGACAGTTGACGGGATGTGAGGGTGTATGACCTAATGTGCGCTGTTCATTATGTTTCAATAAATGTAAAGTTTTCCTCATTTAATATATCATGTAATGAACAGCGGGACAGGGAATGATCAGTGTTCCAAATAAATATGTATGAGGAATGTACAAAAACCCAATAAACTACGTTTTGAAAAGAAAAAAAAAAGATTATGTGTGCAGAAATTACTATAGACGGAACCATAAGGGACTTTGGGGGCAGTTTGTCCCCTTAACAAATGTTTGTTTTTTGCACCCTACAGATACTACGTGACAATGCTCAAATGTATGTATGTACTAACGCATGCTTTTTAGTTGCAGCGTGATTTAATACTTTTTTCACCTCAGTTCGGTTAAATAGGATTGGCGTACACAGGGCTGGTCCCTGTGTAGTCCTGATGAAGAGCTTGGGGAATGCTCGAAACATGTTGACAACTATAATGCTAGGTACACCTAACCCATTATAGCTAGGTCATCCAGCATTTCTACCCCGTTTTTAGACTATACCAACTAGGAGCAAGAATAACATTGTGTTGCCCACTAGTTAGGTATTTTTAAACTCACATTATCCCACTCCACTACACTGTCTGCACTACACATAGTCTTTCACAATAGTGCTCCTACGTAATTCTGCAAATCGTAGCACGCCTCAGTCCGTAGAGGACTGATATGGCCCCTATAATGAAGCATGTCACCGTGGGGAAACCCTGGTGAGTGAGGGGACTCAAGAAAAAAAAGTTTTTCTTTCCTGATATCTTTCAAACTCTGATTGAGTTCTGGAAATTCTACCTTTTGGCTAGGTTCTTTTACCCGAGACTTCGGGTTGTTCAGGTCTACTTATGTTTGGATTGGAGGGTGGACCTAGCCTATATCTCTACCTCCCCCCTTCCTTTTTGAATACTGGCATGGCAAGCCTACATCCCTGCCGTGACTGATGACAACTGGGCCGAGGCCATAGCTATCCCCCGGGGGTGGCGATCTCCACAAGATATCTCCTGATGCAATTTAAGTACTTGCACCGAGCTTATAATACACAGACTAGACTCTGGCAGATGGGTGTGATCCCATCCCCCATGTGCCTGCAGTGCAATCGAAGAGAGGGGATGTTTTTACATACAGTTTGGTGTTGCACAGCTGTGCAACCATTCTGGCGTAGAATAAGGTCCTGCCTCCAGGAGGTGTTAGCGTGGGAACTCCCGCTTGACCCGCGACTCTTCCTCTTGCATAGCACGGACGACATTGGGGGCAATATATATAAGCACTTGCTGTTCTTGGCTCTCACTACTGCTAAGAGAGACATAGCGCAATTATGGAAAGTCTCCCCCGCCACTGGGTAAATGGAAGACTGAAGTGGAAAGGTGTATGGGGGCCAAAATGGCAGTATTTCTAGCTCGAGGCTGCCCAGTCAAGCAGAGGAAAATCTTGACCCAATGGGCGTCATACTGAGGGATCGAGCTTCCCCCTTTACCGCCTACAGACCCCTGATAGGTGTCCTGTCTTTCATGTATAATGTCTGGACTATCTCGCACTGTTTGCTAGTAGTCCTCTATGCTGATGTATTCTTTATTAAAATCTTGAGATCTGACACTGTCTGCAATTTGTTGGAGTTATTTCTCCTGCATGTTCGGCAGGTGTTCAATTTTGGTATAAACACTGGAATTATCCTGATATTATGTCATTTTTCCTACCGGTCATTATTGGGCTGTCGCCCGCCATTCCAATGCAAAACCCCCAAAAAAGTGTTGGAAAAAAAAGAATTACAGTGTATTCAAAACAGAATCGGTTCCAGCTCCAGTCCTAAAGAAATGCATCCATTGCCTTTGCTACTGCATCCGACCTCCAACTGAAAAGAAATCCATCAGGTAGCTGTGCAACCAGGATGTTAAGTGGTCGATGCCACATGACACAGACTTCTATATGCAGAGTCTGCAGATCAATTTTCACATCTAGATTTTCAAAGATGGTGTAGAGTTTCTTTATGGCCGCTTTGGCCCATTTTAGTTCACTATGCTGAATCTCATTCTTGCATCATTGTGACACTTTCGTATCTTCTCCTGACCCCAATCATTTCCAAAATCTTAATAGGCCCACTTGCGCCTGGACATTCCACAAGGTTACATACAATTAAAAAGGAGGGCCGCACTGTATGGCCAATCACATATGGCTATATCCAGCCATGTTGAGGTGATTGGCCAACTGCCTACGCTGTCCGGACGTTACCGCGCTTGGCGCACCAGTGCTGCCACAACAACAAGTAAAAGTGAAAGTAGAAGTAGTAGTAGATCATATGAGTCAGAGTCACGAGTCACGACACGAAGGAGAGTGGACCGCGTGACTCGTCGTGAGTGACTGCCTTGTCGTTGTGCCTACTACGGACGAGCCGGACCGCCTGGTGCTTTGTGTGCGCAGTGGAGTGCACTGAGTCTGCTGCGCCGGTCGGAAGGGAAGACATCGAGTAGACAGTCAGAGAGGTAGTCGACGTCACGGTCACCACCACCGCGACCGCGTCCATGTACTTTTTTTACTGTGCCAGGCCTCCTCTGCCATGCCATCCCTAACCAGTGGCAGTGCCAGGCTAGCTTCGCTCGCTTCCTCTAGCGGTGTACCGTTATTGTCAGGCCTCCTCTGTCGTTCCTTGTCAGCAGTTGCCAGGCCTCATCTGCCAAATGCCAATCCCGGCCTCATCCCTACATTGGCTGAGTGAGTCACACATAAAATGAAGCCAGACGCATTACAGAAACGATAAATTCTTAACCTTCCCAGAGGAGCCTGCCATGCCATCGAATCTCCCTCAGTGTTATGGCACGTTGTATCGCCCGCTACAATTTACTACTTACTTCACCCAAAATAGAGCTGACGCACACACCTCTAACTCGGAACGGAAGAGATGCACACAGGATGGAAATGGAGCGAGCTCCTTTGGAGTGTGCGACCCACCCTCAAAAAGTGTACTAATGACCGAGGCGAGGACAGATGTGCATGAAAATGTCCTGGGCGAATTTCCACTTTTCAAAGTAACTAAAGCATTTCCACTGCATCTCTGTGCGCTTTCCTTTTCCAGCGAAGCAACCCGTTTCCACCTCAGCCTGTTTTATTTTAGCGTGCACTGCAAGCACTGCCAAATTACTTATTCATTTTACACAAAGGCAGTCTGTTGGACTTTGGCCCTTAGGGCAGGTTCACCCCTAAACTTTTTGCTGGTAATGGTGAATTGGCAATGGTGATTTTAGGGATTCTGCGCACTTTCACTGTGTCCCAGTGGCTGGCATGCCAGGCTCCAGGAAGTCTGGATGGGTCGGCCCGGTGGTGAGTGGGAGATTAGCATGAGTGATGTGTGGGAGGAGTGTACCTGTGTCCTGGATGGGCTGGGTTTTCCCCACACAATGCTGGCTCCGCCCCCCTGTGGTGTGTCTAATGACCCAAGCCCTGCCAGTGAATAGAGAGGGTGGTTGAGGTAAACAGAGTACTCAAGAACCAGCTGCGACTG
This sequence comes from Lissotriton helveticus, assembly GCF_964261635.1. Lineage (NCBI taxonomy): Eukaryota > Metazoa > Chordata > Amphibia > Caudata > Salamandridae > Lissotriton > Lissotriton helveticus. Next base: position 307,520,112 of record NC_136065.1, on the reverse strand, counting down.
GTTCCGCCCCCACCCTGCACCTTCAGACAAAGGGAAATACTGTATAAAAATGGGGCTGTGTCCCCACTGAAGTTGTTCTCTTCCAGGATCCTGAGGGGGCTGTTGCGGCTGCTGCTGGGCCAGAGGACCGCCACTTGGGGTGTCTCCCTGCTTGGAGACCCAGTGTGCTGGCTCTGGGCCCAGCCTTGCCCCCCCCTGCCCCCCTGGAGGACTTTTGCTGGACTTTGGGCTGTCCTCTAGCGCTGGGAGCGCTGGAATTGCCTCTTAGCGCTTGGAAGCGCTTGCAGATTCCTCCTAGCGCCTGGGAGCGCTTTTGTTCTGCTATAGCGCTTTGGAGCGCTTCCTTGTGGCTTGTAGCGCTGGGGAGCGCTTTATTTGAAGAGGCCGGTGCCCACCCGGCATTGGCCGCCCCAAGCGAGTGCCACCTCGCTTATTTTCGAGGGTTTTGTCACCTGGCAGGTGCCCACCCTGCCAGGGACCTTGCCGCCCGTTTTTGCATTTTCCTCGAGGGTGCCGACCCCTCGGTAAATTCATCCCCCGCCTAGAAGCACCGGAGACGGGCCGCCGCGCTGCCCGCGACGACCCGGAAGTGTTCCTGCCGGCCGGCCAATCAGGGAGCAGGCCGACCGGAAGTCCCGCCCCGCAGCCGCGACCTGGAAGTCAGGCAGGCCGGGGGCAGGACAGAGAGGCAACCGGAAGCAGACGGGAGGCCACCCCTTGCTCCGGTAAGGGGAGAAGCCGGCGTCTTTCCTTGTCCCCCCCAGGCTCCCAAAGCGAGGGAGAGCCCAGGGGAGAAGTCTGCAGAGAGCCCCGAGGAGCGGGAGCTCTCGTGAAGAAGACCGCCGCCTCGAGACCGGTGAGTGTGCCTCGGGGGATACGCGACTCACGCGAGATGCGTGAGATTTGGTAGGGGCGGTCGATTTCTCCCTGCTGAAGCGCACAGAAGCGCTACGAAGCGTCCAGGGGGCATTTTTGTGTTGAGCCCGAGGGGCTCAGGGGGCATCTTGCTTATGCAGAGCCAGGAGAGGCTCCAGGTGCCCCACTTGTGCTTCGAGTCCCCAGGAGGGGGACTCCAACGGCGGCCATTGTTGCTTTAGAGCCCGGAGGGGCTTAGCGGGCACAAGTGATTTCTGCAGAGCCTGCGAGGCTCCAACATTGGCCCCATCATTGTGCTACCCAGTTGCCCAGCACTTTGTGGGCAACTGCCACGTTTAGGACCCTGACACTGGACACAGGGCGTCCTAGCCCCAACAAGGCCAGGTGGCCTAGGGACAGTCACAGGTGGTGACTTACGTGAGTTTGGCGCAATTGTACTTTCTGCACCTCTGAATGTGTTTTTATGCGTCATGTGCCTTACACCTCTGAATGTATTGTGATGCATCATGTGTTTTCCTCCCTTACACCTCTGAATGAATGTTATGCATTGCATCATGTGTTATGTGCTTCCACCCCCACAGGTATTGTGATATGTAGGTGGTTGTTTTCTCCCTAGTACAGGTGGTGCTAGTGAGGTCCTGGTTACCAGTGATTACTGGTTGTGTGCTATTTTGTGCTAAAGTAATTTTATATTCAAAGTGCTATTTTTGGAAGTGCTACTTCTGATGCCTGACAGTGGTCCAGGTGGCCCTGTCTTGTAAATATCCCCTATAAATTCTGCCCGTGCCTCTGGCACATTGTAAAGTGTGTGTTTTATCTAATGTGTTTTGGTGTAATACAAAGGCTATTTTTATATAACCTTTTGTGGAGTTTCCTTTGTGGTGGGCCTTTGGGTGTTGTTGCTGGGGTGCGTGCGCAAATACTTAACTTACATCGCCTCCAAGTTTAGCCTTGCTGCTCGCGCCACGTTACCTAGAGGGTCAGCAGGGGTTATCTTGGCGTGTAACTCCCTTGCCCTGACTTGGGAGTGGTGGTCTCTGACTGACTTTGGCGAAAACCCTGGCCAGCCAGGGATCCCATTTCCAACATTGGCAGCAGCGGAAGGATAGAGGAGGCTGAGAGGGCCTCCACCAGAGGCGAAGTAGCTCTGGAGGGTAGACTATCCCCTGCGCGCAGTGTTGAGTGTCTGGATCCCCCAGGGAGGGTTGGGTCCAGTGGTGGCAGCTATTTAAATCACAGTGTAGAAAGTCCCAGTTCCCAGAGTATGGTTCCTGTTTCCCCAGAGGAGGAGAATAGGTTGAGGTTTAGGAACCTTAGGAAACCGTCTCATCAGTCTTGGGAAGATTTTGTGGATGACTGTTGTGTAGCCCTGTGTGATTGGGTACGGGAGCCCACGAAATGTGATTGGGACATATTGTTCGACATGGTTCTCAGAGAGCAGTTCCTTGGTGTTTGTTGTCTAGAGTTGCGCCAGCACCTGTTGAGTTTGGAATGCGCTGATCCTGATGAGCTGGCGGAGGAAGCAGACTGCTGGGAAAGGGCCAGAGGTTCTGCAGAATCATTGGTGAGGGATTCCGAAAGTAGTGGTTCAGGGATCTTCCAGCCCAGCGTGGTGGAAGAGGCTCAGTGTAGCCCAGCTAGGTCCCAGGATAGCGAGGAGGGTGTAGGGGCTCACTGCCTGGCTCAGTGGAGCAGGAGTGAGGGGGAGACCGAGGTTCCCCAGACGCCCGAAGCCCTACCTCAGGACTTGGATGGTTTCTTAAGGGAACACCAGGTTGGGGACCTAGGCTGTCCTGTTAGTCCATTTGAGGAGGATCTCCCAATGAGTAGAGGACCTGGAGCGTCTGTAACCAGAGCTCCTGCGGTTCGAGAGGCTGGCAGTACCGCTCCGGTAGGGAGGGTACAGGAGTCCAGAGTGAGGAGTGATTGGGGGAGTTCCCCAGTGGAAGGACCAGTGGGTCAGGGACTACCCAGTTGGGCTAGGTTCCCGTGTAGTGACCCGGGTGGCGCCACTTCTGGTCTGGGGGATCGTCACGCACTGTCAGGTGGACAGAGGGCGGGAGATCTGCGCCAGACAGACAGTCACGCAACAGATGTGACATTTGTTAGCCTCAGGGGGATTGCGTGTGAATCCCCAGAAGTCCTGGAGTGCCAGGCAATTGTTCCACCGAAGGTTTTAGACCAGAGGTTGGAAGGCCAGGTTCAGGATCAGCCTGACCTGAAGGGTAGGATGACTGTAACCAGTGTCCTGACCGGTTCTTCTTCCAGAGGAACTTCTCCAGGTGGGAGAGGGCAGACCTCTGGAAGGGGGTGCAGAGGGTGGGAGAGCCCACCTCTGACCCCGGTGCAACCTGAGTGGATAAGCCCTGGGTTAGATGGCGTTCTAGGTGTACCCCTCGTCGGAGGTGGAGGAACCCTAGGAGAAGAGGTAGGGGGAGGAGAGCCTTCCCCGAGACTCCTGGTCCGCCTGAGGTTGTAGGCCCTAGGCTGGAGTACCAGTGGCAGTCTAGTCCTGTCTGGCAGACAGGAAGAGTGGAGAATGGCTCCTATGTGCCAGGGGTTACTACCCCCCGCTCTGCGAATTGGCATGGACCAGTGGCACCTGGGTGGCCCAGGGCCTGGTCCTGGCCGCGGACAACTTGGGAGTACCAGTGGGGTAGCCCAGTTGGTCCAGACAGTGTGTTGAGAAGGAATCCCATGGGTTCACCGTGGCGTAGAACAGGAGGGTGTCCCTGCAGTTGCGGGCCTGCGTCCGTGTTCTATCGCCCCAAGCAGGGAAGTCCATCACGGTGGTGATTGGTCTCCCCTGAGTTTTGGCTGGAAGGGGGTTATGTTGGACTTTGGCCCTTAGGGCAGGTTCACCCCTAAACTTTTTGCTGGTAATGGTGAATTGGCAATGGTGATTTTAGGGATTCTGCGCACTTTCACTGTGTCCCAGTGGAAAGTGCGTGCGCACTCTGAGTGCATGTGCTGAGCTAGGCCTGCCCGCCCATAGGAATGCATGGGGAATGTATGTGTCCCTGGTAGTTCCTGATGCGTGGGGTGTACAGGCTTGAGTTTGGTATGTGTGAACTCGTGGGAATGAATGCTGCGCAACGGTATGTGCGGCTTGTATGTGTCTAGAAGGGAAGTGCTACTTCTAGACATGGCTGTACGTGTGCTGTGAGGGTGCTGGCGTGTGATTGGCTGGAGCTGGCTGGCATGCCAGGCTCCAGGAAGTCTGGATGGGTCGGCCCGGTGGTGAGTGGGAGATTAGCATGAGTGATGTGTGGGAGGAGTGTACCTGTGTCCTGGATGGGCTGGGTTTTCCCCACACAATGCTGGCTCCGCCCCCCTGTGGTGTGTCTAATGACCCAAGCCCTGCCAGTGAATAGAGAGGGTGGTTGAGGTAAACAGAGTACTCAAGAACCAGCTGCGACTGGTTCCGCCCCCACCCTGCACCTTCAGACAAAGGGAAATACTGTATAAAAATGGGGCTGTGTCCCCACTGAAGTTGTTCTCTTCCAGGATCCTGAGGGGGCTGTTGCTGCTGCTGCTGGGCCAGAGGACCGCCACTTGGGGTGTCTCCCTGCTTGGAGACCCAGTGTGCTGGCTCTGGGCCCAGCCTTGCCCCCCCCTGCCCCCCTGGAGGACTTTTGCTGGACTTTGGGCTGTCCTCTAGCGCTGGGAGCGCTGGAATTGCCTCTTAGCGCTTGGAAGCGCTTGCAGATTCCTCCTAGCGCCTGGGAGCGCTTTTGTTCTGCTATAGCGCTTTGGAGCGCTTCCTTGTGGCTTGTAGCGCTGGGGAGCGCTTTATTTGAAGAGGCCGGTGCCCACCCGGCATTGGCCGCCCCAAGCGAGTGCCACCTCGCTTATTTTCGAGGGTTTTGTCACCTGGCAGGTGCCCACCCTGCCAGGGACCTTGCCGCCCGTTTTTGCATTTTCCTCGAGGGTGCCGACCCCTCGGTAAATTCATCCCCCGCCTAGAAGCACCGGAGACGGGCCGCCGCGCTGCCCGCGACGACCCGGAAGTGTTCCTGCCGGCCGGCCAATCAGGGAGCAGGCCGACCGGAAGTCCCGCCCCGCAGCCGCGACCTGGAAGTCAGGCAGGCCGGGGGCAGGACAGAGAGGCAACCAGAAGCAGACGGGAGGCCACCCCGTGCTCTGGTAAGGGGAGAAGCCGGCGTCTTTCCTTGTCCCCCCCAGGCTCCCAAAGCGAGGGAGAGCCCAGGGGAGAAGTCTGCAGAGAGCCCCGAGGAGCGGGAGCTCTCGTGAAGAAGACCGCCGCCTCGAGACCGGTGAGTGTGCCTCGGGGGATACGCGACTCACGCGAGATGCGTGAGATTTGGTAGGGGCGGTCGATTTCTCCCTGCTGAAGCGCACAGAAGCGCTACGAAGCGTCCAGGGGGCATTTTTGTGTTGAGCCCGAGGGGCTCAGGGGGCATCTTGCTTATGCAGAGCCAGGAGAGGCTCCAGGTGCCCCACTTGTGCTTCGAGTCCCCAGGGGGGGACTCCAACGGCGGCCATTGTTGCTTTAGAGCCCGGAGGGGCTTAGGGGGCACAAGTGATTTCTGCAGAGCCTGCGAGGCTCCAACATTGGCCCCATCATTGTGCTACCCAGTTGCCCAGCACTTTGTGGGCAACTGCCACGTTTAGGACCCTGACACTGGACACAGGGCGTCCTAGCCCCAACAAGGCCAGGTGGCCTAGGGACAGTCACAGGTGGTGACTTACGTGAGTTTGGCGCAATTGTACTTTCTGCACCTCTGAATGTGTTTTTATGCGTCATGTGCCTTACACCTCTGAATGTATTGTGATGCATCATGTGTTTTCCTCCCTTACACCTCTGAATGAATGTTATGCATTGCATCATGTGTTATGTGCTTCCACCCCCACAGGTATTGTGATATGTAGGTGGTTGTTTTCTCCCTAGTACAGGTGGTGCTAGTGAGGTCCTGGTTACCAGTGATTACTGGTTGTGTGCTATTTTGTGCTAAAGTAATTTTATATTCAAAGTGCTATTTTTGAAAGTGCTACTTCTGATGCCTGACAGTGGTCCAGGTGGCCCTGTCTTGTAAATATCCCCTGTAAATTCTGCCCGTGCCTCTGGCACATTGTAAAGTGTGTGTTTTATCTAATGTGTTTTGGTGTAATACAAAGGCTATTTTTATATAACCTTGTGTGGAGTTTCCTTTGTGGTGGGCCTTTGGGTGTTGTTGCTGGGGTGCGTGCGCAAATACTTAACTTACATCGCCTCCAAGTTTAGCCTTGCTGCTCGCGCCACGTTACCTAGAGGGTCAGCAGGGGTTATCTTGGCGTGTAACTCCCTTGCCCTGACTTGGGAGTGGTGGTCTCTGACTGACTTTGGCGAAAGCCCTGGCAAGCCAGGGATCCCATTTCCAACACAGTCATTTAGGGCTGATTTCGGTTAGGCTTCTGATGTTTGGCTTTGACTTGCATTACATGGTACATTGTGTAGAGGCAGAGCTCATCACTGGTTTGTGATGTAAATAAACTACATAGAAACACTCCTATTCCTGCATTGAGATGTTTGCCCCATTGCAGAGCTCTAATTCTAAAATATTCACAATGCTCTCTAAATCTCAAATGTCCTGGGAACAGAGAACAAGACCTGAAACATTTTAGTATGGACAAAAGCTATGTTGATAAGTGAATGGGTGAATGGATGACTGCATTATTCAGGAATATGGATGATGGAGAGAATAGGAATGAATTAAGACGGTGCAGATGGGTGGATTATGTAGTGGATGGATTGGATGGACGTATAGATGAGTACATTTTAGTAGACACATGTATGGATGGACAGCTGCGTGCTTGTATGAATGAATTGCTCTTGTGTGCATGGGTGATTCAGTAGATGGATGGATGGGTGGGTGTTAAGCTGGAAGAACATGAGCAATTTCGTGCACTGTCCACATTCTGAATAATGAAATGTTAACATGTCTGCTGAGCATCAGTATTGCATGAGCTGTAGCTTGCTGCATTTGCCAGAGGTAAAGGGGCAATATACAGTAGTTGCTGCCTGTCACCCAAATAAATACCAGGAAAGTCTTGGAGAAACTCTGGAGATAGTTTGAACGAGTTGGAGGTCTTCAGACACACACAATCTCTAGTCTTCCTTTGATACAATCCATTTGAGCATCTGTCAAGCTTTAGCTCATGTCAGTGGTAAGATAATAGTATTCTCCCACATCATTATAGGAGCTGTTTGTCTGGTGCTACACAAGCCATGTAGACCACTCTCCTTCCCGACTCATCAGCCTTCTCTGATACATTAGATAAAATGCGCCTCAGCTCCTCGTCCTTTCACTTATACCATAAACCAATCCTGTGGCAATACCATCCATTGTTATATACTGCACCAGGCACTAGCTGTATGTATTCAGGCAGTATTACTACAAATACCAGGACACTTGTAAAGAGACACTACACCACTATGGCCCAGATGTAGGTAAAATAGATTTACCGATTTTTAATTACCGAATCCTACCGATTCGGTAATTAAAAATCGGTAAATCTAAGGGGTGGATATGTAGGAACATCCAGATGTTCCTTTTACCGAATCGGTAAATATCTGTATTTACCGATTCGGTAAATACCGACCGGTAATGCCCCATTCATTCCTATGGGCTTTGAAGCCCATAGGAATGAATGGGGCATTACCGGTCGGTATTTACCGAATCGGTAAATACCGATTTTGACAAGGGTGCAGGGGGTGTCACTTTGACACCCTCTAGCACCCCCAAAAAAGATTCGGGGGCCATGTGGCAGGCATACCTGCCCTAAGGGCAGGTCTGCCTGTCATATGGCACAGGTGTGCATGCACACATGTGCATGCACACCGGAATCGGTTTTTTACCATGAAGTTGGATTTCATGGTAAAATACCGATTCTGTAAGGCTTGTGGGACTCAGAAGAGTCCCACCTACATATCAAAAATACCGAATAGGTATAATTACCGATTCGGTATTTTACAGATTCAGTAAATTTACCGATCGGTAAATTTACCGAATCTGTAAAATTCTGGGACCTACATACCATTTACTAAATACCGGTCGGTAACGGCCGAAAATACCGATTTTCGGCCGTTACCGACCGACCTACATCGGGCCCTATATTCCCACTTCACTGGAAAGGAGGTGACTGCCCCCTCCACCTGAGACTCATTGTCTAAATTTACCCCCAGTATGCACGTACCAAACTTAGCGTTCTACCCAACCACTGAAAGCACTTTGGCGCCTTGTCAGATGTATGATATTCTGTATAAATTAAAAGTCAAAATAATGCTTAATCCACTACGCAAGGGCTTTTAAAGATTAACTGAATGTCATATAATGCTATGGGTATTTATATAACACATCTTCTGTCATTGGAATAACTTTACAGTGCTATCAGAAGCTCACAGGCTTTCTAATTGTGTTTCTGAGGTTTTCAACACACTTGAGTGTGATTCAGCTTGAGATGATAGTGCCAATAAGGTGACCGTGTCATGCTCATTGACTTTTGGGGATATAATCTTGATGTCTGAAATAGTGGAGTTGAACACCTTGGCGATGTAAGTTATGTATCCTTTTGGTTGGTAGGCATGTCCCTTGCCTGATAGATCAGATCAGTAATGTGATATAATAATCTTTATTTTGTATGGTTAGTTAAAACTTTTACAATATAATAAACATGAATCCAGATTATAAAAGTAGACAGATTTTAAGATACTGTAAAGTCCAGTTAAGAATGAATAACTACATAAAATACAGAATTGATTACCATGTGCCTTCAAGTACATGCAGCGATCTAATTACATATAACAGTTGTAAGAAAGAGCAGGAGCAGCTAATTGCAGCTAATTGTTTATTGGTAATGCAAATGATACCTTCATTAGCACCTTTGCAAAAGCACACCTCCAAACAGCGAGTAAGCAAGCAGATAACCCATACCAGCACCCTTCCCTGTAGGAGAGAACTGTGGGGGATTAACAGAGGCATTCAATGTGAGCCAGGTGACAGCCCACTGCGCTAGAGCTTTTAAGACTGACTTACAGAGCCACCCTGGGAACCACCTAAGGGCATAAACCTTTTATATGCAAGATGGGCAGATTTCATCAATCAGATGTTTATTTAGGACTGTGTTTTCTGGATTAAGTGCTGCTTTGAGTCTTTGCCGATAGGATCGAACTTCCAGCCTGTTCCAATCAGCCCAGAGACTTATTTTTCGCTTGTCCAACATGACTGGGCAGATGCACAGAACCTGCTCAAGGGATTTGTCTGACTTGCCACAGCTCCTGCATCTGGTTTCTTCTTCCCCAGTGGAATAGATGCTTTAAAAAAGGCCACTCACGGAGCCTTGGATCCATGGATCTTAGCTTCAAGTGATTGGAATATGATCATTAATGTGAATAAGGGTTCTTCATATTCAGTCCATACTTTCCCAAAAGTGTGATTTGTCAAAGGCTTCCTGCTTTCTGAAATTTGCTTGAAAATGCACCATTTCTCCACTACTTTTTCAAAATTTTCACAAAAGTGACGCTCCGATGGCGCAAGGGGCCTCATAAATGAGTCCCTATATTTTTTTATGGGGGAGGGCAGGAGAGAAGTCCTTTATAAATGGGAAAGAATAACTTAAGGACACCAGATGAAGACCACATTAGTCTGAGGTCCTTGTCTAACACTGCATAAGAAACCTTGCTATTCAGCCCGACTGGTGTTTTGCGGTGCAGGATCAATTGGCCAAGTAGGCTTCACAATGGTAGGAAGGAAGAGTAGGAAGGAGAAATGTCTTGGATTTTCAGCCCAGTCTGAACCTCTACGCCTCTGAGCGCGGGCCGCCTCAAAAATATTGCCGCCTGGGGCGGACCGCCCCCCGCCCCCTCCTAGCTACGCCAGTTAGAGTTAACAAAGTTCGAACCGAACCACCCTTGCCTGCCTGCCGTAGAGACCCTGCATGGAGCGAGTGAGGTAGGAGGTCAGAGGAGAGCAGCAGCAGGTTCAGAGGGGTGGGTGGCAGAGTCTGTGGCTCCAGTGGTATAAAAAAGACTTGGAATGACACTGCGTAGAGAGAGAGAGAATGAGGGATCAGTAAAGATAGGCCGAGAGAGGAAGGTTGGTTGAGATAAATAGCCAGATGTGAGATGAGGAGAGAAAAAGATCATGTTCCCGGTGGAGTGGGACCTTCCAAGGTAGGGGCCTTGGGCAATTGCACACTTTGCTTGAGGGCTCTGATCTGCATGTCACACCAAGAGCAAATGTTTAACTTCACAAACCAAGCACCAATGTGGATAGTTTTTGGGCGTGGTGCTGCTGGGAAAAGCAGAAAAACGTCAGTGTACATGGGTGCTTCAGTGACCACATTGCTCGTCCTGTGGCTCAGAGAGTTACCTTCTCTTTTGTACTGCCAGTCACCGGTGTATTCAACAGTGTAGCCTTTGACCGTGTCATGTATGTGCATGTAACTTGCATGACCGAGGTAACTATTAGCGGCAATACTACGTGTCTCTCGGACATCTTTCAAGTGCTCGCCGTCCTTTTTCCCCAGCACCCCCATGCCCCCCAAGGGGCGGCAATCTGAGGGATAGGCCCGGGCGCCACAAGCTCTAGCTACGCCCCTAACATGTCTTTGCCCATGTCATTGAGGTTTTTCTATCAAATTCCCAGGGCGAGGACAATATCTACAAAATTAACACGTCTAGTGCTTGCAGAATAGTAACTGTCCTAGTAGAGTGAATGTTGGTAGACTACTTAGACCCCGGTTACATCTATGGAACTAAATCCTTTTTATGTGCAAACACCCATTTACTCATGAAATAGCCTTCCGAGGTGAATGGTATTTGTACATGCACTAATTGCACATGTGACGTTTATCCTCATGCAGATTGTACATGCTTTACATGAGCACCAGTTTCATTACAGATGGACACATTCATTTTTGTTAGGCACAGGGAGATTAAGCCCAGAATCACATGCTGTTGAGCGTCGTTGCCGAGACTCCAACACAGTACATGCTCCTTGCCATACATGTTCATGGCAGATAAAATCTGCTGACACTCTTCTTGGGACATAATATGAAATTCTGATGTGTGTGTCCCAGGGTGAGAAATTCTGATTTGTTCACTCTGGAATCTCCTGCGAGTCTGCACCTTATCTCTGACTCTCTTTTGGAAGCAAAAGTCACGTTAGGGACAACGATAAGGATCTTGTTGGTGAGTGTGTAGCAAAGATGTGTTTCTGTCAGTTACACTATGTAAAATTATGTCTTCCACCAATCTCCCATAACAAATAAATCATAATGTTTGGAACACCTTTCAGAAAACATTACAGTTCTTTCTGGAAGACCAGGATGTTTTAGGTTGAGATGGTGTGATCTGTATTGAGTTACCTGAAAATATCAATATTGGCTACCAGTCAGCATTAGGTCAGAGTAGCTAGCTTAACAAAAAAAACCTTTGTATAAGTGACTGTATATTCTGTGCAACAAGGAACAGAGTCACATACTAGCTAGTTCATCAGCAAAGAGACAAGTTAGTAGTCCGTGATTTCATGCTGGTTTCAGTAGCCCAGTGAGGATTTACTCATTGAGTTCATTATGTTACATTGCTTATCTCCTTGCTAGGGAATCCACAGAAATCTCTGCATGAAGTTCCAGTTGAGAGTACTTCAGACACTGCCTGGTCATCTCTGTAACAGCCTCCTCTGTGAGTTTAGGCCTGCACTTTAGCAGCCATGATCCTTGGCTGCTATAGTGCAGTGTGGTCGGCGACTGACTTTGTAATTGTAAATAAGTTTTGTAAGCACGTACGTCTCCTCAAAAATGTTTGTGTCAAAAAGTCTGCTCTTGGTAAGAAGTGTTTTGTCCTCGAAAGAACGTAAATTGCACAAGATCTAGATCTGAAGTGCAAAATAAACAGACAAACATAGTTTTTAACACGTAGGGGCCTGATTAAGTAGTGGGCAATAATAGAACATCAATCAAACGTACAGAAATCCCAACCACCCACCTCTGCTAAACATATTGTAAAGACGAGCAATGGTGGTTTTGCCAATGGTGGAGCTAATGCTATTTTTTCAATATTATCATTGGAAGAGATCACGTTGGTCTTGCAGTCCAACTTAGGCATGCTTTCTCTGCTACCATTTCAGGTAGTATCACCTCTGTGCAAGAATGTTATGTTAACTATGATGGTCTTGCACAAAAATCCCTGAACGTGTCCTCGGCTTGGTAGGTGTAATGTTCCAGTAGGCCAAGTACACTTGCAACTTGAGTTCTGCAAATGCACCCTCAGTGTGTGTAACATATTCAGTACCCACTTATAGTGAAGGTAATTACGTCACTCAGTCAGGTCATGGTTGAACATGCGAGCCAACAAACTTTAATGGGGTGGACTTTACGCTTCCCATGTGACAAAGGGATTTCTCCCACTCCATTTTCGCATGAGCAGAGAGGCCATCCCTCACTATCTAAATAGGGCAGAGGTGATTGGACAGAACTTTTGTCCAAAGGCCTTTAGAGTTTGGTAGGTAGGATGGATACTCCATCCAAACTCAACAGATATCCTGTCCGCCCTGTAGAGTAGCAAGGATGCCATGGTGAGAGCAAGGGAAATGGCCTCTTTCACTGCACCTGCTGAACCCAATGGTAACTACACCCCTATTTACACCTTATTACAAGTGGAATAGGCTATAATACACTTGTAATATGGCGGAAGGGACATCTACCACATTTGTTATGAAGTATCAAAACCTACAAACTCTAAAAAATAAATGTCTCTTTTTTGTAATGACTCCGAATAGTTGAAGATAGTTTAAAGATGTAGATTTATTAGGCAGGGTCACTCTGTCACAGTATTCAAGATGGACACCCATCCTCGAGCAACTACTGGAACAACCAGCCTTCACCCTTGAGCATTCCAAGTGACGTAGATATGCTCTCACTGATGCAGCACTGCACCTGTTGCAACCACCATGGTCTCATTTGGGCTTTCAAAAAGTGCAGCCTGCGCTAACTAGGAGAGTGTGCCATATTACATTGAATGCATTGCGCCAGGGCAGCCGCAAAGTCATGCGGCCCTCGGGGACGCACTGTAGTGCTACAGGCACTCTTGTGGTCTGACACCACGTGATGACCTTTGACTACCAATATTTTAATTATCTTTTGACCCAAGCCTGAATGTATGACGTCCTGCATATGCCTTCTTTCTCTTGAAGATTTTTTCTCGTAGTGCTTCCCTGGCTCCACTGCTGGCTGATCGATTGGTGATTGCTCGAGTGCTTCCCTGGCTCCACTGTCGGCTGATCGATTGGTCGAGTCTGAGGCACGGCGTGTGACGGCGAAGTGGTTTGCGGTCTGCAGCGGGAGGCGAGCGAAGCGAGACCCGGTAGCAAGAGCCGGTAGCCGGTAGCCGGCTCCAAGTATCAAGGATAGCTGGCGGACTTGAAGCTGTGAGGCGCGTGACGGTGACGGTGACCTCTGAAACCGCGACCCGCGACCTGTGATCCGTGCCTTGAAGAGAAGAACGCCGCGGCGGCGGGCGTGCGTGCAGGCAGGCAGGCAGCAGCAGTGGCGGGTGTGGCACAACTGCTACAAAGCTGCTGTGGGTCACGGGGGGCAGGCCACGGTGCAGAGAGAACGCGGAACACCGGCAAGCTGGACTAGTGGAGAATTGGAGAATTGGAAGCCCCCGCCAGCTATCGCCCCTATCACCAACACCACTCTGCACCACTTGCTGCCTCGCTCTTCACCATACAGAGGCGGCGGACCAGTGGTATAACTGGAGGTGAGGTGAGGCGTATTACGCATCTGACATAAAAAAAAAATTTAAGAGAATTTTAGGAAATGTGCAAGGGGCTTGTGTAAAGTCAGCATAAGTATAAGTGGCAAGGGGTCAGCGTAGGTGCAAGTACGATCCTTGGTGGCCAGAAAGGAGGCGAGAAAGCAAGGAAGCAAGGAAGATAGAAAAGGGGGTCTCGGCCTGCAACCCACCCTCGCCCCTGCTTGCCTCACGGTTTATCCCACGGCCTCACGCACCATCTGTCATCATTCAACGTTACTGCGCATACCACCCCACACTGACAGCCATCTGTGGGTTCCTGCAAAGGGGGCAGCGGCGTGGTTAGTGCAAGGAAAGAGTGTGATGCAACACACAACCGCAACTAGCCACAGCATAAAATAAAAATTCACCTCTTGTGCCTGTGAACGTAAAGTTACGTAAGGAGAGGCTCTTCACTGCATGGAGGCGGAGGGGGATCGGCTCAGTGACAACCTAGTGACAGCCCAGAACAAGTAGATTAAACCACGTCAACCACATTGGCAGCAAGGGGCAGCCCAAGTCAAATTCCCCTCAGAATAATGAGGTCCGGCAGGACACGAAAGAACCCTCCACAATCTATGAGGCGGAAAACCAAACCCAAAACAGACGATAATACCTCCCAGAGCAGTGTAATTAACACAACGACAGCTCATTCCACCAATGTACCCGATATTTGGCTCAATGAAACCAACTGGCAAATTCACGTTTTTGAAAGACCCAGTCGCGGCTATCTACTCAATGCCAGCTATGCCAAATGGTCTTCAAAGACCACTGACACCGTGCAAAGTAAGCACACAGACGGTCACAGATAAATCAAACACACTGTCTCACTCTACGTCAAGCACAGTGTATATCATTGGAAAAGAAGGACCAAGTATGACCAAGTTATCAACAGAAGAGGCAATCTGGCCAACGAACCAGGTGAATAATTAGAGCATAATTCAAACGCAAGCACAAGTACATATGAATGTGAGCACCCATGGCCAGGAGCAAGAGCTAGTAAAGCACAATAACTCAAATGATTGTACGAACAGAACCACGGATAGTATCTTGGAATATGCACTGGAAAACCTCACAATGCACACAAGCCTAACTAATGCAATGTCGACAACCGCACCCCCGTCACAATCAACCAGTGACACTAATAAAGACCGATCGGAGGCGCCATATCACTCCCATACTCAGAGCCCCCTGGGTACAGGGCAAGCTCGAGGACGCGAACCAGACGGCTATGACAAAACCAAATCTGATGCCGGATACAAAGAAAAACCTAATAATCACTCAACGCCTAGACAAAAGTCTCAATCAAATCAAGAAAAGGTCAAAGTGGCCTACGACACGTGGATAGAGTCACAAGCCCCTCAGGATAACAACGGAATGCTCCACGCATCGAGTACAACGTCCAATTATGATAAACAAACCCTGGATACAAGAGACACTGATCTCAAGCAAATTAAAAAAACTGAAAAGCTCACAACCTCATCCAGTGTCTTGCAAGAAAAAAACCAAGCAGGCGGCCCACGCTGCAAACAACCAACTTCAGAATTATAAATGGATAATGTAGTTGAAATATCAAGCAGGTTCGAACAGGTAGAACAAGCATCCACAGAAGCATCAATTAAAATATGTCCAGAGGAAAGAAAGGAAACAATAATAGAGATATCTAGCATGGAACAGACTGATCATGTCCCCTCAAAAACACTTCACAAGATGCAACAAACATCAGAACCAAATTTGGAACTATGGGCTGACATGGCAAGGGAACGCACGGTAGAAAACATAAAGCGTGCAGGGCACCAATCCAACTACAACACCAACCGTTGTCAGCAGGCAGATAAACCTCCCAAGGGAGAACATGACTCTATTTACAACTTGGAATCTTCAATAAAATTACACGGTGCGCTGGGGAAAATACTAGAAACATCCATCAAAACACTGGACATGCAGTCCGACAAACTTGATATTCAAATAAACTTAATGAGTCTTATTGCTGAACATATTTCAGACATAAACAAAAAACTGGACATCATGACAAACACACTGGCAAAAGTTCAGATTCAAAGTAATCCTTGGGGTTTCCCTCCAAATTGTCTGTGTAACCCCATACTAGAAAAGCTAAGGGATTTACCAATAATACTCACAAATATTTTACAGGAATGCAAACATGCAAATTGTGAGTTGGTAAACACGGGGCAACACGTCAAGTGTCACTCATCAGATTCAAGAGACATTAATACTATAGCTCACCAAAAAGAAACACGCCATGATGAGATAGACAAAACAGAAAAGAGGGAGGAATAATCTCCCAATAAAAGGTCACAAACAAAGGAATCAAATATTTTACAAAAAACTGGAAAAAAGACAAAAAACGGAGAATTGACTGAGGCCCAAATATCGTCACATGATCAATCCCCGGGGCCGACCAAATATAGTGACTTGCTGATCTCCGAAATAAACGAACAAACGCATGAGCAGACCATAATCATAGGTAGCCATCAGCCGGTCTTAACTAAAAGACAAAGAAAACGTGCTAGAAAGGCTAGAAACTAACACCTAAATAGCAGACCTACTAATAAGCAGGTCTTGGACATTTACCCACTCTTTAATCTCTCAAAGAACGCAACTAACCATCAGAAACAAAATGCTAAAAAAAAAGCCCAAATCCAGACTACCCGTACGGAAGTGCAATCCCGTGGGATAGCAGTTGTGACAAGCTTAAATACAACAGCATGTACGGAGGAAAGTAATGACAATGAACTAGCGACATACTCGCCCGGAAGGAGTAGTATAAACAGGAGTCCTGAGAGTGGCGAGCCCGAAATATCAGGAACATATAGCCCAGTGGGGAGCCCAATGGGACAATCCAAAACCATCGGAAACAAAGTAAAACCGACTGTCCAGTCTATACAGCTCCACAATGGTCACATCACAGCTGATTCAGAGAATGATCTGATAACAGATAGAAAAACTTCCAAATACCAAAACCCCGGAAGTGGATGACAAAGAGGATCACAAAGAGAGGCACCAAACAATGTCAAAAACCAAAAACAAAAAGTAAGCCTCATCCAGCATAAAATCGTCAGTCCTAGACAAAATGCTTCAATTTGCGCCATCAAAAACCCTAGGCAAGTTATAGTGGAAGTTGACAATAGCCAGCGAAACCGGCTATTAGTTAACATTAATTCGGAATATGATGGCCTAAAGAATACCAGAGGCATGGAAAAAGAAACTGCCTTTCAGACAACCAAGCAGGAACACGCCCTATCCATTAGGTTCAATGGCCCGAAGATAGATATCCCCGAATGTTACAGCAAAGGTAAATGAGTATCGAGCAAAGACTGCGACGGACAACAACAGGTCCAACAAAAAAAGTCCACCCAATGATTCACACAACAAAGATAACAAAGTTGCTATAAGACTCCGGACAAATGACCAGGAATCAATTTTCCCCATGCCAAAAGATGATAACATATTGAATATAAAAAGAAGGATGTTATTCATCCCAAATTATCAGTCAAAAGGCCGACAAGATTACTTGAACAGAGGAAACATCTTATGCCTAATGGCAGAAATTCCAAGTTTACAATACATAACCAATGCTGATCTACTAGCTATCGAATTTGTAATGTCAGGAAACAACCCAGTAAAGGAAGGCACCCTAGCGACTTGGAAGAATGCCGAAATAGTTAAGGACATACTACAAGAAATCACAAAATTTTAAGAGTGGGGAATCTCACTCAGGGAAGATGTTACACCAGGCTACCCTCTCCCCTTCTTAATGATAGATGCCTCAACAGAAAAAAATTCAGTTGAAAAAGATATCACATATTCAGTGTTGTATGGTGCCAAGGGCGCGGAAAATCTAAAATCTGACCACCAGTACAGAACACATAGTGGTACCAAAGAGGAATGAAACCAGATCCTGGGTGACAAAATTGATCAAGCCTCCATAAAAATCTTATCCTGGAACATCGCTGGAGCAAAAGATATTTTAAGTGACAAAGGCAAGACCGAGTCCTGGGACTCGAACGAAATAATTGTATTACAAGAAACATGGCTAACTACACCGGTTGAAATGCCAGGTAGAATTGGTCATCATGTCAGTGCCACTCGAACCCAGCAATACGGACGAGCTAAGGGGGGGCTAACAGTTTATATTTCTGCGGCACTAAAAATCAAGTCCACCCAGTTATCCACGACCACCGCAGAAATGCAATTAATAAAACTGGAAATGGGCCGATCTGCTGATATAGATACAATCATACTCATTAACATTTATGCACACCCGAAAAGAACAACAAAACAAGAGCTCTTCAAAAAAGTCAGCATCGCTATAGCAGAACTTTGCTTGGAACATCCAACCTGGGAAATAATTCTCACAGGATATTTCAATTCTAACTTATTACATGCCCCTGAAGAGGAAGAAAATGTTATTACTGCCAACGAAATATGGGCAGTAGAAACGCAGATGATACCGCTGGCTAAACGAACGGATAGAATGGGTCGGCAACTAATCTGGGACCTTGAGCAGTTAGGCATGCGCGTGTTAAATGGGAGAATAAATCCGGATAGACCTGCCAACTGCACGTATATTGGCCCCAGTTCAAGCTCTATCTTGGACTACACCATCGTCACTCTCCCCCTCCTTGGGCTAATTATGAAGTTCGAAATCATATGTACACCCAATAGCGATCATTCGGCCCAGCAAATCGAACTCAAAATAACTCCTCAGAAACATCTGGAGGCTACCATAATAGCAGGAGAAATCTCGACGATAAATTTGAAACGTTTAAGGTGGACATCTGCCACACTACCAAAAATAGCTTCAGATGCAAAAAACCTAATGCGAATGCTCTCCCCAGAAAACCAACAGACCGTTCAAATCTGGACCACCTTTCTGAATAAACTACCAAAAGTAGGAGTTAACGTTAGAAGGAAACAGAAAGGCAACAACAACATCCATCTCAGTAAGGTGTTATGTGCCTTGAGAAGGCGCTTGAGACAGTCCCTGAGGAGAGCTCAAGGTCATAACTCTCAATCCAAAGTATGGCAGGATGCACGCTCCCTAAAGAAATCATACAAGAAACAAATCTGGATTGAAAAAAAAATGCGGACATTGATTTCTGGACGAAAATAGTATATAATGCAAACAAATCTGATACTACAGCATTCTGGTCACAGATAAATTCAATGAATAGAACCTCAAATACTATAAGCATGACTTGCGTCTCGGAGAAGGCATGGGTCCAACATCTAATTGATATATTCTCAATAAACTCCATGACTCAACAATCCTCTGCTGTAATTGCCTCCGACTCGAGATATTCACTGGATAAGAAAAACAAAGACTGGGGCCAAACCACCCAAGACAAAACAGAAATGGAACTACTGCGAATTATAAAGAAGAGTAGGCAAGACAGTGCCCCAGGACCAAACGGTGTTCCTCAGGCAATCTACAAGCAAGATCCACATTTTTGGGCCAGTAACCTTAACAACTTGTTCCGGATGATCAATGTTGCCAGTAGTATTCCAGAAAGTTGGAGAGGTGCAATCATTAACCCGATATATAAGGGCGGGGATCGTAAGGACCCGGCAAATTATCGCCTGATTGCGCTGATAGACGCTGAGGCCAAATATTATGCCTCATTGGTTCTAGCCGACCTTGTAAAATGGTCCGATGAAAATAATAAAATCCCAATAAACCAGTTAGGTTTTCGACGTGGCATAGGCACAATGGCAAATGTCATGGCAATAAGTCTGATTGCCAAAAAAAGCGTACAAAACCATCAAGCTTTACATCTATGCTTTGTGGACTTTAAGGCGGCCTTTGACCGTGTAAGTCGTCAAACATTATGGGCCAAACTAAAGCAACAGGGCCTGCCTGACACGATCTTAAACCCAGTTATGGACCTTTATACCAACACCTGGATGCAGGTTAAGATCGACAATGGCCAAAGGTTAACAAGGAAGATCGACACCAGTGAAGGCTTGAAACAAGGCTGCGTTTTGGCCCCTCACCTGTTTAATTTATTCATGGCAGATCTGACCCCAAGGTTAGAAGGGGTCAACGCACATCCTCCACGGCTAGGAACTTTGGCCCTTACTCATTTATCCTACGCAGACGATATTGTCCTCCTCAGCCAAACGAAAATAGGGCTGCAACGCCTTATGCATGAGCTGGCCGGATACACCAAGACTAATTTGATGGAAATAAACAACACAAAAACAAAGGTTATGATCATAACGCATCGTCGTCCTAAACAGCGGAAACTTACAATTAACAACATGAGCCTGGAGGTGGTGGATAGTTATAAATATCTGGGGATACATCTGGACAAACGGCTCACATTCTCGACGCATTTCGAGGCTATCAAAAAGAAGGGAGCAGCACTATTGCATGCATTCTGTAGCCTATCAAAACAGCTAAAAGGCCCTTTCCTTCTTACAGTCATCAAAGCTAAGTTACTACCAACAATAGCATACGGTAGTGTGGTGCATAATGGAAGAAGTGCTCCGTTACTAGATATAATCCAAACGAGAGTGTACAACGTGTATTCAGTTTACCATGTGACGCCTCACCCGCACAGGTACGCCTCGAATTTGGACTTCAGTCTCAAACATTGCACAAAAAATATGAGTCAATCAAATTTTGGTATAACATCTGGCTCAATTGCGACATAGAAATTAATTCTGCCATTTGGGAAGCCCTGCAAAGCAACCCGAAATCTCACTATGCGAACTATTTAAAATCTTCTCTGACAAGCACAGAGTTGACATCTGTTTGGCAAAAGAAACTACCAGCACCAGTATTCAAGCAGCTTGTAAAAAAAGCAGCCAATACGCACTCGTTGATTGAAGACAAATTGACATTAAGACGCCGTGCGCATACCTGGATGATAATACAATCCTACAAAAGACCGGCTAGTATTTAAAGCTTCGTCTGGGAAAATTACCAACAAATGCCGACCAGCCAGGCTGGAGGTCTCTTGGTCCGAAGGATTGCAACCTATGTGGTGCAGCGGTGCAAGACATGATCCACCTGATTTGCATTTGCCCAATGCTAGAGCATGTCCGGCGGAGTTTACTTGGGGAAAAGTTCAACGCAAAAGGTATTCGTACATGCCGTTCCGCTATATTAAATGTGATGGACTCAGAAGATCCTCAATTCATGAGTAGAATTATTAAATTTGTTATCAACTTTGAAAACTTGTCCAAAAAGCCAATATGAACCTGAACTCTTGAACTCTGATATCGCGAACTGCTTTGGCTGATTAATAATCTGTAACCCAAACTACTGTGCACAAGTTATTAACTCAAATAGGAAATTTACTGTAGCTGTGTTTTTATCTTTTTTACTTAGGAGAGTATTTTTTTACAATCTGTATTTTGTGTATAAAGTGCGTAAAGGAATGTGGTTTTATAACTTGGTATATTGTAATGGTTTTAACTAACTATACAATAAAGAATTTATACTCGTGGTTTTGAAGTGGGAGCTGTCACAGTAGAACAGCTTGCCAAGAACAGGCTTCCTGTATTTGGGTTTTGGAGGTGTCTGTCACTTTGCGAAAAGGACTAGTCGCATTCTTACGTCTGAGGTATACCATTACCTCGTTGGGCGTAATGTGATGGGCCCACTCTGAAGACGTCCTGTATGGTGTGGACTTTTGTATTCTCATTTGTTCCCCCTGTTGAACTGGCTATTTTTAACTTTGTCGTTATCCAATTCTGGCCCTGACTTGGCACGGCTATACACATTGGTGGAACCATCATATTTCGATGTAGCAGCTTTGCTATGTTTTCTTCTTTTGGACTTCTGTTCATTGGATTTATGGTATCCAAACACAGGCTGTGTACTGTTCAGCCTGGAGAATCTTGCCTGCACAAGACATTAGTGAACTACGTCCATGTACAGATATTATAGAGAATTTGGATCTCTTGATAGACAATAGGATTGGAATTATCACTTTCCAGGCCAGAATTTTGGGTCCATACTTCAAGTCTACATTTCTCTTGCCCTGAGGAAGTTCCTTTTACAGGAACGAAACGCGTTGGCTGTTGTCCTGTGTTTTTATGAAGATCAATAAAGAACTTTTTAAATAAATTTGCCGATTTATGACTTCATCCCTGTTGCTGCCCCGCCCCCACTCATATAGCAAAGCTTGCCAAGAAAAGAACGGGTCGGTGTGCATTTGAAAGCATGAGAGAGAGAAATGTGTGGAATGTACTTTTTGATATCGAAGTGCAGTGTTTTGAGGAGTGATGCATACATGTGCACTGTGTTGTACATTGAGAGATGAAGCATGTGATGCTGTAGGCAGTGGTGCACAAATGTGCATTGTGTTATACATTTGGAAGTATTTTGAAGGTATTACTATTGGCTTTGACATGGCCTCGTGTCATCCTGAATTCTGACTCTGCCTTGCTTGAGCTTTTCGGCATGCACAGGCAGGCCCCCAGAGTGTTTGCAAATTGCTTGGGTTAGTCACGTTCAAGGTTTGTTTTGTGAGAGATTGTTTAATGTACCCTGGAAGGCTTCGTAAGCTTTGTTAAGATAAAGGCTGGAACATGTGAGAATGTAGAGGGAATGTGGGAAGGCCTTCTTGCCGTGGAATGCTTGTGTGGAAACTGGCCAGTTCCAGTAAGTTTCCTTGGCGCAGAGGGATAGACTCTCAAACCATCTAGTGTGTTTTGAGATTATAAAGCTGAGGGTTGTTGACTGAGAAACCGGGATTTTGGAATCCGAATGGGAATGGACGCGTCTACTTCGGTACAGCGGAACCCTGTTTCCTGCGGCTCTTAACCCCAGCTGTAAAATCCCCCATTCTGGAGTGGGCTAGGAAGCAGTGTTTGCACCAGGTGAAGTGTTAAGTTTTGACTATTGCCTTTATGATGTGTGGCCAGTGGCTTTGATCATTTGAGTTGTTTTCTTTGTGATGTGTGAGTGAGTTAAGGTCCACCTGCAAAGTGATCATTTGATGTATTTATTGTACATATATATCTTTCTGATCTCTTGCAGGACGTCCCGTATTATTTGCTTGAGTTTTATCTCATATTATTTTGCTGCTTGTATTTCATATTATTATCCATGTATTTAACCATTGCATTTACCAAGTGTGTTATTATTGCGTGCATATAAATATATATCTCTATATACATTTGAATGTTGTTCATTTGACATCTGGGAAAGCCTTTCTGTTAGATAGCATTGCATCGATAAAACCCCAAGCCTTATTCTAAAAAGAGAGTCTTTGAATTTTGTAAAGTGCACCCCTTTTCTAGGTGGTGTTGTGTTTTATGTCTCCTGCTTCGCGGTGTTTCAGCCACTGTGTGGTTGTGGTATTTGTGGAACTCTGTTTTATCTGAAAGGCTAAGCAAGATACGTGCATTTAAGTAAAAAACGAAGTTGCTTTGAAGCTGCGGCTCCATATTTCACTGTGCAAGTGGCAACCCATCTGCGCTTTTAAGGGGAATTATAGATCCATTTGCAGGCAGGTGCAGTAAATGTCTACACCTGCCTGCAAGGGGTGTGTCTGGGAGGGTCCATCAGGCCGTCTGGGGGCACACTGACAATGCGCTATCTTTGAGGTGGCTTCTTTGCCTCTACTCCTACGTCTCTAATACGGCAAGGACGCAGAGGCAAAGATATTTCCTCATTTCCATGGGGCCATGCCCCCATGCAATTGAAGAAAGATCCTCTGATGATAGAATTATGTGGGTTTGATTTGTATTGTTATTTCTGGAATTGTATAGCTAGGAATTGTGTGGAGTGGATTTGTGTAGTGGAATTATGTGGCATGGTGTGCTGTGGAATTATTTGGATAGCAATTATGTAGTATTGAGTGTACTGGAATTATGTGGAGCGGGTTGTGTGTTGAGTAGTGTAAATATATGTGGAATGGTATTTTGTGTTGTGGAGTGGTATGTAATGGAGTTTAATTTTGTGGTGTGCTATCGAATTTTGTGGCATGATGTGGAATTCTGTGGTGCGATTGGATGTATGTCGTGTGTTGTGTTATCGTGTTGTTGAGTTGAATTATGTGGTTTGTTGTTTAATGATGTGGTGTGGATTGGAAATGTATAGAGTTGAATTGTTGGCATGGATCTGTTTGGATAATTAACACTAACTTATCAAAAACAGCACACCACAGAAGCCACCTTGTACAGAAATCACGTAAAATGATCTACGCCAAACAGCAAGTATTGAAGAACACACGCACACGAAAGCACACATACAACGGATACAACTCCACTACCATAACGCTAGCACACTGATCCTCACTTTATTGCTGTGTGCATACCAGACCAATGCAGCAGAGCCAGTGCAGCAATGCAACACAGGCAATTTCATTTGAAGCAAAGTGTGACCTGTAGGAGCGTTACTGCCCACTGTTAAGCTATGCATGCCACTGGTGCACAGTATACACCCATGACCTGTGGTGTATACCTCCACTGGGTACACAAGGAGGGGATACCAGGTCAGCACACACTTCTGCCACTTACTTCTTATAAGCATCGCTGCCATCACACACAGTTCCAGCCTTACCCACAAAGAAAGCAGTCTGGCGTGGCACCGATCTATTGGGGGGGGACTCTGCTTGGGCTTTTTCCTTGGAGCTGCACCGAGCCATGGAGAACTGACTCCATGCAGCCAGTGGTCAGCAAAACAGTTAAAATAAAACAAAAAAAATCCTAATTCACTGTTCACACAGAGGAGAGGCGATGGTGGGCAGCAACACAAACAAGAAACACGGGCAACATTTGTTTTTAAAAAGTATCTCAAGCACAGCCCAAGCAGCGGAGAGCCTAATTAAGCAGATTCAATCTGTGTTAGCTGCATGGGAGGAGGGGGAGGGCCAAAACTGGAAAGAACTGCAGTTACGTTGTTGACTGGACTTTTTTATTAGGTGCTGTGATCCAGGCGCAGCGTTTTCTTTTTTAAAAGAATCAGCTGCTGTGATATTTTTAAATTTCAATCGCATTTATGCTTCTCCGGCTGGTTGTGTTCAAAGATAACTGTGGCCGGATCACTGTGACTGCTTGTGTTTGAAACAGAACATAAAGTTAAATTTCAATAATGAAATGCAGCCAGATGAGAGCACGAAAAATAACAAGCGAAAGTGCAGCGCAACATACCCATGGAAGATCAAAGGAAACATTCTGAAACCAGCGGCTGGTCGGAAAGCAACTAATAAAAAACAGTCCGCTCAACAACAAATATATGGCCAATAGTGAAAGGATCCCTGTAGCAGGGGCAGTCCCCAGACGGTAACAAAACAGCCAGAAGGTTGGACAAATGTAAACATTCACCAACAACCGCAAAGGAATTTCGAAGGACAAAGGCAACCAATGGGAAACGTTGGGCATCTTTAAAGTCCATAGAGTGAATACCGCATGTCTTGAAGATAGCACATGAGAGCTGCTTAGGCTTGACCTAAAAAGGGCTGCATTTAAACTTCTGTGTTATGCACTCAGGGCTTTACATAATTCAGGGCCTAGTATTCTTTGTGAAAAACTGGATTTTTACACTCCTAGAAATCTGAGAACCTCCACTTTAGCCTTGGCCGAGACCACACGAATCAGAAGAGCCAGAACTGGTGGCCGCTCTTTTACATATTTGGCAGGTGCTCACTAGAATTTGCTACCCGTGGACCTTTGCAGTATAGATGCTTATCTCAGCTTCAGAAAAAGGCTCAAAACTTGGCTTTTTCCGGAGTCATTGTTTTTCTCTCCCCTTAAGATAATATCGGAATGTGTGGTGATATTCCTTTGGGGAGGACTGTTTGTGCTTTATAAATACTGCTAAATAAATAAATGTTTACATATTTTAGGGCTACTGCTTTGCTACTGGTAGGAATTGGACAGTAAGATGCAATTCCGGCCCAGCAGCTATTGTGTAATGTAATGTAAAAAGTTCTTGTATAGCGCAAACTGCCACCATACGGGTATCCTGGTGCTCAGACTAGAAAAGTAACTGTCATATGGATGATCCAAAGAAACAGAAGGAGGAGGGATCACGCCTTGGGGAAGAGCCAGGTTTTCAGGCTCTTTCTAAACTCAATTAGAGAGTTGATTTGCCTAATACTCTGAGGTAGCTCATTCCAAAGATGAGCAGCAGCCACGCTAAATGCCCTCCCCCATCCTAGAACGCTTGAATCTAGGAATTACCAGCAGACTTGCGCTGGAGGAGTGGAGCTGCCTCTTGGGGAGGTACCAGGTACATTTTTCCTGTGGCAGGACTGGACCCAGATCGTGTATCGCTCTGTGCACCAAACAGAGTGAACCCTTTCCTTAATAGGCAACCAATGGAGATCTCTCAGAGCAAGACTAGTGGAGGATCTGCGTTGCCTATTTAGCACCAATTTTGCTGCTGCCGACTGGACTCTCTGCAGCCCCTGAAAGCCCCCAAATACAGGGAGTTGCAGTAGTCCAGTCTGCTTAGCACTGTGCTTCTCACTACAAGGGAGTGCGAGTCCTTTGGGTAGTATTGGGAGTATGCGCAGCAAAGAGAAGCACACACTGGCTGTCTTGTTTGCCTGCGACTCCATTTGGAGATTATCATCTATCAGAACCCCCAAATTACGCACCGTGCTGACAGGGACCAAAGGTTCCTCCTCAGGGGTGAGTTTAAACTCCAGAGGTATGTGTTTAGGCAACTTCGCAGAGGAACAGTACAGCACCTCAGTTTTCCCCCTATTAAACTGCAAGGAGTTTCACCGAAGCCATCCTGCAGTCTGATGCATACACTCCTGAAACGTATCCATGGAAACTGCATGTTTTCCTTCCATGGAAAACGCCAGTTGCGTATCGTCCGCATAGTTGACCAGGTCAACTCCGAACGATTTAATGATGGGAAACAAAGGCTGCAAATAGATTTTGAAAAGAATAGGGCTGATCGCAGAGCCCCGCTGTACCTCATAAACTATTGGGTATTTGCAGGATGAGAACAGTGCCAAAGTTACCACCTGCTGTGTCCCTGCCAGATAGGACCGCAACCACTGCAGAGCCCGTCCCTTCACCCCAATCTTCTCCAGTCTTTCTACTAGGATTGAGTGGCTCACCGTGTCGAATGCGGCCGACATATCGAGAAGTACTAAAACATTGGCATTCCCATTGTAGGCACGCATACGTAGGTTGTCCAACATGGTGGCTAAAGCTGACTCAGTCCCGTGACCCGACCGGAACCCAAATTGGTCCTTATCCAGTAGTTGATTATCCTCCAGAAAACAAGATAAGATCTTGCTTACAGCCTTTTCCAAGATTTTAATTGGAAAAGGGAGGAGAGAAATCGGTCTAAAACTTGCTGGAATTGTCAGATCCAAAGAGGGCTTCTTAATCAGGGATGTCACCACAGCCTGCTTCCATCCCTCCGGAACGGTACCTTCTTCTAGGGACTGATTACATATCTGCCACAGCCTGGGAAAGGTCGTTTGGCCGAAAGTCTTCCAGACTTAATGGGACAGGGGGTCAAGGGGAGAGCCTGAGGACACACTATGCGCCAGGATGTTAAAAGAGATGTCGGTAAAAATCTGAAAGCTATCCAGAGTGGATATCTGCTGCAGATCCTCTTCCGCCACCTGTATAAAATTGTCCTGGTCACCGTTATTGTTGGCTTGGAAAGCACCAACAATTTTAGCCACTTTTTGTCAGTAAAATGGAAGGCAATCTCGTCGCACAACTTCTGCGATGCCACCAGTTTATTATTCAAGCAAGTTGGGGCAGAAAGCTCCTTAATGATCTTAAAGAGTGCTTTAGTACCATTAGACAGACCCTCCAGGATATCGCGATTTCGCGATTTGCCGCGAAATCGGCACTTTTTAAAAAATGCCGCGATTTTTACCAATGTGCCCGCGAAATCGGCACTTTAGTAGAAATCGCGGCATTTTTACAAAGCCGCTATATCCTGGGGGTCTAATGGATGTAATCCTGTTCCTGGGATTAACTCTGAGGTTCCACTAGGGGGAGCTGCAGTCTCGCTGCATTTCTGGACAGTCTAGCTACCTTACTCTGCGCCTTGCATGGAGCTGAAATGCAAACCGCCAACAATCTGTTACTCTCGTTGCGTGAATCGTCTGAGAGGAGATGGCTTGGCTAGTAGATTTCCAGAATGAGGAGGAGGTGCAGGAATATTTGACCAATGTGGGCACGGAGTATAGTTACCAGTGCTACAAGGAGAAAGATCCAAATGGTGAGGCACTGGCTTGCCTGTTAATGGGAGGTGCAGGGGGGGTTGGGGAGCCAAACTATCTTGGGGACTAAAATCGGATCCGTCTGGGCTACGGATTGATTTGTCTGATGGAGAATAAGTGGTACACGTGTGTACTAGGGAGAAACTTTTTGAGTAACACTTTTTTTTGTTTATGACCTTTCATTATTTTGTTGAAAAACTGGGATTTGTATGGGCACGTATCCTCCTGATTTGCAAGGAGGAACGTTAGATGGGTCAAAGACCTGAAACGTGTGCTGAGGAGACAATGTAGACGTTTGTTTTTGTACGGAAAGGGAACGTTTTGTATTCTCAGAGCGATTGCGTTTCCTATGTACGCTACATCAGCGGTAGCAAGCGCTATGTAAATGCAAACCTTTTTCCTCTTCTGGTAGACTGCTTTAGCTATCTGCTGCAGACAGCTTAACACACAGTACTCCACAGAGCACGTTTTCGGTCTGTCCTGTGCAGGTGATAGGATCCGTTTCTTGTCTATCCTAGTTGGTTTCTGTTTATTGGATGGCTTTCTTTCCTATTTTTGCGTATGTCCCTTTCAGTTAGTATTTCTTCTTTACCTTCCATTGCTGAGGTTGTTGAGCAACTTTTTTTTTCCACTCACTTCTTATTTAGTACTCCATGAGATGCTAGTAAGACATGCATGTTGCCGTGATCTGTGGCGATGCTTAATCTAATACAATAACCTCAGCATCATCTTCAGCATTTATAAAAAGTGCGTTTGAAATGTACCGAACATGTTTGCCACCAGTTTATTTTTTAATGTTGTGACTTTGAGCTATTTTACGCTCTGTTAGCTTAATAGAGTTATAAAAGGAACATCCGATATGTGATAGGTAGATGAAACCTAAATGTTCACTTTCACATTTTATTTTTTGTTTTTGTATTGTCCTTCTACGATCAGGAGGTCACTTCAAATTCCTAATCAAAATGTAATGTGATGACAATCATGTTTTTTTATGCTTCACAAATTGTTTTTGGTTGCCTTTGTTGAACATTACAATCACATTTGATTCTCTTGAACAATTTCTCGGCTTGTATTTGTTCTGTGGGAGTGTGCATATTTTTTTGGAAGTTAATACTATGTAAGTGATCGTTTAAACACGTGGTTATTCTTACTTTAAATGAAGCGTTGTCTATTCCCTTAATCATTTGCTTCTTTGCCTGACAAGCTTGTTTGAATGTATTGTTTATAAATAAATATGTACATCATACATTTGGTAACACCTTAGCCCAGCATACACAGACCACAAACACACTGGGAACAACACACACAGACCACACACACCAGAGACTAACACACACAGACCACAGACACACCAGGGACCAACACACACAGATATCTGTGTTTGTTGTAGGAAAAACGTCCAAATAAAATGCCGCTAAATTGCCGCTAAATTTCCATATTTGTGCCGCTAAATTTCCATTTTTGAGCCGCTAAATTTGCTAATCCATGCCGCTATATCCTGGGGGGTCTGATTAGATGCTTGTGAAATAGAGTTAGCGTAAAAGTTAGCCTTGAACTCTAAAATACGCTCCTTATATTTAGTCTGCGCTAATCTCAGTTCTTGCTTATCCAGCTCTAGGTACTTCCTTCTCCATTTCCTCTCTGCCTTCTTGCATATTAGGCGTAGTTGTTTCAGTTCATCGTTGTACCAGTGTGCTGTGATTTTGTTTCAATTTTTTAGCTTCTTTACCGGAATTAAGTGATCCAAAGCGTCAGTTATATACTTATAGTAGGTTTTATAATTCTTCTCTACTGTAGTGGTAGGGGCAAAAAAATTTACATTAGGGAGGGTTGGATGGGCACTATTCTTACCGAATTTCGCCCACTCCCTTCCTCTCCGGTAGGTCGCTGAGCGTTTGGAGTTATCCACTGGACAAGGTAGCATAATATTAAAGTGAATTAGATAATGATCCGTCCAATTTTGTGGTATTATGTTTAGCACTTCAGTTTCAATGCCGGGGCAATTACAATGAACACCACTTGCAACACACACATTTATAGATGTCCTTGGGAAGTTAGGGGTTTCTCAATCATCAATTCATTATGTTTGAAAGGTTTTATTGAAAATTTCACGGGAAGAGTGTTGCCACAATATTTGGAGGACAAGAAACCCGACTGAAATCTATTACAATAAAGGACTCCACCGACGATGTCAAATTATTTTATGGAGAGAGGCAACACAATTTCTGATCCACATTGGACAATATATCAAAATCGCACATGTACTTGAAGGTATTTAAAAACTAAATGTTTTATCCAGCCATTATTCCTGTTGTAATTCTTCAAATAAAGCCACTGTGTCTCCCATTTAAGCCCCCTGGCCTACCAATTATGACAACAAGCAACCCGGAATAGCGAAGGAAGACATTGAGCTCCCCATATTGCGGTATAGTAACTAAATCTCCCCATTTCAATTCTATTCCTAATAATTACTCCGATCTTAAAAGAGAATCTTGAACTTCACTTTCCTAAAATAACTTTGTTCAGCCATATTTAGGAAACCGTATTTAGCATCTTCCCAGATTAGTAATTCGTATATTGGAGGAATGCTCTCTCCAGAGCAACAGTTTTCCTCATTCCCGCCAATGAGAGATTACATGTATTATAAAGCAGCAGCCCACTCATAATATTTCAAATTAACTTTAGACGTTTAGCTAATATAGTAAAATGGTTAACAAATGGCTAACGCTCAACCAACCATCAGAAACTACCAACATTAGGACTAGCTTACACAAAGTCCAAAGAATAACAAACAAATAATCACCTTGATAACAGAGTATAACAATATCATTGGTTTACCATATATAGTGCAGGTCTTGATAGTATTACACTAGTATACACTACTACCAAAGTACAATTTCTACATACAACTAAGTTATATACTTACTAAAAATAGTGAACATCGTTCCAAAATAAAGTCAACTTAGTATATACATTAATATTATTGCCTCAGCAATTGTTTGTAACATGTAATGTAATATTTACAAATAAATGTAACACTATTCATTTCCTTACTTTTATTCACAGCCTACAGAAGCACCACTGGAAACATTAACCATTCACATATATGGGATAGAAACAACCACACTAGCAACGCAAGTTAAGAAAAATGAAAAGTTACAATCTGTGGACATTAATAATGAAAACTTAATGGATTGATTCATTATCAGTCCACAAGTGGAAGACTTGGCTAATGAATTAATGGTACATTTAACATTAACATGCAAAATTCTTTACAGCAATGGATGCATCAAAGAGATTCTAGAAGAAATTAAACTGTGTAAAAGAATACAAAAAAGGAAATATTTTTTCCTTGTAAAATGGCTAATTACATTTTTTTAACGTTAATTATGATATATTTGCTTTAAAAAAATAAGGCACAATAAAAATCAAATATAAAAAGAGTCTATTTTATTTGCCTACAATTACTAACACCCAATGCAATCAACACCGCTGCAATAAATGCCAACCTACTCCTCTGCACTACTATACTTTACACAACTTCAACCCAAAGCACTCTACAACACTACACCTCCAGTCAACAAAACACAAATCTTCAGTATTCCAGTTTAGAAACCAAAAAGTCAATTAATCTATACCCCAACATAACACTCTACTGCAATCTATATCAATTCACTAAACAAACTCAACAGTGCTCTATACAAATATACACCAATGAAAACATACTACTGCACTAAGCAACATTCTACGCAACTCCCTCTATACTACTCTATACCACTTAAGTCCACTCCACAACACAATAAACCACCCTACACCTCCCCTCTACGCCACTCCACTGTAATCAAAGCCACTAACTTCACGCACTACTCCACGTAATCACATTACCCTCTCCTTCAATACTCCGCTGTATACCACTCCACTGTATACCACTCACAATCTACTCCACTCTAAGCCACTCTACTCTGCAACACTCTAGTACAATCTACACGACACCCTTTACACCACACACATCTCTTTACCCCTGCACAACACTATGCAACTTAAAAACACTCAACTGCACTAAAAAAATATACTCCACTCCAACAATTTACTCCACAAAACACTACACCCTTCCACTATACACCCTATATTACACAATACGCCACTCCATAACACATCATACCACTCACCTCCACTGTGCACCACCACTCTACTCCACTGCATAGCACTCCACTCTTACAAAACCTCACTTAGCAACCGTTTACAATAAAAAAATGTAGCCATACTGCATAGCAACCACACAAATATAATGCAAAACAAGTTAATATTGCCAAAGCCATCGGTGAGACCTATTGGTTATGCCAATACTTATTTCTGGCGTAGCCACAACCCGGTACATCAGGAGTATCGCTCATCTAATGTAACTGGCAGTCAAAGCAGCTGAAATGTAGAAGGCAGAGTCCTAGTCCTCAACTAAAATTGTTTGGCATCAGAGACCTATTTTTAGGTCTCGCTGAGCCAGCGCATGCACTGTTCAAGAGACATTTAGTAAGCAGGTTTTTAAAGTACTACCAACCAAAGGCTTGGCCACCAGCATGCGGTTACACGCACAAGCGCGCACGCGCCACGCAGCCACCATCTGCCTTTCCATCATGCTTCATTAAACACATCGCTTGCGGCACGGAATCACTTTCACTTTTTCCTGCTGCCTCGCGCGCGCCAGCCTGCTTTCACTTTTGCGCGCGCACACAGAACTCCCGCTTCTCCCCCTCCCCCACCACATATCGCGTCTCGCGGCCAATGCTTGTTGTCTTTTTTTAGGGTTCTCGAAGCGTAGTCAATGTGAGAGGGCACATAATCCATTTCGAGTGCAAAGCCCTTGTCTCAGTCAGAACGAGGACTCCTGACTGGTTTTAAACAGGGAATGCTGAAGCTCTCGTTACCCAGCGCCTCGAAGGCCAGCGCTGCTGGTTTGAAGCTCCGCCGTGGGAGACTCGTTGATGCAAGCACCAGCAGCGTCCACAGTTATAGGCACCCTTGAAGCGGCAGCCCAATGGGCACCTGTTAAATATATATCATCTGAAAAAAACTTCAGCTGGAGCAACGGTCACAAAGCGTGGGCCATGTCAAGGATGGTATATATACTGAGCTCCGTCAGATCTGCAAAAAACAAAATCGATGTCCAGTTTTTTATAACCCATCAGTCGCACACCTGAAAGCGCCTCTCTCCCGGGCTGTGCCCATCCCATGGCCGGTCCGTGTTGTAGCATTGCCTGCACGTGTGTATAGTCATTCCGCACCACCGTCCCCGGATAGGAGACACACACAAGTGTTTTACGCACAACAACACAAGGCAGTAAAGCGGGGAAGCTCGAATCAGAAGGGTTCTCAAATTCCATTTCCACCTTTGTTCTTTGCATTCTGGGACATGCAGTTTTGATTAGTCAAAAATGAAAATATATCAGCAGGACTGGGAAAGATACTGAAAGCCTAACACCGCGCATCTTGAAATCATGGACATAAACACACTCCAGCTTTTTTACTTAAATGTGCTCTTCCAAATGCTTCTATATTGCTCTTAGGTTTGAATCGTTTTATATTGTCATGATTTTAGGGGCGCCCCCTGCTGGCATTGCTCTGCATTTTGAAAGTTCTTTGATTTTGTGATGTTCAGTGGGGAACATGCTGGGCCACAGTAAGACTGCATCAGACTCTGTCCCGGGAGACGCCAGTCTGCCGGGGCTTACACCCCACCAATTCCCTTAATCGGGCATTATACGATAGTGCTGAATTTGGATCACGCACATGCCAGGGACTTCGTTTCCCGACATACATAGCACGATGCCATGCCAACCTCTCACACATCAACTGCTTACACATAAAACACAGGCAGTGCACTCCCAGCGCCTGACAGCGCCTCCTTTTCATTGCAGACATAGAGGCATGCCTACAACTGCAAACCTGGACTTCATAGAGAAGGGCACTCTGGACTACCGACAACACCCATAGAGTGCGCACATTCAGGTAGGTGTTACTAACAGGGCTCAACAACAGACAAACGTCTGCCTTCTATGAACCCAGCAGATGAGATTGTGTCTGTTCCTAAAACGAAGCCGTTTAAAATTTAAAGTTTCTGAGTCTCCCGCCTGAATGGGGTCTATTCTCTATTGGCATGTATGAGTTAGCCGCGAGTCCCGAGATTCGCCCCAAAGCTTTCAAATGTCACCAGCCGCCACTGCATAAACTTCCCTTCATGCAGAACTAATACAAAGCTGTCGGCTGCAGTACAGTGGAGAAGGCCTGGGCACCGGAAGTACACGTTTCACTTTCACTCATACACACAGAAGGTTCATGCGACCGGCGGCAAGGCAGGACAGACACACACACACACACACACACACCGAGCTTCCTTCATGCACAAGCTTCCCTAATACACAGCAAGTACAACATGGGGAGACACAGTTCAAGCTTCTCCCACACACACCCCACACACACACTAGGTACAGCACAGGCAGCAACAGTACAAGCATCCTCAGCGCATAAGCTTCCCTCGCACACAGCTGGTACATGAGGAGACTCAGTGCAAGCTTCTATTACACACAATCACACACACACACACACCCACACACACACACACACACACACACATCAGATACAGCACAGGCACCAACAGTGCAAGCATCCTTCAAGCACAAGCTTCCCTCGTACACACCAGGAACAACATAAGGAGACGCAGTGCAAGCTTCCATCACACACAATCGCATACACCAAGTACAGCACATGTAGCAAAAGTTCAAGCGTACTTCATGCACAAGCTTCCCTCACAAACAGCAGGTACAGCATGAGGTGATGCAGTGCAAGCTTCACTCAGATACATGGTGGTTCAAAGTTCTATCACACACAATCACACACGCACACCAGGTACAGCCGAGGCAGCAACAGTGCAAGCATCCTTCATGAACAATCTTCCCTAATACACAGTAAGTACAACGTGGAGAGACACAATCACACACACACACCCCGTACAGCAGTGTAGGAAATTGGGGTATTATGCAGTGAAGCTGGGTAGGCTTCACTGTGCAATACCTTCACGCCACTTCAAATAGGTCCTTTGTATTCGCACTAAAAAATCTATAGCTCAGTCTGGTTAGTGTGACACAGAGCAGTCAGGCTTTACTATAAGAGCAGGTGCTAAGAATATCAGAGTACCAACATAGACAATAAGTAGTTGACACAATTCAAAAGAAATTCGACACCAATTCAGACCAGCATTGGCATAGTCTACAGGCCTCGCCTTTGGGACCTTATAAGTGTTTAGCCATGCAACAGTTGATGTTGTTGCACCAAGGATATTGTGTTGGATAACCAAACACTTATAAGGTACCAAAGGCGAAGCCTATTGGCTATGCCAGTGCTTGTTTTGCGTGGCTATTACACTTTGGTCATGATAGCGTCAGCGACGTTGGGAAGATGAACTCTGCTAAATAAAACTTCTTATTCACCTCAGTGGCAACCAGTATTGCTGTACCACAACGGGCCACACGAGAGCGCAAGAAGACTGTAAGACAAATTTCGTGGACGCGGTTGGACCCAAATATGCTGCAAAGAAGTTAATTTACAATTTCTGCAATCATTACATTTATTTGGCCACGGAAAAATTTACTGATACCACCCCTCCCCCTGGGATTTCAGCACGAAATGGCCACTTTAATTCAGTTCCAACCCCTGTGGGGCAAGCAGAACCTGTCTTTCTATTGGGATCGTTGCCACGATTTTAAGCGCCATTTTGTCTTGTCATTTTCTTGCAGGTGAACACCTGTTCCTTCCTTTAGTCTTGGTGAGACACTTACCAACTGCAGATCAAGGGCCAGAGGTCCTTCGTGTCCGCCCATTACTATCGCCGCTGTTTCAACACAGACCCTCTGGCTTAGTAATTGCTCAAACACTACTTTAACTCCTCAGTTTGTCAAAGGGCTGCTTTAGGACTGGCCCAGAGTCGGCTCAGCTATGTGTGACCCTCCTGTAATCGATTATGAAAATCATAAATAAAAGTAATGTAAATGAAGTTATCCAGTCCGGGTAGTATCTTTAAGTATTTATTCCAAGTAAGTTCTTAAGAAGTAGAGCACCAGGAGCAGCCTAGCCTCCCTGCTGCTCAGCCCATACACCAACTGACAT
Organism: Lissotriton helveticus; assembly: GCF_964261635.1. Classification (NCBI taxonomy): domain Eukaryota; kingdom Metazoa; phylum Chordata; class Amphibia; order Caudata; family Salamandridae; genus Lissotriton; species Lissotriton helveticus. The sequence goes on along the minus strand of NC_136065.1, from coordinate 307,484,097 downwards.
TTACATATACATAGATGAGCTTTGAGTCAGCCCTCTCTGCTCGTGGTCTGTTCAACTATTTTGCACCATAGCAGACCGCACAGGGCAGTGAGTCAGTTCAGTTTAGCCACTGCCTGTCTGGCACTGTGAGTGGCAGCATTTTACCTGATCATGTGTGCACAGCCACCAAACTAGCGCACTTCAGAGCCCATATTTGCCAATGCTTTTTCTTACTAGTCTGTATCTTAAGCCTTATTGCGTGATTCACCCATGTCTTCAGGTTGTAGTAGTTCATGGGCAGTCGTTCAGTTTCTTACAGGTCAGAATCATATTTCTTTTGATGTGTATTCAAAATGAAAAGAGTTACCAAGGTTGTTCTAAGCTTGTTCTAAGTGTGCCTGCCTTCTATGTTATGTCGTTATGTTATGTTATTTTAATTTGTAGAGCGCACAGCTACTCGGAAGTGTCCCGGCGCTTACTTCAAAAAGGAGAAAATGCACACTTATTCAATTAAACAACAGTAGATCTTGGATGGCCCGCACGGCCAAGGGCAACGTATTCCAGGCCAAACTTGCTTTGCGGACAAAGGAATTTCCCCCAAGTCGCTGGCGCTTAAACTTCGGAGTCTGCATCAGCAGCTGAGCAGAAGAGCGCAATGGTCTCCCTGGTATATAGAAAGCGAATCTCTTCTGCAAATAAATAGGGACTAGACCATAAAGGGCCCGCTGAGCAATTGACATCATTTTAAATTTCAGGCGAGATTCAACAGGAAGCCAGTGTAACGAACGTAAATGAGTCCGAACATTGTGCCTAGATGACCACCCCACAAGAAGTCTGGCCGCCTACTTTTGTACCACTTGCAATTTCTTCACAAGGAAGTCAGGGCTGCCAACCAAGAGGGCATTGGCATAATCCAAACGGGATAGAATCAGTGCACGGACCACAGTTTCTCTGGCCGTGTTAGGCAGAAAGGGGAGAAACTTCCTCAAGCTTTTCAGCATGCCAAAACAAGTGCCAGCCAGTTTTTTTACTTGCGTCACAAAGTTCAAATTCTTGTCGAACCAGACACCAAGATTTTTGGCGGCACAGTTTTTCTCAGCCGGGCGAGGAAAGTCCAAGGGCCAAAGTCTCTCTCTAAAATCCGTCGCAAAGGAGCCATAAAGCACTACTTCAGACTTTCCTTCATTACATTTCAGCTGAGCATTAGCCAGCCAATGAAAGACTGAAGACAGACAGTGTTGGGCTATCACGACCGAGTCGTCCTCCTTGTTCCAAGTAAACAGCAGCTGGGTGTCGTCAACATAGGCCATTACTTTAGCCCCCAGTGACTCCGCCAGATAAACCAGCGGAGTCACGTAGATGTTAAATAGGAGAGGGCTAAGCGATGACCCCTGCGGCACCCCTGTGGTCACTCGCATGGACGCAGAGGCACTCGGAGGGAGCCAGAACTGCTGCAGCCTACCTTCCAAGAAGGAATTGATCAATTACAAAGCCGTACCAGAAATTCATATTTCAGATAGGCGATCAAGGAGCATGGCATGAGGCACCGTGTCGAACACCGCCGAGAGATCTAGCATAACCAACGCTGCTCTCCCGCCGCCATCCAAACACTCCCGAATCGACTCTGTGACCTCTAACAATGCAGACTCCGTGCTATAGGAAGCATGGAAGCCAGATTAAGCCGGATGAAGCAAACCTGCCCCCTCAACGAAGTTGGTGAGTTGGAACGTGACCACCTTCTCGCATACTTTAGGCAAACTTGGCAGAAGCCACCTTATCAGGAAGCACCTTTACAATTCTATTTAAAAACAGGAGCTGATTTTTGAAAAAAAATGTATTGCAAGCATGTGCCCATGACGTAGAGGTGATGCTGTGTTTTCTTTTTTATATTCTTTTATTTTTATGGCATATGCTTGCACGGTGCACCAGAACTCAGTAAAGGACCATGGCAGCCACTCGAGAGGATCTCTGCTTTGACTATCCTCTATAGATTTGTCGTTCGTAGAGACCTGCATTTCCCATCAGTGCCACACATTACCAAAGTGCAAACCGACAGGAAGGCAATCTGGAGATCAGGCAAATGAACACTGCCCCTGGAAGGCCAGCAGGGGTGGGAGGAATCAGTCGTGCCTGACTCACAATGGCTGCCAGTTGGGCTATTCTAGTCCTGTCCTGTGTATTCCTTGAAGCCTCCATAATGAGCCTTCCAGCTCGTCCCAAAACCTGTCACTGTGGCTCCTGCAGGATTGTTCACTATGTCCACCAAGCCCTAACTGATTCTGTCTATGGATTGTCCAACCGGTCTACCTGGATGTGAGTTGGGATTTATCTATATCTACCGAGGATGTACCCATAGACTTGTCCATTGAGCTCACCTCTAACATGTCCATGAAATGACGTGGGACATGGAAACACAAACAATGGCTTCCCAAGGGTATTCTTAGTTCTTACATTTTCACTTATATTTTTTGAACTCTTGTATTGTAGGTTCAACAGATAAATAAATGAAGTACTTTCGTAATGAGTAGCTATGAATCCAATTGCCGTCCACGCTAATTAATAATCAGTGCACATGCTCAACATTACGTACAACTTTTTTCTATTTCTCCATTATACAAACACAAAACAATAGTCCTCTTGTGAAGTGTGGTGTGATAAATGAATATGCAGAGCATGGTACCTGACAGTTTTTTCAACAAATGTTCCGCCCTCCTCCTTACAAGTACGTGTCAGTGTACATGCTGGAGCTTGGGGACAACAGAAGTTTGACTGGTAGCTTAAAAGCAGGTAAACCGCGTGTTTGAAGGTCTGAGAGGAAGCTAACAATGTTTCTTCTTCATGGTGGAAGGGTGATGCAAAACCTGATGAGGTAAGTGGTTCTTAGCTGACAGGAGAAGATCTGTCTCCCTAATGGTTAGTCAGGTGTGCATGAAAGTGTATAAGTTTTGGCCCAGGGGGAATTGTATTTACGCCGCGTAGTCTTAGAATGGAGATGATGAACATGTCTAGGTCCAACTGTGCACCAAAATAAATTCCTTGATGTTTATGTGAAATGGGTGCCTGGAAGTGGCTGTGATGATGAGGAAGGGCACAGATGAGGAGGGTACTGTTGGATTTGGAAAATCGAAATTCACATTTATAGGAGAAAGCATCTCCAACCCAGAAGAGGAGTAAGTCTTGTACATCAGTGACTGGCACTCCTCTAGAGCCTCTGATGTACTGAACGGAATCTCTTATCAGAAATGTGAGTGACCACATGATGATCCTTCTAGGAGATGTTTGTTCATGAGGAATTTTGGAGAAGTAGAAGAGTAGGCTGGAAAGAAAAACTTCTCTAATCTGTCAGTGTTTGGTGGAGTCCATTCCCATTTTAAACATCCTTTGAAAAGTGTACTGGAGAATAAGTTGAATATTCACACCACAAAATCAGAGAGAGGGGGGGGGGACAAGGAACTACATAAAGGTCCAGTGACTCGTGCTCCCAAAAAGTACACTATATCCCACAATAGTCACTATTTCTATAAGAGGAAAGCAGAGAAAGAAAACAATTTGTTCAACTACTGTGATTACTGGGGGCAGTGTGTCCTGTTCTTGGTGCCCTCACACATCCCAAAAAGGATGTCATGTTGAGGTGTGGCGCTGCGGCCAGGGCGACTGACGCTGGAATCTGGGGATCAGGGTTCGATCCCCGGCTCCGGCGGCAGGTTAGCCCAGCACCATGTGACTCTGGGCAATAGCTCGCTTAATCTTCCCGACGGCCCCCAGCGCCTAGAGACCCTTACGGGTGATTGTGCGCTATACAAATGTGGATTATTAATATTATTATTATTATTTCATCATTGGACTATTGCTCCTCGTCGTGCCGGCGCTGCAATGCCCTACCGTAAGGGGGCGTGGGGGTGAGTGGCAGTGGTGTCCTAATGTGAAGTTTAAAAAATGCCTGGAGGGGTGCCTAGAGAATTTATTAAGAAAGAGAGTCCCTCTGTCATTAGTAAAATGGTGGTGCTGCTGTGAGGAATATGATGTACCTCTGTAGCTAGGTTTTTAACACACCCCTAGAGGGTATGTTTTTTTGGTCAACATGTCTCGCACAATTTAGCGGTCTCAGGGGATATCTCATGCGCTTCTTCAGGACCGGAAAGTGTGTGGTGATAGATAGGCAAGATATGTGGCTTGAATAATTAATCTAGTGCCATAAAGGAGGTAAGGAAGTAGTATTCTGGAACGACAAAAGCACAAAATAAATAGTAATGAGTCTCAATGCAAGAATATTTAAAGCAAAAAAGAGGCCTGGGTCCCCTTTGGTTGACTAGGTGCTCGTGGTCATATTTGTGTACTGTTAGTAAACAGCATGTGAGGCTATAGTGAGCTATGGAAGTAAAAAGACAATACAGGACGAAAAAACATATAGGCTTACGTGAACATGTTTTTTGATCCATTGCGTAAATGCCAAATTATAATCACTTGACCACATGCACCTCCTAAATTGCCTGACTCTATCCGCACCAGTCTTTAAAAAAATCCTTTGACCTTCCCACCCCGGCACACTACAAATGCATCAGCCTGTCACACAAGAACAAACTTGCTGAATATTTAACACCCACAAGAACTTAACAAGCACCCGAGGACATGTAGCACTCCACAAGGAAATCAATGTACAATGCTGCCTTTACCACGCAATGCCTTTACCAAACAGGTACGTTTTTGTGCATTTACCGCACATGGTAAATATTGTTAAGATAATTTGCGGCCTCTGACACCTTGAGAGACCGATGCCAGCTGAAGAGGGGTAATCACACCCACCCTAGTTGTAGACAACAAATTCAGTCACCAAATATAGTAGAGAAAGGCAGCACCCCAACCACATAATGCAGGAATCACAGTAAAGATGTATTCCTTGGCAAGCAGTTCAATACTAAAACAAACCAGGTCAGCGCGTGATTTCAGGGGCGCGTTGATCACATGGTTTAGGAGAAGGTAGTGGTAAAGAAAGTTTAGGTAGTTAGGAAGGGTCATATACATACTTACAAATATATATATTTTTTTTGGGGGGGGTCGCCTAATTTTCTTTTTTTTTACTTCTAACCTTCCTCTATCAATATCCACCCCTATATATGGGTTTCTCATACCTTATTATACTTACCATGTATGGCAAAGGCATATGCGTGGTAAAGACATGCATTGTATTGTCACACATCCACTCCCTATACCTCTTATAAGTTAAAGCAATGTTGCATCTTTGAAGGACAGAGGACACTGACACAAGACCAAAAGGCACACATAAAAATATAAACTCTCCCATGAGTGTAATATACTCAGTAAGTTCTTGTTCTTCTGTGAGGGCAAATTTGATGGTAGGTGGAAGTCAAATCAAGAGTGGTGAAAAGTTAGGCGCTTGATAACATGGATAGCATCTCCAAAATGTTGGTGTTGTATATGTGCCAACTACCACAAGCTTGTTCAGGGTCCTCAAGTCTATGCATAGACATATCACCACTGTGCTGCCTGGCTGCCTCTATTGGGGCCAACCGTTCTGTTGCTTTCACCAGGTGAATCACTTCCAGCCTACTTAATCTCTCTAATTCCCACACATCAGCCACAATCACACCCACAGGCAAACTCTTCATCTTCGATGCTACCTGAATCAAGCCTTTCTTCAATTTTATTTTATGAATGTGAGATTTGAGGCAACCTAGTTTTTCTTTATAGATGTCTGTAGGCAACGTTTTACAACAAGGCAGTCCTCATCAGTCAAATAAACCTGAACTTGTGAACTGGCAAGAAAAATACCCAACTCCTTCTGATGCGGCCATTGTATGATGTCATCCCCTGTAGAAGATACATAAACCATTCCCATTGTAATTTTGTTTACAAATTATAATGTAGTTTCAATGCATCTCTTCATTCTGATTTTTTGTTCGCCATACCCACTCGGCTTGATGTTCAATTAGCCAAGTGGTTTGCTTTCATTAAACAAGAAGCTTTAAAAGTCTGCTCCCAAATAATAATTAGTTGAGAACACAAGTTGATCATTATCTCCACATTCTTTCTATCAATCATCATGCAATCTTTTGGATTACCTGCAATTTTACTAAGCAAATATAACACTATCTCTTCTCACACACTTCATTCAGTCCATCCTTATTAAAGCTTTGATCAGCTGATTTAATGAAAATGATCTTTCATTCACATTTATTACACGTGGCCTCTACGGACCGACAGTCTTTACAAATAGCCATTGACCCCTGTAAGCCCCATCTACCACACAGTTCTATAAATTTCCCATCACTTTCCTTAATATTGGTAATATAATTATGTGGCACGGGAGCACCAATTAAGCGGCAGGGTCTCCTATATTATGCAAATGATGCAGCTTAATGCAGCACATTTTTTTTATAGTAATACTTAATTATTTTATCATGTATACACATGATAATACTGGCTGGTGAGAGATTTCACCTAATTAGTACCAGCTTAACAACCAAATACAGAAATAAGGAACTGAAACATGACCAGTTAACCTTTGCATAGGACCTTCCACTCTGTGAAAACACATATCACCTAGTTTTTAATAACTTTTGATCTGTTTGGGCTAAAAACATATTTTGTTAAAATGTACAGATTATGCAGCAGATGATGGAATATTTGGAAATGCTACAATCTATCATTATTAAAAAAAAACTGCGGTCAGAGAATCCCCTAATTCTAGTGGCCCTGACATTACCTTTTCTCTTCTCATGGGCTATAGTCACAGCAATCTTCTTTTCATTGTCCATCTTCATTTCCTCTACATATTACACCATATGTTCTACCCATTCTGCCACAATTAATACTTCACTCATTGGGAGTTCAACCTTCATCCTTAGTCCTTCTCGAAATGTAATAACAATTAATCACTGATACTTTCTGCCGTTCTGGTACCAAAGTTACATGTGGAAGCAGGTTTTCTTAAACAATTGACATTAACCACCACTGATTCTCTTTCACCTTGTACCCTTTTTCAAATTGATACAGTTCCAGTATAGTGCAGACCTTTGGTAAATAGTGCAGGTCAAGCTTCTCTATACTTGCATCATACTCATTTCAGCAATGTACTGCTTGTTCTAAGTCAGGCAAATTATCAATCAAATGGGATTTATAAAGTCCTGCTAATCACCCGGGAGAGTATCCAGGGTCTGAGAGCCAGGCTGCTTGGTGGGATCAGTTGAATAACCAGGTCTTGGGTTTCCCTCTGAATTCCAGAAGAGAAGGTGAGGTCCAGAGATGTAAAGGTAGGCTATTCCAGGACTTTGTGGCGAGGTAGGAGAAGGAGCGCCCTCCACTGTTGGATGTGTGGTAGAGGGAGGCAGAGCGCAGGGTCTGGAGGGTGGGTGGAAGCTCAGGCGGTGGTTAGCACTTTGAATTGGCATCTCTTGTGGACGTGGAGTTTTTTTAGGTGTGGGGTGATGTGGATCGGTTTGTGGAGGTCAAGGATGAGTCTAGCCGCTGCATTCAGAATGGCCTGTGTTCTCTTCAGGAGGTGTCTGGTAATTCCTGTGTAGAGTGCTTTGCTGTAGTCCAATTGGCTAGTGATGACGGCTTGAGTGACGGTGTGTCTGTTGGTGACTTGGAGCCATTTGAAGATCTTTCGTAGCATGCAGAGAGTGAGGAAGCAGGCAGACGAGACTGCATTGATCTGGGTATTCATGGAGAGTTTTTTGTCCAGGATGATGCGTAAGTTACAGGTGTGGTCTGCAGGAGGGAGTGAGGGTTCCAGTTTCGTAGGCCACCAGGAGTCGTTCCATGGGGAGGTGTTGTTCCAGAAGATCAGTGCTTTTGTCTTGTCTGTGTTGAGTATGAGGCATTTGCTTTGCCTCCAGTCGGCAAAGCTGGTCCTGCGCAGGTGGAAGTTTGCCCTCATGGTGGAGGGGTCTTCGAATAGAGAGAGGATGAGCTGGGTGTCAACTGCATATGAGAAGATTTTCAGTCCATGGGTTCTGACGATGGTGCCCGGTGAAGGGGTCATGTAGGCTTTGAACAGAGTAGGGCAGAGAGATCAACCTTGAGGGACCCAGCAGATAATGTTATTGGGTTCCAAGGTGAACAGTGCACGGCGGATTTTCCAGCTCTTCTGGTGAGGAAGGATGCAATCCATTTGAGGGCATCCTCTTGGATTCCGATCTGATGAAGCCTCTTGATCAGGTGTGGTGGAACACTGTGTCGAAGTCTGCTTAGAGGTGAAGGAGGATCCCCTGGTCCTGGAGGGTTCTGATGTCGTCAGTGGCTGAGATCATAGTGGTTTTGGTGCTGTGGTTTGTGCGGATATCAGACTGGGATGAGTATAGAAGATAGCTGTTCTCCAGGTATGCTGTGAGTTGGCAGGTGATGGCCTTTTTGAGGACTTTGGTGGTAAGGGGGAGAAGGGAGATAGTCTGGTAGTTCTTGAGCTCGTTAGGGTCAGCAGATGGTTTTTTGAGATGAGGTTTGATTTCAGCGTGTTTCCATTCTTCTGGGAAGGTGGCAGAGGTAATGGATATGTTGAAGATGGCGGTGAGCTTGTTGCTAATAGTCCTGTTTCCAAGGTTGAACATATGGTGAGGGCAGGGGTCCGTGGGTGCTCCTGAGTGGACGGTGTGCATGATTGTTGTGGTGTCCTGTGTGGTGAGCTGGTCCCAACCGGTGGTCCGGTGGTCGGAGTATGTGTCTATTAGAGCGAGGAAGCTGAAAATGTCAGCGGTGGCGGGTTGGGTTTCGAAGTGTTTGTAGATGGTGGAGATTTTTTTGTGGAAGTAGTCCGAAAGGGTGTCGCAGAGTTCTTGGGAAAGGGTGATGATGTTTTCGGTTGCTAAGGGGTTGGAGAACTCCTTGATGATGCTGAAGAGTTCTTTGCTGTGGTTGGAACTGGCTTCAATGTGGTCGTCTATGGTGTTTTTTCATATATTTCAGGAGTTGGTGGTAGTGGTTGAGCAATGTCTTGAATTTGGTACATTCTGTTGGCTCCTTGCTGGTGCGCCATTCACTCTTTGGTTGCTTGCAGTTGCGTTTCGTTGTTCTCAGTTCTGAGGTGTACCAACTGGAATGTTTGGTGGGTCTCTTGAGTGTGGTTGTTTGATGGGGGCAACTCTGTCGGCGCAGTCGGTAACCCTGGTGGTGAAGTTGTTGATGGCCTGTTTAAGATTGGTTGTGGTGTCAGGGTGGGAGGTACTGAGGCTGTCAGACTATTGGCTTTTGGATACTCTGTCCCAGCTGTGGTGTGGGGCCACTGTGATGGTGAAGTAGATGATTGATTGGTCTGTCCAGGTGAGCCCAGTGGCAGACTGTACTTGACTCTGTCACTGGCTGTGAAAATAGGGTCAAGCATGTGTCCCCTGTAAGTCGGTGATAGTTGGACAAGGTTGATGTTGTTCATACTTTCTAGGAGGCTGGTTGTGTTGGCATCATTGGGGTCATCAAGGTGAAAATTGAGGTCTCCAAGGAAGATGTCATTTTTGGTGTTGATAGCTTGCAATAAATTAGGGGATAGCGTTGTAGAAGCAGGGGTGTGACCTAGAGGTGTGTTGTCAAGGGTGCCTCTGATGGTAGCTTTGCCGTCTGTTTTGAGTTGGAAGTTGAGGTGTTCCATGAATGGGGTGGAGTTTTCTGCAGCACTGGTGCAGTAGATGGTTTCCTTGTGGATGTTGCCGATTCCACCTTTGTCTTTGTTTATGCTGTCCCGGTGTGCTATCTTGTATCCGTTGTGCATGGTCGTGGCAATGTGGGGTCCGGATGCAGAGTTAAGCCACGTCTCTGTGAGGAAGATGACGTTGGCGGTGAGGGAGGTGATGGTGTCCCAGATCTCGGTGGCATGTTTGCAGATCAATTGGGTGTGGAGAAGGAGGCAGTGGAATTGTCCAAGCATCGTCCTGCTTTGTGTGGTGGGGGTGGTAGTACGTGCAGGTGCTCTGGTGTTGCAGGATAAGAGACAGTGGCAGCAATCGAAAGGTCCTACTGTTGAGCGTGGAGAGGTGCAGCAGCAGTTGTTATTGTGGAATCTGGAGTCAAGGGATTGGAGCTTGTTGCTGGTATAACTGTGGGTGGTGTGAGATCCATGGTTTAGGCTTGCCTGTGTTGCGGCTTCAGTGCACTGGCAGGAATGAGCCTGCTGTGCGGTCTCCATTAAGTAAGTTGTGGGAAGGGTGCTGGGAAGTAGGGAGCAAGCAGCTAGCTGACCGATTCACTGGAAAAAGAAAAGCAACATTTCCAAATTAACCAGGCACAGCTTAAAACTAGTTGGACTAAAAGAGAAGCACATGTACAAAATAACTTGACAGATTAAAAATAGTGGAACAAAGAGAAAAGCACGGGTTAAACAATGACTAGACTCAGATTCAAGAATAGCAGGAAAACACTATTGCATGCAAAAAAAGACAGTAACAACATTGATGGATTGGTGACAACCGAAAGGAGGGGCTGGAAAAAAGAACACAGCGGGCGAAACATGGAAAAGGCACTACGGCAGCAAGGGGGGAGCTGGTACACGGACCTGCTCCCAGTATTATCCAGTTCTTCCTGGCTCTCAAGTAGTGTACTAACAAACATTTTCACCCCATCACCATGTTTTCACCACACACCCTCCAATAATTATGAAACACCTTCTTGATGGTTCACCAGCTTGACCAGAGAAAAATTGTGTGGGTGTTATAATCTAAACTGTACTTTCCAAGCTATCTCTTAAGCATCCAGTACATATCCTCACTGAGATGAATCGATCCAAGATGGCGGAGTGAGGATCGACGCCAGCAGCTCACCCGGAGTCTCTCCTCTCCTCTCACTCTTCACATGTGAGATGTGATATCCACCGAAAGATAAGCAGAATTAAAATAGAGAATTGAGGCCGACATCAACGCGAGGGAGCTGCGCTGCGTTGTGTCGGGTGCTGATGGAAAAGGTCAGCGACGGCAGCTTTGCACCGGTATTTTGAGAAAAAAAAACAAACAGATATGAATGTGAGGAAGCGAGCTATGCCGGGAGAGGAAATCGGCTCTATGCTGGCTCTATGCTCTATGCTGACGCTGTGAATCTTGACGCTGATGTGGGGAACTGTGTCGCGCTGCACCGGGAAAGGAGTCAGCGGTGGACTGAAGCTGAAGCTAACGGGAGGAAAATCTTACTGTGCCGGGAAAAGATTTGCGACGGCAACTCTGTATCAATGCTCTTTCTTGCTGCTACAACTGAGTTTCTTCGGCAGACTATTTTTGGTCTGCTCAAAGGCTCTGGGCTCCGCTCATCTGGACTTGTACGTCTGAGTCGCCTGAGTCGACAGGCTTCGAGGTTTTGGAGGCAAGGAAGAATGTTACCGAAGCACCCTTCCAGAACTACGAGGAACAGCAAAAACACAGTGAGCAAACCGGCGCCTTCTCCTGCTCGACCGCTACAGCTAAGCTCATCTAACCTGACAACAGCAGCGGCGTCTGCACCCTCTCTGACTCCACAGACTTTGGGCATGTCAGAGAATACTCCTCGGGAAGCGCCCGCACTTGCAGCCTCAACTGTGCCAAACGCCCCAGCTACTAGTAAGGAAGGGGAGAAAAAGAAGAAAACAAAACTTCCCGCTCTTACAGAATCCGCGGAGATGCTTGAAGTCTCAGACACAATGGGAGCCCAACGACAGGAAGATAGCAGCACCGCAAAGCAGGTACTGAAAAAGATTAACATTTCTTCGGTTGCGATTGGGAAAAAAACTGGGCATATGGGGGAGACAGCAATTAAAATCATTACTAAAAATGACGCCAAAACCAATATAATGACAAAAGAAAGGGCAGATGAGGAAGATTCGGCAAATATCCTAAATGGGACTCAAGATATAGACATAACAGTAGCAACAGAGACAGCAACAGAAACATCAAGAAAGCCAAGCTCTAGCTCATGTATAGATATACAAAATATTTTTGGCGGGGTAGACGCTGATTTAACAGGCTTAGCAACCAGTACTGATCAAGGAACTATGGCTATGGTTCCTATAGCAGACTTAGCTGAAGGCGGGCTAGCGGGAGATTTGGTATTAGAGCTGACAGACTTTACTGAACAAAGCTCTTTTGAAGATTGTGACGTCGAAACAGAAGACGAGCCAGGGGAGAAGGAGAATAATGTCGGCATAAACATAAAATCAAAAACTAAGAAGGGGCGTGTACAAAGAAACAAATCCAAGGCAAAAAAAAAAAGTAGCAAACCAGGCTTACTGACAAATAGCTCTATGATAAATAACAGTCAGACTTCGACAAAAGCCCTACAAGACAAAAGCCCGTTAATAAGATGGATGGTGACAAAAGGGCTAGTGAAAAATATGACCCAAAGACTGTCTGGAGCAAGCCCAACAGAATTATTTTCTAACAAAACTATACAAAGAAACACTAGCGATGCTAATAAGGATGGTGTCAACAATGGGAAAAGTGATCCCTCTACTACCTCACCTAACTTGTCTAACATGCCACCTAACACAACATCAGATACTCTCTCCGAACAAATGCCAATACTAATGCTGCATGAGCCGCAAGGTTCTATCTTAGATATTCCTGCAATAGAGGGTGAGATGTCTGAGCCGCAAATACTCTCCCCTGCTGCAACAGATGCAAATACAACAGAGAATACTGCTCTTCCTATATCTCCTGCACATTCCTCTTATGAACTTTTATCTCCTCATAATATCTTGGAGAATAATAGCCATATAATCGCCCATACAACTACCCCTGAAGAGGAACCAAACTCACGAGACTCAACTGATGCCTCCCCACTGGATATAATACTTCAGCTATTAAGTAGTCAACGGGTCGAGGCTCAAGAGCATTATCTACAGCTGAGAGAAGATAACAACAAGGTACAGGCAGCCCTACAAGAATTGACTGGAAAGTTTGGAGGAATTTCACAAGATATCGCGGAACTACAGCAAAGAGTTGCTGATGTGGAAGAAACAAGTGCTAAAACTGCATCCTCATCAGATAAACACGAAACACAGATTGCAACTCTACAACAAAAAGTTGAAGATTTGGAAAATAGACAGAGACGCTCGAATCTAAGAATTTTTGGCATACCGGAAGGGACAGAAGGATCTGATCCGAGGGCCTACCTAGTGGGGCTACTTCAGAAAGCCTTCCCTGATTTAGCGGACTGGGACTGGGACTCACAAATTCAGAGAGCACATCGTCTTCCTCCAATACAGAGAAACAGAGGGGGCCAGTTCCCGCGCCCCTTCTTGGTTTTTTTTGGCAATTTTTTACTTCGTCAGGCTATCTGGCAGCGAGCTCGGCCTAACACCCCGGTAATTATTGGTGCGATCTCGATTTTTGTCCGCTCTGATCTCAGTAAAGAAACTATGGACAGACGGTGGTTGCTACGGAAGTTGATAGACCCAATTAAATCAAGCGGCGCCCAAGCCTTTCTTCAAGAACCAGCACGTCTAAAGGTAATAAAAGGGGGTCGCACCCACTTTTTTACGGACATAAATGAAGCAGAAGCATATTTAGCCGATACGGCAGCTGCCTCAAGCAAGACTAATTCCAAAACTAAGAATTAGGTACTAACATAAACGGAGCCATTGTAATAAGATCTTTTCTTTATTAAGAATTTATTCATAATCAAATTTAGTTTCAATTGTCAAAATATACAAGCTCATCTAGGCAATGTGTATAGCAACATTCTAGGTTAATATCAAATTTATTTTCTTTTCGGTGGACTTATGGATTTATGGATTGTCTAAGTGAAGAGAGGGGGGGGGGGTCCGGTGCTGACCTGCCACTAGCTGCCCATCCAGCGGCAGCAGATGCTGAGGGATGGCTCTACCCCGACCGGGGTGAGAGCTAGGGGGGAGGGGGGTGGCGGGAGGGTGTTCTCCGCACTTTGGGGGGTTGAGGGTGGGGGAGGTAGAAATAAAAAAAATAGTTCGCAGGCTGAGGTGGTGGAATTAAACAACGATATTGGAATTTTTGTGTATATCAAACGAACCCTTAGAACACAATACATGAGATCAAGGCAATACTCTGATCAATATAAGATAAGCTCCGAGTGCAAAGCTCTAATTTTGTCCTTTTCTTTGGTTAAACTGATGTATAGATGTATGAAATAAAATGCCTAGCCTGGAATGTAGCCGGGCTAAATAGCAAGAATAAACGAATGCTGATAAAAGAAGAATTAAAAGCGCATAACTCCCATGTTGCCCTTCTATCTGAGACACATATCACAGGGAAGGATAGAAAACTTCTCAACCATTTAGGATACGAAGTTATTATTAGCTCAACTTATGGCCAACCTGTTAGGGGAGTTGCTATACTTAAAGATAAACGATTTAAGGCTGAGATAATACAAACATCTTGCGATAAAAACGGAAGATGGGCTATTGCCCAGATACGGTTTGAGAATGTCAATTATGTTTTATGTGTGGTATATGGATGTAATACAGATGACCCTACTGTTTTTGACGAATTGAACATTAAGCTATTAGATTGGACTGGAGAACTTATTATTATGGGTGATTTTAATTGCATCATGGATTATAGATTAGACACAACTAGATCTGGGGGACATCAAAGAATGCATAAAACAAGGGCTTCTATATTTGATATATGTCGTATACACAATTTAAAAGACGCTTGGCGAAACTTATATGCCAGTAGGCCAGGATATACGTACTACTCGGCACCTCATAAGTTATGCTCAAGGCTCGATATGGCACTTATAAGCGACAACTTACTGAATACAAGCTCTATGATCCTATGTCCACGCATTTCGTCTGACCATAATGCTATAATTTTGTCATTCAAAACAACAGATAATAGAATCACGCCTAGGCCTTTTTCTTTCCCAAGACATTTAATATTGGATCTAGATTATATAACACAGCTAAAATTACATCTTACAGAATTCATCAATATAAACTCAAATTCAGCATCACCAGCAATAGTCTGGGATGCTTGTAAAGCTAGTATTAGAGGCTATACTCAAACTTACGTGATTAGACAAAACATAGAATTAAAAAAAAAGAACGATACTTTGATGTCAAAAATAACTATCCAAGAGGAACTTTTGTCATCATCTCTCCAGGCCAACTTTCCATCGAGCATAGAAATAGGGCTTAAACTTACGTCACTGAAAAATGAGGCAAAATCTAAATTTATCAAAAAAAGCATAAACAGCCTACATAAATTTAAAATAAACCAATATGAAGGCGGGGATAAAATTGGGAAAATTCTGGCCTATAAAACTGCTGAAGATAGAGCAAATGCTACAATTACAAGTATACGGGGGAGAGGAAACCAAATCTATAATAAACCTCAAGACATTTTGGAACAATTCGCTGACTATTATAAGAATTTATACACTCCAGAAATGACCCCTAGCATAGATGACATACAGAAATATATTGAAAACTATACCATAGATACTCAAAACATTATAGAGATAGACTCGTTGTCTGATGAGATAACTATGCTAGAACTACATCAAGCTATTGCTTCATTACCCTCAGGAAAAGCAGCAGGGGAAGACACCATACCATTAGAAATATATAAAACATGCCTAAAAGAACTTGAACAACCCTTGCTGAAAGTAATCCAATCTGTAGGCCTTGAAGGAAAAACACCACAATCTTGGAATAGGGCTAAAATAATATTTTTTCTGAAGAAGGACAAACCGAAAGAAGAAAGAGGGTCTTATCGCCCTATCTCATTGATTAATACTGATTCGAAAATTTTTGCCAAAATTCTAGCTTTAAGACTGGCCCCCATTATGCCCATGATTACCCACCCACAGCAACATGGCTTCATCATTGGGAGAGACACCACTATACATGTCAATACGGCCATAACAGCATTTGACGTTGCAGGGACTGATGCCACCCCACTCGGTATGATCTTGTTAGATGCTGAAAAAGCTTTTGACCGAGTGGGATGGGATTTTCTCTGGTGCGTACTATCCAAATTAAGGTTTGGGGGGGAATTCTTAAAAAGTATTAAAGCACTGTACGACAAACCAACTGCATTTACTAGCTATGGGGGGCTGGTATCGTTAGATTTCAGGATTTTACGAGGAACCCGACAGGGTTGCCCTCTTTCACCTCTTTTATTTGCACTCTCTTTAGAACCTTTTTTACTAGCCCTTCAATCTCAAACCCAGATCATACCGTTTAAATCAGGACACCAAGAATTAAAAATAACAGCATACGCTGACGACATAGCGGTTTACACGGAAGATGTTGTAGAGGCCCAAAAAGGAATAATTTTAGAAGCAGAGAAATATGGCAAGGTAGCGGGCTATAAATTAAACCTACAAAAAACGCAAATAATAGTTAACTATGCCCCACCTGTGATGGTGCCCGAGATATGCAAAATAGCAACGTATCTGGGAATAAGAATAACAGCCAAAGTACAAGATACCAATAAAATAAATTATGATGAATTAATTAAATCTACTAGGCTACTATTAAAAAAATGGCATAGGCTACCTCTCAATATAATTGGCAGAATTAATTTGATAAAAATGAAGGTATTACCTAAATTTATATACCTATTTCGATCTATACCATTAGCATTAAATAATCAATTTTTTAAGAAACTGGATGGAATATTTAGTAGTTTTATATGGGGGTACAAAAAGGCGAGAAGATCATTAAACCTTATGAAAAATGGTACACATGAAGGTGGGCTTAATTTTCCGGATTTTAAATTATATTTTTGGTCTGCTTTCACTAATCGCTTACGCTCCCTACTTAATGAAGGAAGGACTTTATTTTTCCATTATTTCATGTTAAAATCTGACTCAAATCTATTTTTATTTAGAACTAATGATCCCAATTACTACAAAAGAGTCAAATTTAAGACAGCAAGAGATATAATAAAGATTTGGCGTAATATCTTATCTTTTTGTGATACTAACATTTTTCATTCAAATTTACCATTATGGGGAAATCCAGGCCTACCAAATATCTTTAATGATAACACCGGCCACGGATGGTCTAGACTAGGTATTAATACTTTAGGGGACTTATACAATACACAGGGCTTCATGGATTTCAACACCCTTAAGCAACTATACAATCTATCTGAAAATATGAGATACAAATTCCTACAGATACATGACTATCTGATTAACAAAAAACAAATTTTGAAAGCTCCAGAATGTGACATCTGGACCTGCTTACACTCATCAAAAAACAAATCTGTTATAAGTGAGACATATAGAATTTTTATTGCTGTCAAATCTAACGACTGCAGTAAGCTTGCTGATAAATGGAGCAGAATACTGGGATCAAATATAACTTCTAAACAGATAACAAACTCTCTGACGAATATTAACAAGCGAGTACGATCTTCTAGCTTAAGACTCCAACAATTCAGGACAACATGTATGCTATATTACACCCCTGAAAAAATCTCTAAATGGGCCCCTAACAACACGTATAGCGATCGTACTAAATGCCCTAAATGCTCTACTGAAGCGGCAGATCTGATACATATGTTGTTTTCATGCCCGAATTTGAACATTTTCTGGTGCGAAATTGAAAAAATCTTGCATATGAAGCAGATACAGATACCAGTGTTAACAGCTGCGGCTGTTTTATTAGATATCTATCCAGCTCCACTCCCACATGCCGCTCTGATCACAATATTAATATCTTGTGCTAAACTAACTGTGGCAAGAGCCTGGATCAGTTCAGAAACACCGAAAATCTGGGATTGGTGGGCATTGGTAATCGAAGTACACTCAATGGAGCTTGCTTTAGCAAACATCAGGGGCGCAAAGGCAATAAAAAAATATGAAAAAAATTGGGGAACTTTTATAGAACGCTGATGTTATACTTATGAAAATCTGTGTTATTAGACAATTACTATTGCGCTTTGAGATTGGTAACATGAAATTGCTCTTTTCTTTATTGTCTCTGCCCTTATCTCCTTTCTTGCCTTCTTTTTTTTTTTTTTTTTTTTTTCCTCCAGCCTTCAATTGCAGCACCGACCTAATTGTGCATACGCTATGTATGATAGACATTATATATATGTATTGTGTTTTATGTACTATTATTAACTTTTTTTTGATTGTTCTCTATGTCAGCCTGCTAACAATAAAAAATTAAAAAAATTAAAAAAGCATCCAGTACATAACAATTTCATTTGAGGACCACACGTCAACCTATGCTCCACACAAACCAAAACCCAAAAAATAGAAGTTGCTAAATATAGTTTAAACAGAAGAAAAAAATGATTAAGCCAACCATGATATGTTAAGTGCAGAATAATTGTATGCAGTAATATTTACTTAAGTTGAAATTAATTGAATTCTGACCTGAAAAAATATTGTCATGTGTAATATTAGCAGTGGTTGTGTAATTCACCACACGTGGACGCCAAACTAAGACGGCGCTGTCTGCCATTGCCAATGCCACAATTTATAAGTCGATTTTCGACGGCGATATTTTAAAGACTTCTTCTTCGTCGTGTTTTGTTCTAAATCATTGTGATAACTACGGCAACTCTGTGGCACAAATTTCATATGTCTTGACAGTCTTTGAGGACCAATTGCCTCAAAGTCATGATTTAATTCTATTCTTCAAAGGGTCCTTTTTCGACATAAGAAATCCTTTTTATCCTGAAGATGGTCTTGTAGATGGACAACGTAATAGGACCGAAATGTCGACCAACAAACCCATTTTCATCAATGAAATTATTTCATTCTATAAGGGATGTCTACCTAATGTATAAGAGGATTTCTGTGTAAATACGTACTGGAAATGGGAAAATTACACGAGTGACAATTAGACATTTGGTTGTAACAGTGTTTTTGTCACTCATGTTTATGTGAATATTGTTTTGTACTGTTGAAAGTATATTTATTGGATTATAAACTGTAACTTAAGAATACACCTGTTCCTTCTTCTTTTTTGATTTAATTTGTTTGTGATTATGTAAATTGATTTCCAGAATTTATGTTTTTGAGACCACTGTTTGGGCATTCATAAGTGCTCTTAATCCCTTATAGGCACTGTTTGATATAAGCGGCACTACCACCCTGGCAGTGTGTGTTACTGGTTTGTCTTTGCACTGGCCAATAAACATTTGAAAAATGCCCAGAACGTCTTCCACAACAAGTAAATGTGTACCAGTCATTATAAAACTGGATTGCAGCAAAGACATCCGTGTGTGGATTACATTACCTGTTATTTTTTAAGGTCTTGCTGTTAACCATACTGTTTCATGTGGGATCTTTACATGCAGCTTTAAGCACGCCTCCCTTTAGTTCTGTGTTATGATCCACTCTGCTCAGTGTGCACAGACGTGCGCCATTCAAAAAGATATTCCAAATGCAAAATGTTGTCCTCTTAAGATGGGGGCTACAACGATGGATGGGTCAGCGTCACTGTCTCCGCATCGCCCATTGGCATACTAGTTAGGTTCCTCCATTGGTTTACTGTGACCCCAATGTGTCTTCCAGCTGTATGCAGTCCAGTGACCTATTTCATGAGCCATTACCTTTAGGCCCCTGAAATCATCAGATTCGTCTGCTTACCCTTCAAAAGACCTCCTCTACTCTGCACTCACAGCGTGCTCCTCGCTCCTTGTGGGCCATTTCCAAATAAGCTGGTACCCTCCAAGCAAAGGTTGGGCCCCTTGTTACAATTCAATCATGTGAAGTTGCCATTTCTTCACAACCTGCTGGCTCAATGTTCTGGATGTCTAGAAGTGCTGTAAGCTTCTTGTCACCAGAATGAAATGCAAAAAATGCCCACTCAAAGAGGGAAAGTACAAGTGAACTTTAATATAGACACTTCAGCCACCGCTTCCCAGATCCAGTCAGCAGATTAATGGCCCAAGAGAGGTGTAAAGTTAAAAGGAACAAAGGAAAGTTAACCATACCCTCTCTAATTCTGCTGCAAGGAAACAGAAGCACCATTCCAAAGAGGTAGGCAGTTGATAAACTTGAGAATACCCATCGTGAATATATTAAAGTAGCCTGAATGTAACTTTGTTGGTTTTCAGGGGAGCTTAAATCCCTCAAACAGACAATGAGTCAGCTTGGGGTACGGTGATTTGAGAAATACAAGAGAAAGATCTATATTGATTACATAACAGCCTACCATTAGACTATACTAAAGCGTCTCAAGAGTCAAGGACAAGAGCTATTTTACTTTGTTAAAAGATGTGTAATACGTAGGATCTTTAGTTTAACATGGCTTCTGTATGGGAAGATGTTATGGGTGATGTAATATGGGGAGTAATTAGCAGTGCGTTTTATATATATATATATATATATATATATATATATATATATATATATATATATATAAAAACGTAACTCGTCAAGAAAAACAAGGCAGCAGCCAAAGTCTTTCCCCATATGACGAAAGCAGACCCAAATTCTGTGCTAATTCAAGGTGTTTTTATTTTTCCAGCCAGCCAGCCGCCGAAATATATATATATATATATATATATATATATATACTGAAAAAAGAAAGGTTAAAGTGATGTTATAATTTAGGCATTAAGATACGATAACACTTTATGTTTAACAACCAATAAACCTCTGAAATGTAACTGAGCTGAATATAACTTGCGCCTGCAAGCAATGCTCCCTCTAATATTTTCCTTCTGTGTGCGGCTGTATAAGGTCTCTGTGTGCTGCAGCCAAGGCTATGTGCGCCAAGAACCCAACCGCGTGTGTGGGTACAGCGACAAATATCAGTGCAAATATCACTCAAACATTTGCTTAATAAAGTGAAAAGACAGTGTTTGTTCGTTCGAAAACCTTTATTTCGGTCACTAGGACCATAAAAGTATGGACAAAACAACACAATAATCAGCAAATATAAGCAATTCATACAATTCAGGACATCATCATATTTCAGTTACAGGTATGTGAAGTCATAAAAAGAGTTTTGGCAAATAGAATAGGGTAGGAGATAAGGAGGACATAAGAATGGGCATAAGTGGAAAGCAATCATTTCAATTAATGTTAGTGTACTCAGCAGACAAGAGCTAGCAGAAATATTTCAATATATAATTAAAAATACACAGATTACAATAAAATCACATTAATCATAAAAACTTTTATAAAAAAAACATTTTAAGAAACTGTATCTCAGATATACTAATCTCATGCTGGTCACTTTATGTTAATGATACATGCCGATTGGCAATTTATGATTGTTTTTCCTTTTCAATAAAGCCCCATCTCCTTCGCCACATTGTGTTTAAATAGCGAGAGACAGCAAAAACAATGGGTTTGGAGGTATCATATTTTAGAACTCGAAATGCCTCCCTGCAGTGCTCAAAACCCAGATTCCGGCAGAGTTGTACTAGCCAATATCGCCTTGCTTTCTGGTAAACTGGGCAGAAAAATAAAACATGCAATTCTGTTTCCTCTTGACTATTGCATGTAGGGCACCCCTCAAAAGACAGTGTATTTCTACACATACAGCACCACATGAAGGGTCTTAAGACAGGTTTGCAACTTACAACCAACATAAAAAGGATACAGTATTCAAAAGCATATTCTCCATTAAAAGTATGTTAATGTAACAATGTATCACTTTTGTTAAATACCCATATCGAAGCACCATACAATCTGAGGCCAGTCCTGAAAGGCCAGGCCCGGCCTCTCTCCTGCAATAATCAGCAAAGCAACAGCAATGACCCCTAACCCCATCTCAACCTGGCCCAAATCTTGTTTGGCACAGGTGAGCTGAACACTGCAGATGTGAATGTGGTTAAGATGGACTGCGAAAGAGCAGGTTATTTCTGGTGGATATGAATGGATTTAGTTCTAATGGCTGTGTGGCGTTTGAATGCACTGTGTGGGGTAGGTTTGTTCATATTGGGAATGGGGTTCTAGTTTACCGGGTAGAATAAGTCTGAATTTGCTCTCAAGAAAGTGTCACTCAAAGCTGTTAAAATGTCACTCAAAATTGCACTCCGGGTAAGAGTCGGGGTACATGTGGGTGGATGGTGTCCATCCACTTTTTTCACAGGGTAAATGCGGTCCACCCTGCCAAGAATTTGGGCCCCACTGAATAATGTTCTGAACTCGTCCTGGTGTAATTTCAAACACTGGGACACTTTCAGCAGCACCTGCATGTTGTCTGCTTTCCATCTGCAACAAGCAACAACGTCCAGGCGGGGACGGGGTTTTCTTATTTAAGACTCCTGCTGGGTTCATAACAGGCGGAATTTGAGGGGTCATCAGGCCTCCTTTTGTTCGAGTCTTTTGGGTGTGAGTAGTCAGGAGCCTCACACCTGATGTAAATTAAGCAGAGGGGAAACAAAGGCTCAAACCTTGTTAGCTCTTCACACTTACTTAAGAGAGGCAACTTTTCACTCCCTGCAGTCCCTGGTTAGGAGATATGCATGCACTGGAAGAATATCAGATGTGTTGGTCTTTCCCAGTATTTACACAAAGCAAATTGCATTTATATAGAGCTTACTTCCCCTGAAGTGGCGTTGAAATAATTTAAGTACCACTATTTTTTCTTATATAGCCCTACTCATTCCAATGCACGGTGTCAAAGTACTTTACATCAACATGTGCATATTACATGTACAATAAGTTATATAGGTTTGTGAATCAGTGTACAGGATGTGTAATATAAAACGGAGTGATTGCGAGGTGTGTAAGTCACATATCCTCTTCCATAGCTCACTGTGCTATTATCCTCGCAATGCTCTCAAACGTACACATGATAGACCCGCTAAACATATATATGAAGGCTTTAGATCTGATGTCACTTCCTGTAACTGCTTGTGATGCCACCTTCTATTATGTCAATTCCTGTGCTGCCATGTGTGATGTCAATTCCTGTGATGCCATGTGTAATGTTGCGCGCCGTGATGTTGTGCGCTTTGATGTCACTTGCATTCTGCCTAACTAGGTTAGTCCTCCCACTTCTTTTTTTTAGGACTTGTGCCCTGATTGCACTGAAATTCTGAAAATGTCACACATAGCAATCTGAAACCTTAGCAGCTATGTGTAGTCCATTTTCTGTTTGAGTGAAATGTCCAGTTTTTGGCTTTAAAATTCTGGTCGCCCTATCTACAAAAGGCACACAGCAAGCCTAACCGCACTTCACAATCCTTAATATATATTAGGGATTGTGAAAGCACACGTCGTTCTTTGTGCCTTTTGTTAATAGTGTGCAGCAGATAGCGTGCCTTTTTGAGAGTGTGCATGTTAATTTGCAGCTCCTGACTTACTTATGCTTGGGGCTGCATTTAACATAAAAACTTTCAAAAAGGCACACAAACTGCTGCGCTCTGCGAGGAAAAGGCAGGCGAGGAAAAGGCAGGCAGCAAGCACAACTGCACCACATGTGCTTTCACAATCATTAATACATATTAGTGATTGTGAAAGCACACTTATGCTATTTGGCTTGCTGTCTGCTTTTTGGTAATAGAGCGTGGCAAATTGCGTGCCTTTTTGAAAGTTTTCATAATAATTGCATCTCCCTACATGCTTACGCAAGGGGCTGCATTTAACATGAAAACATTCAAAAAGGCATGCAAACTGCTGCGCTCTGTTAAGAAAAGGCAGGCAGCAAGCTTAACAGCACGACGTGTGCTTTCACAATCACTAATGTATGTTAATGATTGTGAAAGCACACATTGTGCTTTTAGGCTTGCTGCATGACTTTTCTTGATGGAGCATGGAGGGGGGCAGAATGTCTGCTTTTCTTCAAGTATTCATGTTAATCGCAGCGCCCATAATGCTTCTACTGGGTGCTGCGATTAACATGAATACTTGCCTCTTGTGGTGTGCGTGCTTCAAAGAGGTCACTGCGCGCTCAGATTCAACAGGTGCGCAGGCGCTCAGCTTAAAGGAAACAGTGCCTGCAAGTAACAAACCAATGTTTGGTGACAAACCAGAGCATGTCATAGCCTTACCTGATCCACCCACATCACACCAACTTGCTCCACCTCACCAGTTTGTTACACAACGTTTCCTTGTCATATCACAATTTCAATACTACAGTGTACCACAACACTAATCAATTCTGCATAGAAAATCTCTGCACCATTACAGCAATGCCCCAACACACCACATCACATCCCACCACATGAATACAACACATTAAGCAGTACAGTTCACAATACAATGCTCTCCTCTGGCTAAATCACCCAACACCATATTGCACTACACTTCATCCTCCAACAACACACCACACATTAAGTCACCATATCACACACCTTAATTGCACGAGACAATAGAATATTCTTGTGAGGCAAGAACTGAAGGAAACTAAGACTTAAAATGATAGCCAGCTTAGCACCAAGATTCAGTCAGGAACACAATGTAGATAAACACAAATTCTCTAGGAGCCTACACCACATCATGCCTGGCAAGTTGGTGCCATTATATATGCAGTTTGACATCTACTCTGGAGCCTCAATTGAGGACCTGCTTTGTAGGTAATACCAGATAAACACCACAGATACCAAAGAACCTGTTTATTAAGCAAGCTCTCTAACAAATACTAGTATAAATCTTTGTTCGGTTAAAATATAACCATAAAAAATACACATAATCTGTAAAAACATGTTCTAAACATGCGTGTTCCTGAAAACTTCAGTTAACACACAGTAAATTATCCGGCTAAATTGCCACCATTATAACATTCATTACAAACAGCTTAGGTCCTAAAAAGAAAAAGGATCTCAGACATTACAAAAACAGGCGTTCAATACATTTCAGTAGACACATAATTGATTGTCCACCCCCCATACACCAAACTAACGTTCAGTGCAATACAATATACACCATACAATGGGATTTAAGCATTTCAGATGGTACAAAAAGCACCTGTACACACCTAACGAACCGAACCCAAAACTAAATTAAGACCATTCCTCCCGTAGCTTAATTACACAGCTCAAAATTGTGGCTATGCACAAACAGGTGTTAACATCCCTGAGCAACAAAATGGGTAACATAGCAAGCTTCACTTTTGTAAATGTTCGGTTTTTAAGAAGCGGTATTAAAAAGCGTTTTCTGGGCCAGGTAAAATAGGAACAAACAAAGTGATCAAGAGTTTGCACAGATGAATTATCACACTTGTGGGGGCTCAGTGCGCCCGGAGCTGACTAGCCCTTGAGGAAACTTATCAGTTGTACAAAAAGATTAAACCTGAACCTTGTTAAGAACTGCTGATGATAGACATTAGTCACCCATGCCAGGTAGGGATCTGCAGAGGGTACTGTTTTTATTCAACAAAAGGCATTAGCAACAGTGTTCTGCAGTTCATCACTTTCCCTTAGGGCAACAACTTGAGTGAGAAAAGTGTGTTTAAACCAATCATAGTTTGCTTTAGTGACCCTTGACTTTATATAACCAAACCAAGATATTGCTTTTACATTGTCTAATGAAAGAAATTCCTACTGATCAGCATGTTTAGGGTTGGCTCACTTTTGTCCCACACCGAAATCCATCACAGCAAGGGCGTTAATGCAATGATGTCTGAAATATATTTAAGACCCAATTATTTGTGGACAGCAAAAGGTGATATATCACATGTATCATAGATCATATATAATCGGACGTAAGAGATCGGAATGCCAAAGTGATGAGTACTTAGTAAACCTGCTTATCTTACACATTTTCTCTACCCTTTTCCATATTTTCACAGCACATTCTATACATTTGTAGCCTTTCTTTTGATATTTTTTTTTCATGTCATCTTGACGTTAAAATATATTCCTCCTGCAGCTTCCCCTATCGATTGATAGATACTTGGCATTCTAGCCATATCATTTTGCACATTCTCGTAGTAGTAAAGAGTACCTAATTGTTACAGAGCCGGAGCCCAATAATACAGCTGCATACTGGGAGCATTCCAGCCCCCCCCCCGATCGATTGGCTGAGTCAAATATTTATAAGCATGATGAGTTTTATGATAGCTCCAAATAAAATTAGAAAACATCCCCTCCATTTTCCGTATTTTATTTGCCGCTAACTCTAGTGGGATGGCCCGGATTAGATATAAAATCTTAGCAAAAATTTTCATTTTAATTACATTTATCCTTCCAATTATTGTGAGGTGTAGATGGTCTAACCGTTTCAGCTCCCTATTAATTGAACCCATCACTGGTTCTATATTTAGTGCCCATAGATTAGTAATTTTAGATGTTAATATGACCCCTAAATATGTTGCTGACTCCATCACTCGAGAATCTTGTAATGAGCAATGAGAAGAGCAAATAATTCGGGTCTTTGAGCTATTTAGAAGATATCCCGATCTCCTCCCAAATTTTTCTGCCAGCTTTTCTACTTCCGTAATTGCCTCCTGTGGAGCTGATGTTAGCAAGGCAATATCATCAGCATATGCCAACATTTTTGTCTCATATCTATGAGAAACTACGGGTTTAATTAACGGGTTATTCAAAATTAGGGAGATAAATGGGTCTAGAAAAAACGCAAACAGGATTGGGGAACAAGGACAGCCTTGACGGGTACCCCTTTCTATCTTCAGCCTCCTGGATGTATACCCCATTATTTGAATCTTGGCATAGGCTTGCCAAAAGAGAGACTTCATCATCACCCCTCCTAGAATGCGCTGTTGCACATGATACCACGTGTTACCTTTAATGACAATATACCTACTTGCTTAGTGTGCCCCTGGTGTCTGTATAATAAATGCACACTTTTTGTTGTTGTCTACAATGTTCCGTCTTCCAGTGTTTGGTTTGGTACATTTTAAAGTGCGTGCAGTTTCTAAAAATGATTGTAAAGATCTACAGCTTACTAAATGTTTTTAAGTGAAGCTAAAATAGAAATTATATGAGCTCTTACCCATTCCCTTAAATTAATCTGTTTGTGGGATTCATGTTTTGAATGAATGTTGTTGAAGAAGAATTCAACAAATATTTGATGCGCAATAGTCCACAGAAAGAGATCAGTGTAATGACATATTGGCGTTCTCAGGAGCAAGAATGACCAACACTGTAATTTTTCTTTGAATCATTTGGCCATTCCAGTATCATCAGCGAATATTGAACGGGTTTTCAGTGGTCTTCATTTCATTAACAAACCAGAAAGAGCCTCTATGTCCTCAAGGTCTCTTGAAATGCACATGTGCTTGTATTACAATGGCAAAGTTTTCAGATGACTGTATTGTATTTACTTAATTTGGCGCATATATACATATAGCTAAACCTATAACAACTGTGTGCACTGTCTATTTAAATAAATGTGGAAAAATATTAGCTGCAACGTCTTTTTTTGCTTGCGACAAAAATAAATACAGATATATACAGATAAAATGGCATAAAAATAAATATGGATAAATACAGACGGAAATGGTAAAAAAATAAATACCATAAAACAGGGAGTCCTAATTATATCCAAGTTATCCAGCTATTTCGTAGGGACGAAGAAGTAGTCTAGAGGAGCACATTTTTTATGGGGATGCGAATAATATGTAAAACCAGGGTTATTTTGTTGTTTCTCTAACCAGACGTCACCTAACCTGTTGCTATTTTTAAGTGAACAGAGTGCTTTGAGTACTATAGGCTTTCTTCCTGCATAAAGGCTTGTAGCGCTACCTCCATCCAAATGTAGATTGAAATCGCCACAAATAATCAGGGAGCATGACCAATGTACTAACTCAACCTCTAGCTCTTCCCAAATATGAGGATCGTCCAGGTTTGACCCATATATATTTACCACGGTAAAACCCAAGGATAGCTCCATTATGGGCCATCGGCCCCATTTATCTGACTTTGTTCGAATGGCCGTACCACTACGATGCTTAATATATATAGCCACTCATCTCGTTGTTGTTGTTTGGGAAGATCACACAGCTAAATTATAACGTCTGACCTCACGAAATGCTTTATTACCTCATGCAATGTGTGTCTCCTGTAAACACAAGACGTCCGGATTCAGCATAGTAATTATCTCAAACACCTTGGCCCGTTTTACCTTATCATTCAAACCTCCAACGTTTGATGAACAGATCGTATATTTACCCATATTTTCCTTGTAGGGATATCTTAGGTAGCCATTGCCAATAGTTTTGAGGTCTCTTCATAATGCAATATATTCCATTACATATCCAACTGCATGTATCTGATTTCTGTTTTTTGTTTTTGCTAACCATCCACCCCTTACCCCAGCTTCCCCTATTACCCTCCCTTGCTTCCCACCCTTCCGTGACCCCATCACTCACCACCCCCTCCACCCCTTCACCTCCTGTGACTTTCCTCCCCTTCTCCCACCCACCCTCCACCCTACATCTAAGGAAAAAGGGCCTATGACCCTAGCGATGGGGAGAGACTTCACTCCAGTCTCCACTCTGCTCGCACGCCAACATTTAAATCCTTAGGTGCCGCTTTTTTATGTCAACTTATAAACATGTTAATGTTCCATCTTCTGCTTTTGCTCATTATTTTACCTAAGCTTGACATATGAACAGCCCTATTCTAGAATTTGTTCTGAACTCTTATTTTAAACATTACTGTTTTAAATAAATTGGATTTCCGCAATGTTCCACAGCATTTTCAAAGTGTTCAAGTATTCCTGAGCTTGTATCTCCGATATAAAGAAGCGTATACGTCCCTTATATAGCACTTTCAGAGTTGCTGGGTTCAGCAGAAAGGCCTGTGCGCCTTTGTTTTTAAAGGGGGTGATTGGTTGTCTTAGGTGCCACCTCTTCTCCACTGTGTGGTGGCAATAGTCTGGCCTTACGAAAAATTGAAATCCTTTACTCCGTCGTGTCCTATCCGGTCTTGCCAGATCGTACAGTGCCTCCCGAGCCAAAAAGTTATTCAGATTGATCAGAATTTCTCTGGGACGATTTCCTGCTTGACCATTTTCCCCCTCAGACTGTTTACATGGAAATCTATGGGCTCTCTGGATCTCATTAGCCCAATTCCACATTGTTAACTCCAGAAAAGCTTAGAGGAAAAGTTATTGTACAAACTTGCGGACATCTGTCCCTTCTACTCCCTCTGGTATTCCTAATATCCTAAGATTATTTCGCCAAAGCCGATTTTCTAAGTCAACTATCTTTAGTTGCATATCCTCCCAATGGGATGTGATCATATCTATATCAGCTCTTTGTACCACCATTTGGTCCTCTATGGCTGATATCTCCCCTTCTGCTGCATTAATTCTTTCTGAGAATTCACTGCAAGTCTTTTGCAGTTTACGGCAGGCCGCATGTGTCTTGTAGATAGATTCCTTAAGCCATTAGTACCGAGACTGCCATCATATATCAGGGATACGAAGCATGTACTTAATATGATGAGTGATATAACGTGGGATGATGAGATGGTTTAGGTGACTTTGGATGTTGTATCCCTCTATATGAACACCACTCCAGAATGTGGATTGACAGCTGTTACACATTTTTTGAATAAAAGACCAGCTGAACTATTATTGCATACAGAAATGATCTTGAAAATGATAAACATCATTCTAGAGAACAGTTTGTTTCTGTTTGAAGGTAAATGGTACCTACAGATCAGTGGGACTGCGATGGGCTCCAGATTCTTTATGGGGTGGTTTGAGGAGGAGTGGATCTGGGGCAGAAGAGGGGCACACTTGATACAATCTATACACTATTGGGGCAGATTTACCGACGATATTCTGCTGATCTGGACAGGCTCAATACAGGAACTGACTGATTTCAAACATCATCTGGAGTACAATACATGCAATATGTCATTTACTATGAATTTCAGTAAGCAAAAGATTGAGTTCCTTGATGTGGAACTCTACATACACAATCGACAACTCAAAAGCAGGATGTACAGGAAAGAGACTGAATGTAATGCAGTGTTACATGCGAGCAGTGCTCATCCAAGGAATCAAATAAAAGCAATACCATTTGGCGAAATGGTTAGGGCCAGAAGAAACTGCAGCTGCGATGAGAAATGTTAAATGAATCTGGAGGAAATCAAAGGTAGATTTCATAACAGAGGTTGTGACAAGAACACAATCAATAGACCCTTTAATAGAGCAACCAAACTGGATAGGGTAGCCATGCTTCCAGGCAACCCTAAAATGAAAAATAGACACAAGGACTTGATTAGACCCATTATGTCCTATGGGAGTAACACAGGAGATCTAAGTAGAATATTGAAGAGACACTGGTATCTACTGACTTGGGATAGGAACATTGCATCATATATTACAAGAAATCAATGTATAACATTGCGTAGAGGCATAACACTAGGTGGGCTCATAAACCTGAGTTACTCCTCACAGACAAAGAAAGATAACTGGCTAACAGCACGGACAAGAAGTTCGTATAAGTGTGGACATTGCTCAATGTGCAGACTATCCAGGGAACTGATGGAATTTGCATATAATGTTTGTGATCAAGACTAACATTAACTGTTACACTCGGTTTGTGGTTTATGTACTAATATGCAAATGTAACAAAATTTACATAGGAAGTACGATCAGAACGCTTAGAGAGAGAATTCAGGAACACTTCAGAGCAGTGAAACAGGGGCATTCCAGATATCCCTTTGCAGTACACACACTACTTTATGACAAACAGGACCAACACAGATCATTTTACTTTCATGGCTTAGAAACAGTTCCACTTGTAGAGAGGGGTGGCAATAGAGAACTCGGGTTACAACGTCAAGAGGCAATCTGGATTATGTGCTTCAAGGCAGTTGCGAGAGTCTGAATATAGACTGTGAGCTGCATTACTTTTTAGGAGATTGAACTATTTCTTTTGTACGTTTTCAACAGTGTAAATGATTAGACAATGTGAGCAATAACCTAATGTTTAGATTAGGTGTTTGAATGATCTTATTAGTATATTTGTTATGTAAACCCTGTTACAATTGGGTTATTGATGGTCATTAGAAGTCACTCTCTAGATTTAATGAATATGTATCTCATGTGACGATCAGTGGTGTTGGTATAATGTCATTATTTAGTATGCAATATTGTTGTTGTGATTTAGATCATGAGACTCACAACTTCGATAAACGACTCTGGGAAATATGGTAAATAGAGGTTATTTCCTAGATACTATGTACATACTATTGTTCTCAATGTACTGTAATCGTTTCCTATTTGGATTGAGAAGGGACTCAAAACTACTGTACTACTGTATATACCCTAAATAAGGGATGGAATTTGGAGTAATCTGTATGCCTATTGATTTGTATGTAACACATGCCCATCTAGATCTAGGATGGCGCAGATTCATTACTATTCAATTACTATGTCTCATCTTTCTGTCTCTCTTTATTTCTTGATTCAATCATGATTTTATCTTATCACTTGGGTGGTTCACTGGCAAAATCAATATGCGGATTTTACAGCATGCATAATGGCCTCATCTCAAAGAATTGTAAGCAAGGACATTAGATGTAGTTTGTCCTTAGCCTTGAAAAATATAAACTATGGAATACATTTTAATTCTCCATAGAAGAGTCTATTATAGGATGTCTGTGTCATTTGATATATATATGCACTTCGTGACTCATTAGTTGGATTTAGATGGCAGCGTCCGGTGACGCATATATATACTAGTCTCCCGTGACTCATTTAAGATGCACAATAGAAAATAATATCCTTAGGATCATTGCGTTTTCCCGTAATCTAAAATAGTGCAATAAGGAGCATTGAACACCACGATGAACTTAGTGTGATGCTACCAAACTATGGGGATTTATGATGTTAGTTTAATATGCTTTTTTATGTGCAATATTATAATTAATAGGTTTCATAGGCAAAATTATACACATACGAAGATGGCCGCATCACATGCTGGGTTAGCCGTGGACTATCTGCCACGCGGATAATCAAAAGGGGAATCAATATGGCGCTTATGCGGAACGCCACGGCCTCAATATTTGGCGGGATTGACTATCTTCTCACAGGTAGTTTTGAAAATAGGGGAAGGGTAGGATTTAGGCCATCTAATAGTGATGAATTAAAAAGTAGCCTACTTCTAAGATCGACTTGAAAGATAATTTATTCATGTCAAGATGGCCACCACGGATGCTAGGTAAAGACGTGGATTGTTTTCCACGCGAGTATAAAAGATAGAACCAACATGGCGCTTATGCAAAGGACTGGTTACATGGCGAGAACTACCTTTTACCACAGTAAGAGCTGACAATAATTGTAGTAGAAGTTCTTCAAAGATTATATAGTTGAGAACGAGTTAACCTCGGAGAAGGATAAGCTTATTTACGTTCTCTTATGGCTATTTTAACTTTACGGGTGACGTCAGGGACACAAGGGCTTTGACTGGCCCGTAGCTTACACAGTGCCATTATTTTTATTTCAGATATAAAGATGCACTGACAACACACCATAAATTCCTTCCAAACTGTTGTTTGGGACATTTGGTAAGCGAAGCATTAATGCTAAATAATTTGGATCAATAGATACATATCTCGTAATAATACAGTTATGAACTATTTAAATTTCAGATATTTGGTTACTTATAGGATAAAGTACCCGATACAGCTTATAGGTACATAGAGATTACTTTGATGGTAAGCTCCTCTTTTTTTGCGGCCATACAATACTTAGTAGCATGCAGTTAAAGTCATCTATGACACAATTGGGAATTAATCATACTAACGGTGACTGGACGTCAAACTCACACAAATCGGACCAATTTAAACACTATAATTTTCCTGATTTCTCATCTCTTTACCTTTTCCCTAATTTACCTTCTTTGATCAGCTTCTTATTATAAGACTCACATCAGACCTGAAACTCAGAAAGGGACATTTATGGCACAATTTGGGTGATGTACCCTGGTGATCGGACTGGATTTATCTAATATCCCTGCCCATTTGAAACTATTTGATCTGTCCCCATTCCTTACAATGCCGTTATCTTTATGTTTCAGCCCTTATGAAGTTTTGTTAAAATTAAAAACAGATGAAACACGTGTTGACAAGGAGCTTAACTGATAAATGGCAATGTGAAAAGCTTGGATGTCCAAATAAAGGACAGTGGATACTTCAAGTATAATGATTTCTTGACTTATTGAGTGCTCGGAGATTCCAATTAATCTAAGCATATAGTGTCAGGTACTGGATCATGGGTGGTAAACTGTTCACACTGGATTCATGCCTAACCACAGTACAGAAACAGCAGACATGCCTAGGACTGATGACATTTGGATGACCCTTGACATAGGTGATCCGGCAGCCCTCATTCTCTTAGATTACTCAGCAGTTTTCAACCGGCAGCCCTCATTCTCTTAGGTCACTCAGCAGTTTTCAACACGGTCTTACACCCCATCCTCCTGAGGCTCCGACATGACATCGGCATCCAAGGACCTGCTCTCCACTAGAGCTGCTCCTCCTTAACAGATCGAGCGCAAGCTGTCAGCTTGGCACCCCAATCCTTGGAAACCCCCAAACTCATCTGTGGGGGTGCCTCAACATACATCCCTCAGCCTGACTCTCTTCAACACATACATGATCCCTCTGACTATCAACATCCTTTCCTATGCTGCTGATGTGCAACTTGTACTCTACCCCATGGAGAAGACCCCCAACACAAGTAACAAGTTTGAGGCCTGCATGACCAAAGTGACTACTGTATGAAAGCCTGCTGTCTCAAACTCAACACTGACAAGAGAGAAATAGTGATCTTCGGCAATAACACTTCACCATGGGTCTTCGCCTGGAGGCCAGCTGACCTTTGACCGCCCCCAGTATCAGCGTTAGAAACCTCAAAATCATCATTGACAGCAAACTGGACATGACCGCACAAGTCAATGCTGTCACCACATCCTGCTCCAACACCTTGAAGATGATGAGGTAGATCCTCACATGGCTCTCAAATAACACCAGATAAACCGCCACCAGCAAACTAAACTATGGATATACCCTCTACGCCGGTATCTCCAAGCACCTCACAAGAAGACTACAAACCCTCCAGAATGCAGCAGCCCGACTCGTCCTCATCTCCCACACAGTACTCACAACACACCTCTTGGAACTCACTGGCTCCTGATAGATGAACACACTCCTTTCAAACTTCTTGCACACACGTTTAAGGCACTACACAACTTATACCCCACCTGCCTGAACAACTGCATCTCCTTCCACTAACCACCGAGGAAACTATGCTATGCAGCACTTCACCTCACACACATTCCACGCATACACAGAACCAGAGCAGGAGGATGGACAATATCTTACATCGCACCAAAACATGGAACAACCCCCCACTTTACCTCTGAACTGCCACCTCTTTCCTTCAATTCCAAAACAAAGTGACGACCTGGCTGCTCAATTAATCTATATGACCTCAGCTCAGTGGCAGGTTGCCCTGGCAGGTGATAGTACGCTCTACAAATATACATAACAATCTTGTCATCCACTTGTGTCGTTATCACAGGTTGTAGTATCACACTTAAAGGAATACAAGTGACAGACCACTTCTTGTATTATTACAAAATCACCCCAAGTTTAATGCATAATGTACTCTCTACAGACCTCCGAGG
Organism: Lissotriton helveticus; assembly: GCF_964261635.1. Lineage (NCBI taxonomy): Eukaryota > Metazoa > Chordata > Amphibia > Caudata > Salamandridae > Lissotriton > Lissotriton helveticus. The sequence continues at coordinate 307,449,689 of NC_136065.1, read as the reverse complement.
AAGTGAGCATGTTTTATTACTAATAAACCAACTTCAGTACCAGAGCCACATGCAGTGTGCTTGTACACCTCAGAGGCTTTGAGCTTCTCTCACTAGCATATTATCTCAGAACCAGAATACAGTATCAATAACAATATCCCTAACACTGGAGCTGAATGCAGCGTAACTGCACACATCAGAAATAAGAGTGTACTCTCACTAACAAACCATCATAGCCCAGAGCCAAGCACAGTGTGTATGACATCTCAGAGGCCCGAGACGTCTATCTTAAATAAACCACCCAAAATCCAGAGCTGACTGCAGTGTTTCTCTGCACCTCGGAGGCCGGGAGGTGCACATGCCAATAGCAGAGTCTCTACACATCTCAGTCAAGGAGCTTCTCTCGCTAACAAACCACAGCAATGGTATTCGGACAAAATATCAAGTAAAAAATATCGAGATGTAGAAATATCAAGTTTTTAATATTGTGATCCACAATATTTGTGATGCAGGAATATCGTTTACAAGAATATCGATTTTCTAAGGTAAATAATATCGATGTCAAAAATATCTATATTGTAATATAGTTTACCGAAAATATCTATGTTGTTAATATCGTTTAGAAATATATTGTTGTTAATAATATACTTTTTAAATTGTTTTTATGCATTTAGTCTATGTTTTAATTGTATATGTTATAAATCGTTTGGATAATTTTTGTTAATATTTTTCAGTGTTTTTTAATTTAATTGTTTATTGTAATTTTTGTGTGTTGTAGCGGGTTGTGGGTTTTGTCGGGTATAGGTTGGGAAGTAATTGATTTATAATTAGGGCTCCTGGTTTTATGATATTTATTTTGTTGCCATTTCCGTCTGTGTTTATCCATATTTATATTTTGGGCATTTTTTTTGTAAATCTTTTTATTAACTTTGCTCAGTGACTCAGCAAATACACAACAATGTATACATGGCATGTGCAGGGATAACAACACAGTACGCCCGTGAGAGCAAATAATACAGTGTCATAGGACAACAATGCTTATCAGTCCTGTCCCGCCCCCCCTCTCTGAGCTCATGTATGTGTGCCAGGGACCCCAGATCTTCCTCCATTTCTTTACACAACCCCTTGCCTTGTAAACAGTCTCCTCCGTTCTCTGACACCAGTCCAGATCTCGTTGCCACTGGTCCCATTGTGGAGGCTTCGGCGCCCCCCATAGGCGAGCAATATTCCTCTTAGCCACCCCTGCCGCTAGGGCCAGCCATATCTCAGCATAGCGTGACCAGTCTGTCGGACCCTTAATCATAAGCAAGAACCACCTAGGGTCCACCGGGACCGGTGAGCCCACCACCGTTGCCATCGTTTGTGCCACCCCTGTCCAGAACTGCACATGGTACGGACAGACCCAAAGAATATGGAACAAGCATTTACAATGCAATGGTTTTGCCTTTGTTAAAGTTAGAGCTATTGGCATTGCTCTTGACATTATTTTTATTTATGTTTTTTTTAACATAAATAAATGGCATTGTCATTTACAATGCCACTAGCTTTATCTCTCGCAAATGACACACACAAACACACACAGAGCCCCCCCACACACACCCACACAGAGCCCCCCACACACACAGCCACACAGAGCCCCCCACACACACAGCCACACAAAGCTCCCCACACAGAGCCCTCCACACACCCACACAGAGCCTTCCACACACACCCACACAGCACAAGCAGGCAACAGGGGCACGAAAATCGAGGCACAAGCAGGCAACAGGGGCACACGGAGGCACAAGCAGGCAATATGGGGCACACGGAGGCACAAGCAGGCAACAGGGTCACGAAAACAAGCACAAGCAGGCAAAAGGGTCACAAGCAGGAATTGTAATTTAGACGGGGCTGAAGTGGAGAACGGTCAGTAGGGAAGTAGTGCGGCTGGTGCAGTGGTACCAGGCTGAAAGGTGAGAGGGGCTGTCTGCACCCCAGTTTGGACAGTTTCCACTACCTAACAGGGATTGGTGGGAGGGGGGTGTACTTCTTGCTTTCTTTAGGGCTGTTACTTCGGGGACGCAGTGCACGCTCTTGCCTGCTGCCTGCTGCCGCCGGGACACGACAACAGGCAGGGAGAGGACAGGCTGGGAGAGGGCAGGGAGGGGACAGGCTGGGAGAGGGCAGGCTGGGAGAGGGCAGGGAGGGGACAGGCTGGGAGAGGGCAGGTTGGGAGAGGGCAGGCTGGAAGTGGACAAGCTGGGAGAGGACAGGCTGGGAAAGGTCATGGAGGGGACAGGCTGGGATAGGGCAGGCTGGAAGTGGACAGGCTGGAAGAGGACAGACTGGGAAAGGGCAGGGAGGGGACAGGCTGGGAGTGGGCAGGCCGGGAGAGGACAGGCCGCGAGAGGACAGGCTGGGAGTGGGCAGGCTGGGAGTGGGCAGGCTGGGAGTGGGCAGGCTGGGAGTGGGCAGGCTGGGAGTGGGCAGGCTGGGAGAGGACAGGCTGGGAGAGGGCAGGCTGGGAGAGGGCAGGGAGGGGACAGGTTGGGAGAGGGCAGGCTGGAAGTGGACAAGCTGGGAGAGGACAGGCTGGGAAAGGTCATGGAGGGGACAGGCTGGGAGAGGGCAGGCTGGAAGTGGACAGGCTGGAAGAGGACAGGCTGGGAAAGGGCAGGGAGGGGACAGGCTGGGAGAGGGCAGGCTGGGAGTGGGCAGGCTGGGAGAGGGCAGGCTGGGAGTGGGCAGGCTGGGAGTGGACAGGCTGCGAGAGGACAGGCTGCAAGAGGGCAGGCTGCGAGAGGGCAGGCTGCGAGAGGGCAGGCTGCGAGAGGGCAGGCTGGGAGAGGGCAGGCTGGGAGAGGGCAGGCTGGGAGAGGGCAGGCTGGGAGAGGGCAGGCTGGGAGAGGGCAGGCTGGGAGAAGGCAGGCTGCGAGAGGGCAGGCTGGGAGAGGACAGGCTGGGAGAGGACAGGCTGGGAGAGGACAGGCTGGGAGAGGGCAGGCTGGGAGAGGACAGGCTGGGAGAGGGCAGGCTGGGAGAGGGCAGGCTGGGAGAGGGCAGGCTGGGTGACGACAGGCTGGGAAGCAGAGAGGGTCTTAACTGAGAAGTCTGCCAGTGCGGAGCTCTCCGGGGCGCAGAGCAGCAGCAGGGCCCAGCAGAGCAGGGCGGGGGGCGGTAGGGGCTCGCAGAGGTGTCTCCTGGGGCAGCCGACCAGGTCCACCATGGTTTGGCTCCGAGCCCCAAGCTCACATGGTGCCAGCCCTCCTCCGGGGCAGGCGCTTCACACCTTTGTGACACTTCACACCCCTTCACTGGCCTCTTTTTAACAGAAGGCGATGGTTGTCAAGCTACGCTCCTTGCTAATAAACTAGCGGGTCAAAAAGGGACATTTGCACCTAAAGTATCGGAGAAACCGATACTGGAAACGCACACAAGGGCTGAAGTAATGTGCTTAATTAATTTTATTCAACGCACTCCAATTTAACATATATGAGATATGATCACATTTACAGGAGCACATTATGCATTTTACGGACCTTCATTTGAAAACATGGACACATAAAACGTAGACACAACCATGCATACTAAGGCCGAGGGAGACAGCCTGGCATCTGATATATTGGGTATCACCAGTTCTTGTCCTTGTGTCTCGTCCATGCAACGAAAGTACTGACGTTCTCAGATGGGTGTGCGTTTACCTATGAGCAGGGCATATAGGATCTGAATGAGGGGCTCGTGTTTCAGCCCCCTAAAGGCAGTACTGGGGATCCGTTCCAGAATCCCCTCGTAGATGCGCCGTGCCACCTCCTGGTCCGAGGGCTGAAATTCCCGAATGTAAACCCGGTCCTTGGTCCTGGCATCCTCCTCTTCAGCGGCGACAAAGGACGAGGAGACCGGGGCAGCTGCTGGCATCAAGGGCCACATCTGGGAGGAGGACACGATCTGGGCATCTTTCTGTGTGCTCCCCGGTATGGAATTGTGATCTTCAGCCACTATTTTAGTCTCGCAAACCATTTTGGAAGACGAATACATCCTAAGTCATTCCGATCCTTATGACTTGTGGGGGGGGGGGCTCGCGCGGGGTGAGGGGGGGGGAGACTTGGGGGTGCGGGGGACGACGGGACTTGGGGGTGCGGGCGGGGGGTGGGGGGGGAGGGGGACTCGCGCGGGGGTTAAAAAGTAAATTTTTTTAAAATAAGAAAACTTACCTGACTGCCCGTTTCCGCGTCAGAGCAGAGGAAGCAGCTCTAGTGATGACGCGACTCTTTGCACCTGCCCTCCTCACCACATCTGTTGCCTACAGCCACCGGAAGCCCCTCTTTTTCGTCCACTTCTCACCACATCCAGTTTAGATTACAATTTACAAGTCAAGCGCCTCGAGGCCAGGCTTCCCTCCTCTGCTTGCTAACACCCTTCACAGTTTGCTACACTATTGGTTAAAGCTTTGCTGATGCATTGCTGCTCTCAAGTTGCTGCCAGTGCCAGTTTAGTTGCTCCCTTGGTTAATCATTTACATAGTTACACCCATGTTTATGCCATGGCTTTGAAAATAAATGTGGCCCATTAACACATAACATGTTATTTAGATTAACCGTACTAATAAGCACACATTCACACGTTACTACTTCGGTGCAAAGATCAAATTAGATGTTATTATCACAATTCAGCAAAAGAAGCAGGAGAAAAACACCTATGTTGCTTCACAGATTGCATTCAACTATTACTCTACACAGGGAAACAACTCCCCTAATAGTCACAGATATCCCTTCGGTGTGGTTGTACAGTGCTGAACAAATTGCAATAGCCTCTGCATCCTGATTTCAGTGAAATATGGTTACAAAAATAAATAAAGAAAAGAAACACAATAAAATTCTCCGGCACAAACCATATATGCAGGTGCACAATATATAACATGAGATTTAGTACCACAGTTGAGTTTAGGGAGGGGGGTCATGGCCTGTTTTACAATGGAAATAAAAGACAAATTATATACCTGCGTGTTTATTATATATATATGTGTGTGTTTACACACACACACACACACACATACACACACACACACAACTCCCGCTCCCGAGGAATAATTTATGTATCTCATTGATTTCCTTTTTCCTGGTCACAAGCTGATTACTCGAGTTGACAGAAAATATCCGAATACAACGAACACATCCAAACATGATACCCGGATTCACCACTAGTATTGATGCAATCAGCCTCACCTGCAAGAAATGTACACAAAACGGGGACATTTCCATTGAAACCACGGACCACTGCAAGCCGAACACTGCAGGAATCTGCGAGGCAACCCTTCACTTCTGCATACAATTGTGCTCATTGTGCAATGTGTGCGTTCATAAAATCTCCCTCTTCTCAAGAGCACACTCGAACATGCCCTGTTCTTGTACCACAGAGAACGGACAGCCGAACAACAGGTGCAGTATTTGCATTTCTGTTTTCAAAAACATGATCCGTTTTAAAGTATTCCATACCTAGTGTGGCAAAACAATCATGAAATATAAAAAATACATAACGGGTGACAAGTGTTTTATGGTCTAAGGTGGGGATGGACATCTTGTGAGTAAGGGGAGAGCACAGTAAATTCCCGCTTCCTTTCCCCCATCTTCCTTCTCTCCCTAAGCTCTCACGAGCTCTCGAGAAGAGAGAGACACTCGGGAGAGCACCTACCGTGCCACATTCACACGCGCACAGACGGTGCTGTCACAGGTACCCTATGACGCAGAGGAGACTGCAGCAGACACTTCCACGTGCCGAGCTGCGCGAGGCCCGCGGTGCCCAGTGTAACATGGCGCTCCCAGTGCCAGGCACCAGAGCCACGCCCCCACCAGACTTGTAATTAAATATGTGTCAGCCTCCTGTCACCAGGAAGCTTCTCGGCACCAGCAAGGGAGGATAATCGCTTTTTTAGGGCAGTGGCTAGATTGCTACTTGATACATTATGGAGCCCCATTGTTAATCCTCCTGGCTGCCCCACTTGGCCAGACAGACTGTGTGATCCTCGGACGCTAGCTTTAGCCAAGTGTGCCTCAGTTCTATTCGCAGGATACAACGGAGAGCGGGAGGGGGGCGGGAACGGCCACACACTGACAGCGGAGGGGGAGGGAGGGGGGGGTGCGAACAGACACACACGGACACACTGACAGCGGAGGGGGGGTGGGGGAGCGGGAACAGACACACACGGCAAAAAAAACAAAGCACTCACGCAAGCAGGAAGGCGGGTGCCGGTCAATGCCGGACCAGATTCGGGGGCGTTCCCGGCTTTCGGCTGACGTCGCGTGACGTCGGCAAAAGCCAAAGAATCTCGGGAACGCCCCCGAATCAGGTCCGGCATTGACGGACAGGCCCCTCGTCCAATGGCTAGGCTCCATTTATGGAGCCAGCCAATGAATGACGAGGGCCGACCCAAAGCCACACTACAGTTCTCATCAGGTTTTCGCCTGCGCGAAAAAGATGCGCAGAGCGCATCTTTTCGCCAGGCAAAACCTAAAAAGGAGCCCTCTCCTCTACACCCCCTGGCACACAGCGGGGACAGACTCCTACCCCAAGCAAACAGGCGAGTGCACGGGTAATACACCCGATGCAGGATTTTTAGTTGAACCAGGTAGAACCTAATCCGAATCGCCACCTCACGGGGGCTTTGCAGAGCATCCTGCCAATCATCGTCCGCCAGGTCTCCAATATCTTCAGCCCATCTAGCCCTCAGGGACACCAATGGATCAGGCATATTATTTATGAGTTTACGGTAGATAGTGGCCGTGGGTTTCTCGAAAATGGGGTCCAGCAGGAGCCTGTCTTCCATGGGCAAGTACTCTGGGACCGAGGGGTCTGCGTCTATATGCGTGCGCTGGGCATGCTCTAAACGGAGGTAATGGTAGTGCTGGGAATCACGCATTTGATACTCGGTTTTGAGATATTCGAAGGTCCCCAAGATAGTCTATCCCGATCAGCTTCCATCCCTTAAAGCCTGATAGCCGTTTCACCTCTGTCAGCAGATCTCCAGTTCAAAGCGGGGTTCTCCCCGTTACAATGCTTGCCCACCCCAGGAATTTTTTAGCCTCCCTCCAGCATTGAACTGTGGAAAAGTAAATTTTGCCATGTTCTGTGTCCCTACGTGTCCTCCATCCTATGTTATGTGTGCATGATTAATATGCATATGTATTCCCCATGTTTGATTAAAGACGCAATTATAGTTGTGTCTATCTCTAGTATGCCAGTTTCCAGTTCTCGTGAAAGCTACGAGTATTAGGCCTATGTAAAGTTACGTTGCCACGTTTCCCAGTGTGCACGTTGTTTCATTGTAAAGTCCCCGTTTCTAGGCCTCAAAAGGGCCCGGACACCAGATTCAGCTCCTGTCTCCTGAAACCCTCGCTGAGGAGCGATACAGCCCCCACCTGTGTTCCTGACCCTTCACTTACTTCCTGCCTCACAGTGCCCGGTTCAGCCTGGCTCTGCCTCTGAGTCTGCCAAGAGTATGTTATGATTCTAGTTATCAGTCCAGCCCTCCTTCTCTGCATTCCTAAGCTACTGAATCGCATCAATAGTTTCCGTCATCGTCTAGCCTTTACGTCTCCATATAAGAGAAATACTGTATTTATGGTCATTTAATATTCTTCAACACGCACTACATGTAGAATAATGCATGCACCAGTCTTAGAGTCTGTTAGCCTTTACCCCGATAACTTTTGGATTCTATCAACATGTTCTCTAAAACATCAGATACTAGATAATGTTAGGTACATGTCGCCCTGACTCTCCAGACTTCAGTCTCTGCTCCTAGCACAGAGTTCATAGCCCCCAGCTTCTCCTAGTAACACGTCATTGTCAGTTTGCGCGCACCATTAGGTTAGAGGTCCCGGCTCCTTAGGTAGCCCCCTCCATGTTTCCGCCCCATTTATGACATATTCTGTTACGTTTACATCACATGTCTATGTACACGCCTCCTGTTACACCTACTTTCACCCTTATCTTTCGCGACTGCTATTGACCACACCCACTGCTCCGCCTATTGTATGTATTGCAATTGCAACTGTTTTAGTATATATGCTTGTGTATTGTTATTAAAGTTAGCGCGCTCATCCCAGATCCAGCCCCGGCAGCTGCCGGGCCCTGCCATCCTATTCCTGTGCAGGTTGTCCTGTTCCTGTCCTTTATGCTGTATTAAACCTGCAAACTCCTTCTACCTCGAATCTTGACTCTTATTTATTGAGCTATCTGTTATTGCTATGTCCAGTAAAACCTAGATCCGGTATTATTTATTTATATACCACATAATGGCGCCCGAACAGGGACTTGCCCTTTCCCCACGCGCCGGTGAAGCCACGTATGCCCCCTGATCCTCTGCAGCCGTGACGGAACCATACCGTGCACGTGCAGATATTTCTGCTTCAAGTATCCCTCAGGCCCACGGAGGAGACGGAGGTTGCGGTCCAGCATCCAGACGAGGCGGTGGAGGAACGCGGCGAGTCCCGACCAGAGCCCAAGCCGAGAGTCCAAGGTCCGAGGTATCCGGAGGCCCACCCGTAACAGAAGTCCGAAGTTCGTCCGTCCGGCGTCGAAGCAGTCCAGTCCAGTCCGAGGCCTTCCGTTCTTGCTGCCCGGTGAGTACCGTTGCTGGGGAGTATCTAGACAGGGTCAATCTAATTGTCTCTGGTCCGTGGGGTTTGGTGGTACACAGATCCCAAAACGAAGTGTCCACTTCGGTGGATGCGGGTCCTGACGTGTCTCTTTATGAGACCGGTAAGTTTCGTACTGTTTCAGCAGTGCATCTAGTTTCTGTTCTAGTCAGTTCAGTTCTCAAGAAGATTCATGTATTCTGTTTTCCGTATTCCAGGTAGTATTCTGTCCGAACTGTTATTTTAAATGTTCTTCATGTATTTTAATGTCGTGGTATGAGAGTGGTGTAATTATCGTGATTATTGTGTATTGTATTGGGTCCAGATTACAGTTCAGTTATGCCGTGGTTTTCCAAACTACGTCAGTTAAGAACTAGAAAAGGTCTGTTAGAAGAAGCAGTTCCTGTCCCGCCTAGGGACAGTCCAGGTCATTTTATGTATCAGAAGCATGGCATAAGTGCCATATTATATCTAGATTTATGGGTGGAGTACACCAAACAGTTAGAAGAAAAGTATAGATGGCCCGTATCGGGTACATGGGATGCCGAGTGCATCATGCGAGTAGAAGAAGCATTATGGAAAAAGAAAGCCAGACAGTCACAGAAAGATGCCATCGAGTTATGGCGCAAAGAATCTCATAAAAGAACCGAAAAAGAAATCAGAAAGTCAGAATTAAGTAGAGAATCCTTAGAACGAGCCCAAGAAAGGGAATTAATCGAGATAGGTGAACGAGTCAAAATCGAACAGTCAGACAGACAGAGGCATGCCCTTATTAAGGGTATGTATCCTCTTCTTGCCGAGGGCTTGCCAAAAGCAACCCCGGAGGCATCCAGTAATTTTCCGCCACCATTAGTTCCGACCAAGCTACGTCACAAACCGACCGCAGCTGATATTTTCATCTCGTCCTACTTGGACGACACAGTCCCAGAATATGCAAATCCTGTCCCGCCAGTCCCTGTAAATCATGCAATTCCTGCTCCTCCAGACATCGCAGTACCTGTTACGGTACCCCCGGTCCAGCCTGCATTTCAATTTCCCACTCTGTCAGCACGAAGAGTATCAGTCGATGATTCCAGTCTAGGGGCCGCAGGAGGAGGTCCTCCTGGTACTCCGCCACCACACCAACGTTTAACGTTAGTCGAGTTACATGAATGTGCGTTACAGCGTACGCCCAAATATAAGTCCGTTGCAGATATCCGACGAGCTCTTACTGAATGCCGCTATGATCCAGTCGCAGGTGATGATAGTACAGTTATATATTCCATCCGTGTAAGGCGGGTGCTCGGGTTTTTAGACACCCTACCAGATATGAAAGAAGAGCTAGACAGAATATATCGTTTTATCCGTACAGGACAAGATCCAGAAAGTATTGGCGAAGCCATGTCTCAAAGAAAAGCTGAGATTCAGCTCATGATATTAAAGTTTCTGATTAATTGTTTAATAAGGGAACAAGATTATCCGACCAAAGATCCAGCTGAAATGAGAATCCTGACAAGGTGGAGTGATAATATAGCCGAGGGTAAACACAGAACTATCGGTAGTATAGAGAGTATGTACAAGAAAATTCGTAAAGAAATAATAAGGTTACACGACCAACGTAAAGCAGCACAAGTAAGCGAGAAAGAGAATGACTCTCCTACGGAAGAGGTAGAGGACGAGAATCCCGCCAGAATAGCGTATGTAGGAAAATCTAGACTTCCAGACCGTCATTTACGCCTAGAACACAAGTCAGTTTTTCATCATCCAGCACCAGAACAAGGTTCTCTAGAACAAGTATTTCAAGCTACCGATCATATCCTGAAATCACGAATCGGTTATAGCGAGTTAAGTACTATGCATGAACAAGAATTAGCCCGATCAGCAGTCCGATGGACTACTGATTCTACCACTTTTCCAGATGAAATAGTGGCACAAATGTTTCTGAAATTGCCCCCAGTCGAGCAACGACTGGTGGGTATGTATATGGTTCAGCACCTCATCACATTATATGAGGGTCAACATTCTGATCCAGGTCCGTTACATGATGTCCTGAACGAGTTACTCCAGTATAGATGGAAAGGTTTAGGTACCGATTTAATTAGTGTCATTCTAGAACAGCGCCACAAATATAGTACGTTTTTGAACCCGCATTTTGTTCATGTCTCACCTCCAGAAAGTAAACCGTTTTACATAGATAGACAGAACCCATTACGAGAAGTACACCCAGTCAGGACAACAGATGGTGAAATGCAACGAGTGTTTGTTTACACCCCGATTACAAAGATGGAACTCTTAGAAATGAAGAAATTAATTCCCTGTCACGACAAAGATCCAGCAGGGTTCCACCGAGAATTAAAAGACATGCTCCGTATGGGAGAATACACGTATCCAGATATTATTAAAATGTTAAAGGTCCTGTTGCCCGCAGGGGTATACGAGAAACTCAAGGAAAAAGATTGGGAGGTGGGAGAGAAAAAGATCGACTGGGCAGTTCTAGAAGCTGAAGATAAGATACGAGTACCAGGTACCGGTCTTGGAGAGAAATGTAAAGAATTACCAGAATTGTTAATACAAGTTTTGCCCAGATTATTAGCCACTAGAAAGGAAGACTGGGATGCAATCTCAGCCTGTAAACAGAAACAAGATGAAGACACTAGTGATTTTTATTCTAGATTTGAGAAATGTTTTATTATAAACAGTGGCTTGAAGACGAGTAGCGAGTCATACCCTCATCTTTTTGTTACTAAGTTAGTCGAGAATTCTAGTCCACAAGTTAAGAATCGAGTTTTGAAAGTCGAAAGTACATGGCAAGCTAGTACCCCGTCCCAGATGTTACAGATGCTCCAGTACCACCAGAATAGAATCAGAGAAGAGCAAGAACACGAGAGAAAACGTATGAAAGACACGAAAATGAAAGTACTAGTTGCACAATCTGTTCCACAAGACAGTCAGAAGAGGGGTCCGAATCAAGCCAGTCATCCTGCAGCTCCCGTTAAAAGGACATGCAATTATTGTAAACAGCCAGGTCATTTCATAAACGAGTGTGCAGTTCTGAAACACAATATAGCTACCGGTAAGACTAAAGAAAGACCACGTACGCCTAGACAAGAACAAGTTTCACAGACTTCTCAGCCACAGAATGCACAACAGACAGTTCCAGCACCGCAGCCTATTGCTGCAACACAGCATGTTACACAGCAGATGTATCAGTATGCTCAGACAGAGTATCCAGAGTATCAACAGTACTCATGAAACAGCCTAGAGAGGGAGGTAGGCTTGCCTCTCATCGAGATTCCTGTAGATCAAGAAGGTCCCTATGTTCATAGTCAAGTACTAGGGAAAGACAGAAAGTTTCTGATTGATACAGGGGCAAGTAGGACGACCATCAGTCACGCCGAAGTTCCAGGGGCTCCGCTCTCAGGCTCAAGAAATGTTTCCCTTGGATTTTCAGGAAAGCCTATTGTAAACGAGATATCTAAGCCAGTTACTTTAGAAGTAGGTCCATTGTCCCGTACTACTGATCTATTACTTACTAAGTCATGTCCAGAAAATTTGTTAGGCATTAAGACACTGAAAGAATTAGGTGCAGTTATTTGCTGCTCCCCAGAGGGAATACGTTTGTTCCTACGTGACTTCAAGGGTCACTATGTATTACGAGATTTTGATCCGAGATTGTCAAATGTTCCGCCGCATCTATGGGCGCAAGGTCCAACTGATGTAGGCTTTATGCAAATCACACCCCATCGTGTGACTCTCAAACCAGGTGTAGTCCTGCCACGAATCAGACAGTACAGATTGCCACCTGAGGCTGTAGCAGCCTTATCCAAAATTATTGACGAGCTCATGGCTCAAGGAGTAGTTGTAGAAACTGACTCCAATGTATGTAATTCTCCGATTATTCCAGTCATGAAACGTACTGATCCAAATGCACCCCCAGTATATCGATTAGTGATTGACCTACGAGAACTCAATAAATGTATTATTCCCCAGTATCCAGTTGTTCCAGATATTTCTTCCCTATTGACAGCCATTGATTCCGAAGCAATATTTTTCACAGTCATAGACCTCAAGAACGCGTTTTTCAGTGTCCCCATTCATCCAGACAGCCAGTTTCTTTTCGGATTTTGTTTAAATGGAAGGAGCTATAAATTCACACGAGCTCCTCAAGGTTTTACAGAAAGTCCTAGTATTTACAGTCAAGCACTTAAGAGACAACTAGACAACATTCACATGCCAACAGACACTGCCCTGCTCCAGTATGTCGATGATCTACTGATCACAGCCCGTTCTGAACGTGCTTGCGAGCGAGCATCACTTACAGTCTTGTATTTCCTTGCCGAGATGGGGCACAAGGTGTCCCCTTCGAAGCTTCAGTTCTGTGTCCAGCAAGTGATCTACTTAGGCCACTTACTGTCCAAGTGGGGTAGGCAGTTGACACCAGACCGTATCCAGTTAATAGCGAGTCTTCCTCAGCCCAAGACCCAGAAGGAGGTACGTGGTTTTATCGGCCTTACTTCTTATTGTAGACAATGGATTCCTCAGTATGCATTTCTAGCTAAACCACTAATACAGTTAACGACACAGGAGGCAGCCGTATCGACTGTCCTCCCTTGGACATCTGAACATACACTTAGTTTCAATGAGTTAAAGAAAGCTTTATGCCAAGCTCCAGTTCTAGCTACACCGAACTACAGTAAGCCTTTTACACTTTTCGTCACAGAACGCGAAGGTACAGCATTATCTGTTCTCACACAAGATCAAGCAGGACAATACAAGCCCTGTGCTTATTTTTCTAGCACATTAGATCCTGTAGCCCAGGCTCTGCCTGCGTGCCTCAAGTCAGTTGCAGCCACAGCACTAGCTATCAGACAAAGTGATTCCATAGTATTAGGACATTCCCTGACAGTACAAGTTCCACACTCCGTGGAAGTTCTTTTAAACCGAACACAAACTCAGCACTTGACAATTGCACGTTTAACAGGTTATGAATTGACACTGTTCCAGCCACACATAGAAATCAGACGCTGCAACGTTCTAAATCCTGCTACACTGTTACCGTCAGTTAATTCAAATCCTGCCACACACGACTGTGTGGAAGTAGTTAATACTATGACTAAGCCAAGACAAGATCTGACAGATATTCCATTACCAGATCCCGACCTGACACTTTATGTGGATGGTTCATGTATGAGAACAAGTACAGGAGAACTAGTAGCCGCGTATGCAGTGACTACTGACACTGAGGTTATTGAAACACACCGTATTGACACCCTGTCTGCTCAAGCAGCAGAGCTAGTTGCTCTGACACAAGCCTGCATACACGCTAAGAACCTGAAAGTTAATGTTTACACAGATTCACGCTACGCATTTGGAGTTGTACACGACTTCGGAGTGCTCTGGCAGGAGAGAGGTTTCATGACTTCTCATGGAACCAAGATTCAGCATGGTCTCCTTATTCAAGCTCTGTTAGATGCAATCCATTTACCGACATCTATTGCTATCATGAAGTGCAAAGCACACACTAAAGTTACTGACATTATTTCTCAAGGTAATGATCTAGCAGATCGCACAGCCAAGCTTACAGCACAGACTCCAGACATGCCAGTTAATCCGACACAGACACATACTCCAGATCCAACTACCTGTATGACAGTTAAAGACCCTACTCAAGATGTCATAGATATCCAGTTACATGCTACTCCCGATGAAATCAAGAAATGGTCCGAACAAGGAGGGGTCCAGACAGATCAGGGATGGGTAACGAAGGGTAGAGCCACATGGTTTCTCCCCGACTCTATGGTTCAAGTCATTATCAACACCGCACATAGTCCAGCACATTTAGGAGAAAAAGCTATGTTAGACAGTATCCAGAACATTTGGTTCAACAAGCATTTACGAGCTGCAGCCAAGCAGAAAGTCCGTACCTGTATGATATGTTGCCAGTTTAATCCAGGTAAAAGTGTCCCGGTGGAACAAGGTGGATTCCAGCCCCCTGACCACCCTTTTGAAGTCCTCCAGATGGATTATATTCAGATGGAGCGATGTCGAGGTTTCAAGTATGTCCTTGTAGTTGTATGCGCTTTGTCCAGGTGGACAGAGGCATATCCAGTTCCAGATTACACAGCCGCGACCACTGCCAAGCAGTTGGTTCGTGAGTTCTTCCCCCGTTATGGACTCCCTAGAGTCGTATATTCTGATAACGGCCAGCCATTCTCATCTGAATTGATGAAACACGTTTCCCTGTTGTTAGGGTACCAGTGGAAGTTCCATTGTGTACGCCATCCAGAAGCAGCCGGTCTCGTAGAGAGACATAACCAGACTCTAAAAATCCGAATTGCTAAGATTTGTAAAGAAAAAGGTGTAGACTGGCTAGTAGCTCTGCCAGTCGCTTTATTTTATATGCGCATGGTCGCACACTCCAGATCAGGTCTGTCCCCGTACGAGGTCGTATTCGGCCGCCCCCCTAACATGTGGGGTACACCTAGACCCCGAAGTATTACAGATGTTCCAAGTAATATGCTGACAGATTACCTAGCTTCCTTGATGTCTGCCCTACACTCTTGTCGTTCACAGGTTGCCGCCGCATTTCCAGACAATACCGAGGTGGCACCGCATGAAATCGTTCCCGGATGTTTGGTTCTTGTGAGGAACTTTGATCGTTCAAGTCCGCTGGAGCCTCGTTGGAAAGAGCCACGACAGGTCCTCTTGGCCACCCGTACTGCCGTCAAGCTGGAAGGCAGGAAGGGCTGGGTCCACCTGTCTCATGTGAAAATTTTTTATGGTTTAAAGACTGTGTCCAAGAACATTCCTGAAGATTTGAAAGACTGCCAAAGTACTGTTCTCAAGGACTGTCCCGCAAAAGACAATGATACTGAACCTTCCCTGTTAGAGAAAACTCCGCAACAGGAGTATAAGCAAAAGTTAAGGTCTAGTAAAATAAGTCAGCCAGTTTGATTGTCTAAGTCCTCCCCTAGGTGAAACGGTTAGACCGGTTCCTGACATGTATAAAATAGACCCCCATAGTGAGAGAGTTAGTCAAAACTCAATCCGATGTATCGTTTTTCTAAGTTTCATATTGTTTTTCAGCCTTATGACTACCTGCACAAGTTATGCTTTTTATTTGTGTTTTCCAGTTTCTCATGTAAATAAGTCTTCTAATGTTATGGTAGAACACACGTTTAGTGATCTGCCTCCTCATGAACTATCTTACCGTCTTGCTATGCGTAATAATTCCTTTATCCGCATGTTACATTATTCACACCAGACCAGCAATGCCACTAATTGTTGGGTGTGTGGTCGACTCCCCCCTTTCCAGACACCCAAGGGAGTTCTGCCACTCTTTCCTTATCCATTTTCACATAATGGTTCGTGTGGAGCATGGTCCACGTTAACGTCATCATCAACAGATATGTCTTTTCTTAACAGTACATGTTTTCCAGACAAGGAAGGTCTTTCCCATAGAATGGGGTTAGATCTAGAAAATGAAGTATATGATCTAGGTAATTATTCTTCGAATTTCATGGTCTTGAATGTTCAGTCCGAGACTACTCCAGATTTGCCTGCTATTTCAGTACTACCAGTTAAAGGCGAATTATGTGTCAGAAAGAATGGTTCCGCACATGTAGGACATAGTGATTGTACTACTATTGTCAAGTATAGTGACAGTAGGAAATCTATTTTTAAAGCTTCACGTCATTCTTATTTTGTTTGTGGTCAGACCGCATATGTTCGTCTGCCCCTAGATTGGGATGGAACCTGTTACATTGCCTTCCTACTGCCACCAGTTTTTCTAGCCCCATCTGATTATCACAGAAACACACATCTAGTACACATTAGACATAGAAGGGAGATCGAGTCCCCAATTGTCGATTATACTGAAACTGCTCTAGAACAGTATACAGATTTCAATAAAGGTTTCTTCTTCTCTATAGGTCCTGTCCAGAATAGTAAGTTAATACGTAGGCTAACCAGAACCCTTGAAGCAGTAGTGAATGAGACTACTTCTGCTCTAGGTAACTTAACTGAAGAACAATCTGCTATGAGATTTGTCGTGCTCCAGAATCGTCTCGTCCTTGACGTCATACTGGCCGATAGGGGCGGGGCTTGTAGAGTCATCGGATCTAGTTGCTGCATTTTCATTCCAAATAACGCGCCGTCTGTTTATTCAGCTATAACCAGTCTCCAATAAAATTGCCCATATGTTACACCAAGATCCAGGCACCTGGACATGGTCCGGTTGGTTCTGGAATATAATTTCCGCCTGGGGATGGAAAGTATTGTCCTTTCTAGGTATTGCAGTAGCGATCATATTCAGTTGCTGCCTCTGTATACAATGTGGCCCTGCGATTTGCGGCATTTGTGCTACCTCTTGTATTCCTAGTCCCAATTCCCGTTCTAAATCCCGTTCCAAGAAAATTCGAGACGAGCAAATGATACTGTATGAAATGATAGATGGTATCATGAATATTGATGTTTCCTGATGGAAACGTAGTGACAAGGAGGGAATGTGGAAAAGTAAATTTTGCCATGTTCTGTGTCCCTACGTGTCCTCCATCCTATGTTATGTGTGCATGATTAATATGCATATGTATTCCCCATGTTTGATTAAAGACGCAATTATAGTTGTGTCTATCTCTAGTATGCCAGTTTCCAGTTCTCGTGAAAGCTACGAGTATTAGGCCTATGTAAAGTTACGTTGCCACGTTTCCCAGTGTGCACGTTGTTTCATTGTAAAGTCCCCGTTTCTAGGCCTCAAAAGGGCCCGGACACCAGATTCAGCTCCTGTCTCCTGAAACCCTCGCTGAGGAGCGATACAGCCCCCACCTGTGTTCCTGACCCTTCACTTACTTCCTGCCTCACAGTGCCCGGTTCAGCCTGGCTCTGCCTCTGAGTCTGCCAAGAGTATGTTATGATTCTAGTTATCAGTCCAGCCCTCCTTCTCTGCATTCCTAAGCTACTGAATCGCATCAATAGTTTCCGTCATCGTCTAGCCTTTACGTCTCCATATAAGAGAAATACTGTATTTATGGTCATTTAATATTCTTCAACACGCACTACATGTAGAATAATGCATGCACCAGTCTTAGAGTCTGTTAGCCTTTACCCCGATAACTTTTGGATTCTATCAACATGTTCTCTAAAACATCAGATACTAGATAATGTTAGGTACATGTCGCCCTGACTCTCCAGACTTCAGTCTCTGCTCCTAGCACAGAGTTCATAGCCCCCAGCTTCTCCTAGTAACACGTCATTGTCAGTTTGCGCGCACCATTAGGTTAGAGGTCCCGGCTCCTTAGGTAGCCCCCTCCATGTTTCCGCCCCATTTATGACATATTCTGTTACGTTTACATCACATGTCTATGTACACGCCTCCTGTTACACCTACTTTCACCCTTATCTTTCGCGACTGCTATTGACCACACCCATTGCTCCGCCTATTGTATGTATTGCAATTGCAACTGTTTTAGTATATATGCTTGTGTATTGTTATTAAAGTTAGCGCGCTCATCCCAGATCCAGCCCCGGCAGCTGCCGGGCCCTGCCATCCTATTCCTGTGCAGGTTGTCCTGTTCCTGTCCTTTATGCTGTATTAAACCTGCAAACTCCTTCTACCTCGAATCTTGACTCTTATTTATTGAGCTATCTGTTATTGCTATATCCAGTAAAACCTAGATCCGGTATTATTTATTTATATACCACAGAACCACCGTCCCAGTATGCAAGGGCATATCTTTGCGCAGCTTCCGCGCGTATAACAGGGGCTCACAATTACCCCCCGGCATGACATACCTATCAACCCTGTAGGCCGGGTCCGAACTCTCCCCATAAATCCAGTCATTAATGACCAGCAACTGAGAGGCCCAATAGTACAACTGCACGTCCGGGAGGGCCAGCCCCCCGTCGTACACCCCCCTTGTGAGCTTGCGTAGTGAGATTCTTGGATTTCTCCCATCCCATAGCAGCGTTCTCAAGGCCTGAGATCAAGTTCAAACACCCCGCTCGGGACCGGGTATGGTGTGTTTTGCAGGATATAGAGGAGGCGCGGGAGCGCCAGCATTTTAAAAAGCATGGCGCGCCCCGTTAGGGAAAGAGGCAAGGACCTCCAATGGGCAACATCTGACGCCAACCGTGCCAAGAGCGGCTCAAAGTTCTGGACGAAGAACTCCGACCTGTCCCTAGTGATGTACACTCCCAGATATTTAAAGCCTTTTGTAACTATCGACGCAGGACACCTCGACGGGACTCTTGGAGGGGGACCCGACAGTGGGTAGATCAGGGACTTGGCCCAATTCATCGTGTAGCTGGAGTAACTGCCAAAGAGTTCAAAAAGATGGAGCGCCTGCGCCATTGAATGGAATGGCCGGGCCATATGGAGGACAATGTCATCGGCGTACAGTGATATACGTTCCTCCCACTCATCAGACAGGGCCAAGCCCCAAAAAGACCGTTCCCTCCGGATCCAGTGGGCCAATGGCTCCATGGCCAAGGCAAAAAGGAGCGGGGACAACGGGCACCCTGCCTGGTTCCCCTCCGCAGGAGGAACGTCCGAGACATCGCCCCATTGACTCTCACCCTTGCCACCAGTTGCGTGTACAGCAAACGCACCCAGCTGCAGAAGACAGGACCGAAGCCCAATCGACCCAGGACCATGAATAAGTATGGCCATTCGATACTATCGAAGGCCATGGAGGCATCCAGTGCCATCAAGGCCGTTTGGGTGTCGCCGACGTCCTCCGTCATGTATAAAACTCCATAAAGGCGGCGCAGGTTATGCCTAGTACTTCTGTGGGGCATGAATCCAGAGTGATCCACATGGACCAGATCCGGGAGAACCGCGAGCAGTCTTGTCGCCAAGACTTTAGCCAACACCTTGGCCTCAACATTAAGGAGCGAAATAGGGCGGTAAGACGAGCACCTGTCCACCGGTTTCCCTGCCTTATGTATAACCACAATCGTGGCCTCGCGCTGATCCGGCGGGAGATTTCCCGCATCCCTCGTCTCGAGGAACATTCGTCTGAGGGGTTCGATCACAACATTAGCTTGCCTCTTGTATATTTCTACTGGGAGCCCATTGAGCCCCTGCGCCTTACCAGACTGGAGGGCATTGAGGGCCTCCCCTAGCTCCTGTGCCGTAAGGTCAGCGTCTAGACTATCAGACTGCTCCTGGGACAGCGTAGGCAAGGCGAAGTCCCGCAGGAACTCCTCGCAGTCCGTTTCCGATCTGGTGCATACCGGGGTATAAACCCCTTCATAATACGTCGCAAAGGCCTCAGCTATTTCAGTTCCGGAGGACATCGACGAGCCCGACTCGCCCCTCACTTCTGCAACCCAGGATCGCTCCCGGCCCCTACGCTCAAGCAACACCAACAACTTCATGCTTTTATCCCCGGCATCGTAGATCCGATGCTGCGTGGCCAGGGAATAGGTTCGCGCCTCACTCTCCGCCAATGCACGAAGTTTCCGCTGTTTGCGGGCAAGCTTGTGGCTATGCTCCACCGACGGCCCCCATCTCTCGTTGGAGCTGTTCAATTTCCCGCTCCAACTGCGCCACCTTGAGTGCCTTCTCCTTTTGCTGGGCCCCAATCAGTGCCTGAGCCGGACGCCTCAAGACTGTTTTAAAAGCCTCCCACAGAGTTAACTGGGAATCGACCGATCCCTGATTCTCGGTGAAGTACAGTTGGGAGCCCTCGCGTATCTTATCGCCAATGGAGTAATCTTTGAGGCGCCATGTGCCAATTCTAGAGAAGGCCGCCCTAGTTGTTGCCGCCCCTCTGAGAGTAACTTCCACTGGGGAATGATCCGAGATACCCCGGGCCATGATACTGGAGTCCACGAAGTCGCCCAATAAGTCCCCCCCGGTCAAAAGATGATCTATTCTGGAGAAAGATCTGTGCCATGCTGAGTAGAAGGTGTATTGTCTTTGTGAGGGGTGATGTATGCGCCAAATGTCACTGAGGCCCAGTGCTGCAACAAAGCCACTCAAGCCCGCCTCCCCCCTGTGACCCTGCCTCTCCCCGGAGCGGTCCAGGGCCATATCCATGACCGCATTGGTGTCTCCCCCCAAAATCAAGGTGCCCCAAGGAAGGTCCACCAAATGGGCCCCTATTTTAACATATGTCTGTGCGTGTAACTCAAGCGGGATGTAACAGGAGCTGAACACCAATGTGAGACCTTCCCACCTGACCGCTGCAGCCACCACACACCCCGAGTCCTCCGCCCACGTGCCCGTGACTACTATCGCGAGAGCCTTGCACACAAGGATTCCCACCCCCCTAGATCCTGACGTGAACCCCGAGTCAGCCACCATCATGTTACCAAACCAGTCCAGAGCTCTGCATGTATTGCCCCTAAGGTGAGTCTCTTGTAGGAGCACTACGTCAGGGGCATGGTGTTTCAGATACTGCAGGACGAGTGTTCGCTTAATCTTGTTACCCAACCCGTTGATGTTCCAGGACCAGATCTTGACATGCGTTTAATCACCCATTAAGATACAACAAGTTAACCAGTCCCGGATCCCCCTCCCGCACATGCCCACCCATAAAAAATGCCACATGAACATCGGAAATAGAGTCACCCTGAACTAACCATAAACATTCCCCCAGACACCTACCCCCCAACTCGCACCCCCTTTCTCTGCCTCCCTGCTGAGTGGGCCCCCAACCACCCACCTCTTAAACATGCAGAGTGCCTGTTGCCCCTTCAACCCCATAACAACAATAAGAGGGAAAACGTAAGCCTGCAATCGCAGAAGAAGACATACTGGAGTGACGGAGTACTCATCTGTTAGGTGGATCTCACTGTCCACACTACCCTCCTCCCCCCCACGCTTTAGAGGTACACCGAAGACCCTCAGTTCACAGTCGCAAAACACGCGGGAGACCCAGTCTTGCACAGTCTGAAGAGTCCGCTGCCCCAGGTCTTTCCATCCAACCACCACCGACACACCAAGACCTATGAGGCATGCCACCCTCCCCGCCGCATTCCCCCACAATGTCCCAGGTGAACGTTACCACCACAGTCACTTGTGGGATGTCTGCTCGAGCTGCTGGGATTCTTGTGATAGACCGTTCATGCTTTGAGTCTCCAGGCCAGCGCGGCCCCAGGCAGAGCTTCTCGGGCCCACGGTCCGCCACCCCTCCATCCAGTCACTCGCCTCGGACGGCATGTCGAAGAAGAAAGCCCTGTCGCCGTCTAGGATCTTGAGGCGAGCCGGGTACAGCATCATATATTTTATTCCTTGATCTCTTAGGGCCCTCTTGACTCCTTCGAACGATCTCCGCTGGCTTTGTACACTTAGTGTAAAATCGGGAAAGAAACAAATTGTAGCGTTATCCAGGTGCAGGCCCCTGGAAAGCCTTGATGCCTGCAGGATTGCGTCCCGATCCCTGTAGTTTAGGATGCGGGCGATGATGATGTGCGGCGGGGCTTCCGGCTTGGGTCTCCCTCCCTGTGCACGATGAGCTCTCTCCACCGAGAAGAAATTAGAGAGACGCTTTGGCTTGAGGTGGTTGAGTATTAAGTCCTCCACGAACCAGTCTGTTGACAGGCCCTCCATGCCCTCCGGAACTCCCCAGATGTGGGCATTATTTTGGCACGCCCGGCCCTCCTGATCCTCCAGGCGGGCGGCCATGTCCGCCTGGCTTTTAGTAAGTGCGGCGACTTGCTCCTCCAACCTCTTTGTCTTAGACTGCAAACTGCCAATGCCGCTTTCAGCCTCCGCTACCTTACTGGACATCTTCCCCAAGTCCGCGTGCAGTAGGTTGACTTCTTCTGTCACGGAGTCGTGCTTGGGCTCCATGGTACCTCTCATCTCTTTAATGGCGCAGCGCATGTCCATGATGGCTGACATGATGTCTTTAAGTGATGGGTCGGGCCCACTGGCTGTTGTCTTGCTTCTTTGGCTCCCCCCTGGTTGATCATCCTTCCGTCCCATATTGACGGTGTATTTGTCGATGTAGTTAGTCTGGCCCTGCGTCTGCACCCTGTTACGGCCCATAGCCTCGTGACAACCACCCCTGTCGATGCAGTCCGCCGCTGGGTGCCCCCTGGGCTCTCTCTGTGCGCCCCCTTCGATGATTCTTGCACTCTGCGAATGAATGGATGCCCCACTGGACGTGATGGAACTCCCCCGCTCACACGGACCCGGGCTCACTCACCATCCACACCGCAATAAGGTGTAAGCTGTAGCTGGCGCCTGACAACTCTTCCAGGGCCTGAGAATCTCACGTGGGGCCAGAGACGTAACAGGCACCAGTATACCTAGGGGAAGGCTGTCCCAATCCAAAAAGTCCAAGCTGCCGGATCGCTGACCCACAGGCACTGCCGCGCCTCAAGATGTGTGGGGGCTGTTTTCAATATTATGCCGCCAGTTAGGGCAGAGCCACAAGCCCCACTCACTGTGGGCACCGGGCTCCAGTGTCCACTGATGCTCAAGTCACCATGCTGTCGCTGTCGCCGCCGCCACTCCCACCACATGTCACAACTGCAGCCTTCTCCCTATGGTGCCTCCTCACTGCTGCGAGAGCCCTGATGCCGCCACGCCACCACGCCACCAATGTCCCTCATCGCGGCGGGGCCGCTAGTTGCTTCCCGCCAGCCTGGGTGCCGCCTTGCAGTCCACACGCACCCAGGCCCAGGCCACACAGACTTCGCCCGCCCGGGCCTTTCAGTCTGTCACCCAGTACCTGCAATACAGCAGCCCGCCACTCGTGCCCTCGGGCGCCGCTGAGAGCTGCCGCAGTACACAATCAGCGGGCCCGGCCGCGGGATTTCAGATGTCAGCCCCGCACTGTCAGCCACCTCCGGGGGTCCAGTCTGTCTCGCTTCGTCCGCCGTCTGCCGCAGACCTGCAGCGTCCAAGCTGGGGAACCACTGCACCACAGGATACACTTCACAGCGGGTCCGATCCTCCGGGGACCCGAAGCGCCTCACAACTGTCACCCGCAGCCTTCATATACGCCGCACCGCCAGCCCCAGGTGACAACGGCCATGTTAGGCTGTGACAGGCGCCATTTTTAGACCACACAGCGCGGGTCCAGGCCTCCGATCACCCACAAGAGTGTACTCCTGCGCGGATCCGACACGGGTCAGATAAGCAGCCCACCGCTTCTCTGCAGCATTAGAAGACAGAAGATGCCCTTCAAATGGACGGATTATGTCGGATGGTAGGTGAAGTTTATGTCCCTGTTACAGCAGCTCCCTAGTGTGCGCCCATCTTCATTGGCTGCAGGCCACGCCCCCCTTTTTGGGCATTTTTTCTGTATTTATCCACATTTATTTTTGCTATAAGCAAAAGACGATGCTATAGCTAGTATTTTTCCACATTTATTTAAATTGACAATGCACACGTGCGCTCGGTTGTTGTGTGAGGGCACTGCCACTGTCAATGTACGAGAGGAGAGACCTCAGAGGGCAATAGCTGCTTGCATGGATGAGGGAATCCATTTTGAGGAATTTCAATCAATTGCTTGGCAAGGACTCTGCTGGAGGGGATTAGTGTTCTATTTTAGGGCTGGGCGTAGTTTGCGAAGTAGCGCTTCACTATATAGTACTACGCGAACTGCGTAGTAGCATGTTCGCACTGTGCAAGATGCCGTTTTCAATGATTGCACAGTGCGGACAAGCATCCGGCACTGTGCAATCATTGAAAACGGCATCTTGCACAGTGCGAGCTGTCGTTTTCTGCAGCTCGAGGAGATTTTTACTCGAGCTGCAGCTTTCTCAACGCGGACTGGTAGTTTCTCATCACGAGTGGTCGCGAGCTTACGCGACCACTCGCAATGAGAAACCAGACCTCCCCGCTTTGAGAATCTCGCAGGGAGGTTTATTTTCCATGCTCGCGATCGGCAACTTGATGTTGCTGATTGCGAACGAGGTAATAGTCTCGCCAGGATGTCATTTTGCTTGCTCGCGGTCACCAACTTGAGGTTGAGGACCGCGAACAAGCAAAAAATGACCACTGCACTACGCTACGCTTTGCGTGTTCGCATTGTGCTACATGCAGTTCGCGTAGTGCCAAGTTGCGCAAACTTCGCAAACTATGCGAGCGGAGCATAGTGCTTTCCCCAGGCCTATTCTATTTGGTCAAACTGTAAGGATGAATGTACAGATCTGTAGGTAGCTGTCTTCCCTGCATTATTTCACAAACCAGTCAAAACATCCATGCCAAGCACTCACATTGCTCTGACTACTTTCCAAGTGATCAGAGCTCATTAGCATGGATTGTACAGGTTCCCGGATTGCACAGTGGGGCCATCTCTCCCACCAGGCGTGCAGCACCCATTTGGCTCAAAGGGCTCCAACCCTCCCCTCGTGTGTATCATCCCGGGCTGAGACAGCTTCGCGGGCTGGTGTCCGTCTTCTTGCAGCCGCACCCTAGTACTTCACAGGTCTTTAAAAAGATCATTCACTTGTTAACAAGGCTTTGTTGTTTTTTTCACCCCTTCTTAGTGCTCCTGCATCTTCACTGCCCTAAAACTTTCCTTCACAGCCCCTTGGCCACAGCACGCTTCGGGATGATTCTGCTAACTACTACTCACTTAATGGTAGCTATTTTCTTAAAAATAGCCCTGAAAGTATTCAAAAGCTGTGAGACGCTGAAAGTAATAATATGCAACTTAAGTCAGAGATAATTGATATGATTCTAAATCTGGAATCTGTTCTGAGTGGATAATAAAGTTGCACTGCCTAGTTAAATCACAATGAAAGCAAGGACATGACTATTAAACAATTGGTGCAAGATCACACAGCCAGTGGTATAGCAGCGGTACCTTGGGCCCTAATGCAGGTTAAAAAAATGCTCCCTCATCCACGTCCGAACTTAAGGTGACAAGACAGCAATTACGGCGTGTACTAGATAACTCATAGGCCTCCCCCAAAGCCCCTCCCTTGTTGCGTGTTAGCCCGGACTGAGACAGCTTCCTTGGCACACACACACAGACAGTGTTTGAGCTGCCAGCCGCACCTGAGTACTTCCAAGGTCTTTAAAAAGACCATTCACTTGTTAACAAGGCTTTGTTGTTTTTTTCACCCCTTCTTCGAGCCCCTGCATCTCCACTGCCCTCAAACTTTCCTTCACAGCACGTTTTGGGATGATTATGTTAAAGACTGGCATTAAAGACTGGCATCTCAGCATTGCGCGCATTCCCTGTGTCTGGCATCACACATGATGTACATTGTCTTGTGCACTGAAGCCCGGCAAAATTTGCTAGTATTTTGCCGTTTCTAAATATAAATACAGACAAAGGAAATATAGTTTTCTGTCTGTATTTATATGTATAAATCCGTAAAAACTGAAAACCGGGAGCCCTAATTATAATTAATTATTTAATTGACAATTATGTAAATTGTGTAATTTATTTTTTAGGTTCTGTTTTAGGTGCAGATTTGTAGGGATACAGGGTGGGAATTAAATTAGTTTAATTCATTAATAATGATTTTTTCATTATTTAATTGGTAATTATGTAAATTAGTTCATTTTTTTAAGTTATGTTTTAGGTGTGTTGTGAGTTTGCAGAGTGGGAAGTAAATCAATAAGAATTAATACATAATTACAATTATTAATTATTTAATTGATAAATATGTAAATTGTATAATTAAGATATTTGGTATGCTATGTCAAGTGCGGGTTGTTGTGTTTTTGGGGTTACAGGGTGGAAAGTTAATTAAAAAATATTTTTTTGATAATTAATTATGACTTTATTATTAAGTATTTAATTGATAATTATGTTAATTGTGATCTAGTCATATTTGTTAAGCTATATTTTAGGTGTATGTTTAGTTTGTCGAGGAATTGTGGGGAAGTTATTTATGTAATCATAAATAACAAAAATAAAATAATTCATTTAAAACAAATTATTATTATGTTAATTGTGTTTAATTGTGTTATACTTTGTTTATTTCTATTACATTTTAATTGTTGCCTGTTATATTTTTGGGACTGTGGTGTGTTTTCTAATTATATTAATGATATTTGTGTTAATCGATAATTATCCAATCCAATCCAACATACTTTATTTTGGTCATTATAGACCATAAAAGTGCATACACAAAAAATTGACTGACATAAAACCATATACCATAAACCATGTCCGTAAAAAGCTATATCAATTAATTAATAAGTCAACATTGTTAAAGTGCATCACAAGGTTCACAGAACCGGAGATTTCACAGCAACAGCCCACCCTCATCCAGCTACCGTCTTAGTTTCCCCGTATGTAAAAGCCTCATGGGTCATAAACAACTGTACATGCAATTTACCAAATAAAAGCTCATTTCATCAACAAAATTGATATTAAAACTTTAAAAGGAGTAAAAGAATTTAGATAAAAACAGTTAAAAGTACACAGACATATATACTTTAAGGCCACAACAACAAGTTTAGAATCATCCTGTGCGTGCGGCACATTGAGGTGAGAAATCTAGATACAGCAAAAACAAGTCTCGTACTTAGGACTCTAAATGCCTCCTCGCAGTGGACAAACCCTATATTCCTGCACAGTTGGATAAGCCAGCGCTTTCTTGCTAATTTACAGCACAATTGCAGGTAGGGCTCCCTCGCGGTATAGTTTTTGACCATTTGTTAGTAAAAGCAAAAAGCGGCAAGGTCCCTAAACTGAACATATCATTTCCTTTCCAGGGTTGGTTGGATGTCATCCAGAAAAGACTCTAATGTATACTCATCTTTGAGTTTCAAGAATTCAGCTGGCAGATGTCCTATTGCCGAACTCCCCTGGATGTCTGCAAGTTTATGCCTCCTATATAATCTTACCAATACTGAATGTGAAATTAGAGGGCATGATTCCTCTGGGTTGCTCCATAGACTTGGTCTCCCCAGCCTGCTACATTCATTCTTTACATCTGCAAACCAAGGTATTTTACCTAGTTCAGGGAAATTCATTAACTCTTTTAAATCTGACCGAAAAACGGTCAGCTTCGGGTTTACCCACAGTCGGCGCCAAAATAGGTCTAAGACCAATCTCGTCCCCAATTGGTGTGATACCCAGGTCCAGCGTAGGTGGGTGAGGGTGGTAGTAGGGGGGAGGCCCAGCAACAGCCTCATCAAATTGTTCTCAATTTGACTCAGCTACCAGAACAACAACGACCCCTATAATTCAGCCCCATACATTGTCGCACCCCTTAGTTGCACTTTGTAAATCTCTGTTATTGGCCCAGCTGGCTTGTGGGAGGAGTTTTAATTATTTAATTGATAATTATGTACATTATATATTTAAGATTTTTTTATGATATGTTAAGTGCGGGTTGTTGTGGTTTTAGGGTTACAGGGTGGGAAGTTAATTAAGATATATTTTATCGATAATTAATTAATTATTCTTGGAGTTTAACCCATTCCATGCATCGGACACAAGGGAGCCGTCTGACGCATAAGTTCTCATATGCATCGGACGGCTCCAGCGCGTCCAACGCCATTGCTGAAGAAATCCCTTTAGTGCAGGCACCAGATGGATTTCTTTTACTCCCCCAAAGCCTCAGGAGCTGGGGAAGAGCTTCCCCAGCTCCCGAGCCCCCCGCCTTTCTGTGAAATGACGATCAGCATGCACGTTGCGCTGATGTCATTTCTCAGAAACCGAAACTGGAAAGAGCCTTTAGGCTAATTTCAGTTTCACTTTCTACATGCTCAGGGACTATCTCAGCCCCCAGAGCAAGTAGAAAGACGGGAGATGTATCCTTGGAAAGGGGAGAATCTCCCCGTTCCAATGGTACCCCTCCCCAGTGGATCCCTGCTTGGGGATCACCCCAGGATGGCGATCCCCAAGCAGGGATCCACCCACTAGACACCAGGGAGGGTGGAGCGGCCCCTTAGGCAAGGGCAATCGCTCCCCCCATAAATTGGCAAAATTCAGTATTTCTGCCCTCCAGGGGGGGCAGAAAGCCCACTTAACACCAGGGATTGTCGTTTGCGCAATTGTTTTTAGGGTGGGGACTGCCCAAACGGGCATGCCAATCCCCCCACCCCTGCAATAATTACAATCTTTCTGCCCCCCCCTGGAGAGCAGATGGGGGCAGTAGCCCCCAATCTGCCCACCTGGGGGGGGGGCAGAAAGCTCACTAGAAACCAGGGATTTTTTGGGGGCAATTTTATTTTGGGTGGGGGCTGCCCAAAACGGGCATGCCATTGCCCCCACCACGCCAAAACTACAGCCTTTCTGCCCCCCGAGGGGAGGGGGGGGGGCGAAAAGCCCACTAGTTGACAGATATTTTTTTTGCTAAATTGAATCAGGGGTGGGGGCTGCCCAAAACGCCCAGGGGAGTCGAACGAGGTGTGGCTTGCTTGGATCCCCCGTTTCCCTACCCAGATTCCCCTGCAAACCTCAAATTTAGCTGAAAAAACACATATTTTTGCATGGAATCACCGTGCTGGTACAAATGCCCTACCCCACAGCATTCTCCTTGGTGCCCCGAGTAAAATGATACCTCACTTGTGTGGGTGTCCATGCAGAATTGGCTAAAAACGCATTTCTTTTTAAATGCAGCGCTTAGAATTGTCGGTGCTATACCCTAAAACCGTATGTTTTGGGCTCTTCCCGGTCACAGGTCCTTGCCCTACCCACACAAGTGAGGTATCATTTTACTTGGGAGACTAAGAGGAATGCTATGGGGTAGGGTATTTGTGCCCTAAAATTAGTTTCCTTCAGCTTAATTTGAGGTTTGAGGGACATTCTGTGTAGGAAAATATTGAGGGAACCACGCAAGCCATACTTCGCTGGACTCCACCGGGTGTCTAGTTTTCAGAAATGTGTGGGTTTGGTAGTTTCCCAAGATAGCCGTCGAGCCGGGGGCCAAAAACCCAGGTGACCCCCCTTGTAAAACCAGGTCGTTTTGTGAAAGGTCATTTTGATGTCTCCTCAATACGTTTTGAGCCCTTGCCTGTCGCAGGTACTTGACCCACCCACGCGAGTGAGGTATCATTTTTATCGGGAGACCTGTGGGAACGATAGGTATTAGGAAATTTGTGGATCCACGTAGATTCCAGAACTTTCCAGAAATTTGAGAAAATAGTGATTTTTTTCAGCTAAATTTGAGGTATGCAGGTGATTCTGGGTTGGAAAACGTTGGGGGACCCATGCAAGCCATACCTCGCTGGACTCCCCCGGGTGTCTCGTTTTCAGAAATATGTGGGTTTGGTAGTTTGTGTAACCACCAAAACCCCAGGGAAGACCTGGGGAAGGGAACCAGAGGCACTGGGTACTAGGAGCAGTCAGCCTCCAA
The DNA here is from genome assembly GCF_964261635.1 of Lissotriton helveticus. NCBI lineage: Eukaryota > Metazoa > Chordata > Amphibia > Caudata > Salamandridae > Lissotriton > Lissotriton helveticus. The sequence goes on along the minus strand of NC_136065.1, from coordinate 307,419,891 downwards.
CATATAATGTTCAACACAAATGGGGCTGCTCCCATTTAGGGACCCAAGGTGCTACAGTGTTAGTCTGTGAGTGCAGGCATCTCACAAAAAGTGAAGAACTGGTCTCACACACCACCTGGTGTCATGCTTCATCCTTAACCAGTCTTCGCCCTCTAAAAACTTGGTTTGTTAGAGGGCGGGCATACACCTGACGACAGGGATGCACATCTAAACTAAGTGGGGGCCCTTAAAGAAAACAGTGGGATTAAAAGGCCATTATAGATGTCAAATCAACTTTAATATAAGTGGCATCTATATGGTAATCAAAATATGTGGTTGGCGTGTTGGGGATTCTATTGTCCCCCCACTGTGGTGAGTGTGGTCGACATGTTTCTGACCGTTTGCCCAAAAGGGTACATGGCATTCATCAGGACCTAAAGAAAAGAAAGTGGGCTCTACTCTTACCAGCCTTTGGTGGGAGGGTTCCACTGTGTGAGGTGATCTACATCACGCTCTACTGTTGTGCGGCTTATGCGTTCAACCCCTAGACAAGAGACCAAATTGCCCCATAGGAGGATGAGGGAGGAAGACCCCTGTGGTCAAGCGTGTTCCGTGGTGCGTCTTTCACCTCTGCACCTAGATGTGTACTCCTCACCTCGACGATCTGTGGATCCACGCAGATTCCAGAACTTTCCCACACAGAAATGTAAGAAAAAAGTGATTTTTGTTCAGCTAAATTTGAGGTTTGTAGGGGATTCTGGGTAGGGAAATGTTCGGGCACCCTTGCAAGCCATACCTTGCTGAACTCCCCCGGGTGTCTAGTTTTCAGAAATGTGTGGGTTTGGTAGGTTTCCCTAGATTGCCGCCAAGCCCGGGGCCAAAAACTCATGGGACCCCACTTGCAAAACCAGGTTGTTTTGTGATAGGTCATTTTGATGTCGCCTCAATAGTTTTTTTTTTAAACCTTTATTGGAAGAAAAGACACGTGAAATCAGTGGTGTACAGTCAGTTCTGGCTCATGCATAAAAGAGTACATTGCAGCATTGATTGTGAGCAATCATTTTTAGCTGTCTAGGTCATGATACGGTTCAAACAGTGACAGCAGGTCATAGGATTGGCAGCAGACCGTGTACAAAACAGCCTCATCATTCAGTGAAGGATCACAACACTATGGACTTTAAACCCGCAGATCTTAGTGCTAAAACACAATATCAATGTAGTTACTGCTTCAGCGTAGCCTGTAGCACGCAGTTCCGAAGTATACACATCACCCTTGCCATGCCACCCAGCAATCAATCGCCACATCTGCGGCATCAAGACAACAGTGTCCATCCAGTCACCATTCCAGTAGGGCAAAAGGCAGCATAACCCGCAATAATGCACGTATCTCGAATGGTATGGCATGATGTCCGTTAAGCGGTGCACCTCTAACCCACCCCAACTCGACTTTCACTCTCTGAATCAGTATCCTGCCCAGCCCTGGTCAGCAAATAAACCTGCAGTGGGCTCCAGAAATCCTTAGGCCTACAGCGTACAGGCATCATTTCAGCATATACATTGTACTGATCCTGACAATACGTAACATCATCAAGCCACTCCTTGAATTTCGGCGCCCTGCCTCGTCCCCAACGACAGGCCACTCGCCGTTTCGCCAGCAGTAAAGACACATCTGCAAACCTACGATAAGTTGCAGACACCTCCTTCGTGTACCCCAGTAGCATCACTATGGGATCAAACGGCACCGCCCCCTCAGTCATAACCTGCAGGGCGTCGTGGACCTGCAACCAGTACTCATATATGGCGCTGCACCGCCATGCCAAGTGGAGGAAATCAGCTCCCTCCGCCCGACATCGAACACATCGATCGTCTTCTGCTAAGTGGAATCTGAGTTTCATAACCGGTGTATAGTAGAACCTCTGTATAAATTTATAATGAATAATCTTTAGGCGGCAGCTAGAATATATATTGGCAGTCACGCCACAACAGTAGGCCCATTGCTCATCAGAAAGTTCAGCCCCAAGTTCAAAGTTCAAATGTTCCCGCACACGACTAATCGGTGCCACCCGCTGTTTCCTAATGGTGCCGTACAGTTTGGAGACCAGATGACGTCCGTCAGATACTAACATCGCGTGAAGTGGTAGAGCCACCTCCGGTTCCTTCAGAAACTCAGGTAGCATTGTACGCAGGCCTTGTCGAAGTCTGACATAATAAAACACCTCTAATGGAGAAGGTGCCATCACACCAAAAAATTGTGCAAGGGTACGGAAACTGCCCTCATGAAACAGATCTCCCCACGTAAGTGTCCCATTTCGCTTACACATGCGCTGAAACCCTATTTCCTGTAGCAAGGACAGCGCAGGATGATAAGCCAGAGGCAGCGCCGGCGAGTAAACGAAAGCCATGCCCAATGACTTCGCAGTACGTGCCCAGGCATCAACCGTGCAAGTCACCGTGGTAGGCTGTGTATCCACAGCACCGACGTTCCCCAGCACCATACCCTCCAGCGGGAGGGGATGCGCAATCCAATGCTCAGCAGCTAGCTGAGGCATAAATGGCGGCCTCAATAGGTTTTGGACCCTTGCCTGTCACAGTTACTTGACCCACCCAAGGAAGTGAGGTACCATTTTTATCGAAAAGACTTGGGTAAATGCTGGGTGGTAGGAAATTTATGGATCCACACAGATTCCAGAACTTTCCCATGCAGAAATTTAAGAAAAAAGTGTTTTTTCCTGCTAAATTTGAGGTTTGCAGTGGATTCTAGGTAGGGAAATGTTGGGGGACCCACGCAAGCCTTACCTTGCTAGACTCCCCCAGGTGTCTAGTTTAAAGAAATGTGTGGGTTTGGTAGGTTTCCCTAGATGGCCACTGACCCTGGGGCTAAAAACTCATGGGACCCCCCTTGCAAAACCAGGTTGTTTTGAGATAGGTAATTTTGATGTAACCTCAGTTGGTTTTGGGCCCTTGTCTGTCACGGGTACTTGACCCAACCTCACGAGGTACCATTATTCTCAGAAGGCTTTGGGGAATACGGGGTGGGTGTAATTTTGTGGATCCACACAGATTCCAAAACTTTCCACCACAGAAATGTGGGGAAAATGTGTTTTTTTTTAAAACAAATGTTGAGGTTTTCAAGGGATTCTAGGTAACAGAATCTGGTGAGAGTCACCCCATCCTGGATTCCCCTGGGTGTCTAGTTTTAAAAAATGTATAGATTTGCTAGGTTTCCCTATGGGCTGGCAGAGCAAGGTTTCAAAATCTACAGCTAGGCACTTTGCAAAAAAAGGGTTAGTTTTCATTGTGAAAATGTGGTGTGTCCACATTGCGTTTGGGCCGTATGCTGTCGCGGGCACTCGGCCTACGCACACAAGTGGGGTACCATTTTTCTCGTAAGACTTTGGGGAACAGGGGGGTGGGTGGAATTTTGTGGATCTACGCAGATTCCATAATTTTCCACCACAGAAATGTAAGGAAAATGTAGGTTTTTTGACAAATTTTTAGGTTTGCAAGGGATTCTGGGTAACAGAACCTAGTGAGAGCTAGTCAAGTCACCCCATCCTGGATTCCCCTGGGTGTCTAGTTTTCAGAAATGTATAGGTTTGCTAGGTTTCCCTAGGTGCAGGCAGAGTTAGCGTTCAAAATCTACAGCTAGGCACTGTGCAAAAAAAGAGTCTGTTTTCACTGTGAAAATGTGGTGTGCCTACATTGCGTTTTGGGCTGTTTCATGTCGCGGGTACTAGGCCTACCCGAATAAGTGAGGTACCATTTTTCTCGGAACACTTTGGGGAACACGGGGTGGGTCTAATTTCGTGGATCCACGCAGATTCCAAAACTTTCCACCACAGAAATGGGAGGAAAATGTAGTTATGTTTACAAATTTTTAGGTTTGCAAGGGATTCTGGGTAATAGAAGCTGGTGAGAGTCAGACAAGTCACCCCATCCTGGATTCCCCTGTGTATCTAGTTTTCAAGAATGTATAGTTTTGCTAGGTTTACCTAGGAGCCGGCAGAGCTAGGGTTCAAAATCTGCAGCTATGCACTTTGCAAAAAAGGGTCAGTTTCCACTTTAAAAATAAAGTATGTCCACATTGCGTTTTGAGCCGTTTCCTGTCGCGGGCACGAGGCCTACCCACATAAGTGAGGTACTATTTTTATGGGGAGACTTAGGGTAACACAGAATTGTAGAGCAACTGTTATTACCTATTGACTGTCGATTAATTTCTGCCTTCCTAATGAAAGGCAATGTGTAAAAAAGAAGTGATTTTGAAAAATGACCTATAATTCTCATGCTAGTATGGGTACTCAAATTTCTGAAATGTGCAGATGTCTACTGTTTCTAAACTCTATATTTTGTTCCAATTTCAGAAATACATAGGTGTGTGCTCAGTTATTGGCTCTGGGTTTGTCGGGTTCTTGGTGAACCTACAAGTGCTATATAGCTCCACAACTAGAAAGGTCCAGCGGATTTAACAGTATATTGCTTGCAAACAGCTGTCCTAATTAGAAGAAGTTACAGGTGAAAATGTTGATACAAATTGCTGTTTTTCTTTCAACTAATATTCAGTTTTTCCTATATTCAACGGTTAGTTTCTATAAAGAAACCTTGAAGGATCTACACAAATGACCCCATGCTGAATTCAGAATTTTGTCTACTTTTTTAGATCCAGATTCCAGGATACATTATTGCTTTCATACCCATTTCTTTTTTGATAATCAAGTTTATTGGATTTTTTGTGAAGAAAAATACATTGGTAGCAAATCATACACATTATTTAGATAAAGTACAATCGAGAGAAAACGACAGAGACTTATAAGGCATTTGTGGAATGAGTACAACACTTGCTTATGAATATTCATGTACACGATACACTGGAACCCCTCAACCAGCAGTAAGTTGAACCGTTTGCCCCATATTTTGCCTGAGTACCACACCAGTCAACTCCCGTCTCCATTTCCGCAGCGTAGGTGGCTGGGTCTGGGACCAGAGTGCCACTATATCGCACTTTGCCACCGCCGTTCCCAGGAAGCGCTTATCGGCCCGGGATCCATCAAGGCCGTCAAACACCCCCAGGATCAGGCGTAGCAGGTCGTGGGGAACCTCCCACCCTAGGGTTTGTGTAAGCTCAAGTTCCACCCCCGCCCAGAATGGCGCAAGGACGGGACATTGCTACACCATGTTGTAAAAATCCGCTGGGGCATGGTTGCAGCGCGTGCAGGATGGGGAGGGCTGCATGCGTGCGCTGTACAGGTACGCTGGGGTGAGGTATGCCATATGGATATAATAGAGTAGGACTAGACGTAACTGGAGGAGGTTGTCAAGGTCTTGGGGGCCTTAAGGGCGTCCCTCCAATCCGTGTCCTCCAGGGGATCCAACCACCCTTCCCAGCGGGCACGGAGCAGGTCTAGGGATGTGGGGCCATTGTTCACTAAGGAGCGATAAATTCGCGACACCCCCTTCTCTGCCCAGGTTCCACATCATCACTTGGGCCTCCAGGGGGCTAAATTCCGGGAAGGAGGTGGGAGATGGAATGTGGGCCTGGAGGGCATGCCTTAGCTGTAAGTATTTATAGAATTGGGGGGAGTAGAGGGAGTAATGTTGTTGTAAGTCTGCAAACGATCTGACATGGTCCCCTGCCCAGACGTCTCCTAATAGCGAGATCCCGATGTGGTCCCATCGATGGAAGTCTTGGAGAGACGAGACCTCTTCCAGCCAAGCCCCACTCCACAGAGGCGTCTGTCTGGTGAGTTTCCGGTCCCATTTTACATGGCGCAAGGCTGCTCACCAGGCCATATACAGCATCCTGGTGACGGGGGCAGAGCCTGCGGCACAGTCTTTCCATATAGGTAGGCTTGGATCTGTGTAAAGTCCATTGACCTGAGTTCCACCCAATACGCCGGGGTCGGACCAGCCGCCCGCGAACCAGTCGTGGATCACAATGAGCCTCGTGATCAGGTAGTAGAGGTGAAAATTAGTCACCCCCATGCCCCTGTCGTAGGGGGGTATGCGTCAATGTGCTAGGGACATTTGTGGCCTCCCACCTCCCCACAAAAGTCGGGTGCGGGCACCATCCAATTCCCGAAACCAACTACCTGGGAGATGGGTGGTAATATTTTGTAGGATGTATAGGAAATGGGGGAGGACCATCATTTGAAAAAGGGTACGCCTGCCAAGGGGGTTGAGAGGTAGAGATTGCCATTTCCTGAGGTCCGCCTTGGCCCTGGTGACCAAGGGCCCACTCGAGTTCCGATAGGAGGGCAACCCACACTCCTAAGTACTTGAATGACTGCCTACGCAGGGGAATAGTCGAAACACGCCCGGATTAGTGTAGGGGAACCAGTGTGGATTTCGCCGGGTTGAGCCTGAGGGAGGAGACCCGTTCAAAGGCAGAGAGGGCGTCCAAACATCTTGGGCCGGAGCTTTCTGGGTCTGCCAGGAAAAGGAGGACGTCATCAGCGTACAGGGCAATCTTGTCGGTCTGGTTCTGATCCTAGGCCCAACCGCGGTTGAGGGGGTCTTGACGGATGAGGGAGGCCAGGGGTTCCATTGCTAATGCAAATAGAAGCGGCGAGAGCGGGCAGCCTGGCGAGTGCCCTTCTGGATAGGAAATGTCTCCGAAAGCAAGCAGTTAATGAGGACCTTTGCCTTGGGAGTAGAGTAGAGGACCTGGATTAGGCGTCGGAACAGGGGGCCGAAACCCATCCTCTCTGACACATCCTAAAGGTAGTTTTAATCTACTGTATCAAATGCTTTTCCAAAATCTATGAAAAGCAAGGCCAGAATCAGGGTTAGGTGACGGCGATGTGCAAGGGCAAGATGGAGGAGGCATATGCAATGCCGGGTGCCCTGGGCAGGCATGAAGCCGCATTGATCTGGGTGAACCAACTCTTGCAAATGGGGGCGGAGTCGTTGGGCCACCGCATTGGCAAAGATTTTGACCTCTGTATTGATAAGAGATATGGGGCGGTAATCCGCACAGGCAAAGGAGGGCTGCTGTGTCTTTGGGAGGACTATAGTAGTGGCCACATCAGTCTGGCGGGAAAGACCCCTTCTCCACTACGTGTTTAAACAGGTCAGCTAAGTGTGGGACCAATGTGTCTCGGTAGGTCGCTTAGTACTCTTGGGGGTTACCATCAGGCCCGGCCGTTTTGCCGGAGTGCAACAGTGAAATAGCCCCATGTATCTCTTCCGGGGTGAAAGGAAGATCCAGAGTCTCCGAGGCCGTCTGGGAAAGGCAGGGCAACGGAGTCCCGGTCTCGGCCAATAAATCCAACAGAGAGGTCCGAGGAGGTCGGGCCGCGTAATAGCCCGCAAAAGTTTGGGCGATGGCCTGGGAAGTGGCATGGTGAACCCCGGTCTTATCCCGAATCTCGTGAATGATGCGGTTGGCTTTGGGATAGGACACTAAATTATGGAGTAGTTTGCAATTTTTATCCCCCCAACCATACACACGTGCCATAGAGGAGCGCTAAAGCATTTTAGCGAACTCCAGCGAGATCTGGCAGATCTCTTCGCGGATCAGTGTAAGTTGAAGAGTGGAGTAGTCGCTGTCAGTGGTAGCCTGGGCACTTTCCAGCTGTGCCCCCTGGGCCTCCAGCTGCACGAGTTGGGCGGACTGCTCCAGGCATATCGCGTGGACCAAACCTCTAGCCTCCCCTCGTACCACAGCCTTGCCGGCCTCCCACAGTGTTGCTGGCGAGGAGACCGAACCCGTATTAGTTGAGAAGTAAAGCCTCAGTTCCTGCCCGAGGGATTCAACAAAGTCTGCATCCTGCAGGAACCAGGCATTGATCCGCCATGCCGTACGGGTGCCGTTAGTTGCTACGAAGAATAGCAGTACATTTTATACGGTCCAGTAGGCCATTGACATTCCAGGAGAGGATGTGGAGGGTCCTATTTAAAGTGGACGCCATCAAGGTGGGTAGCGTGTGGAAGAACTGGACACATCGCAACGCCGTGACTCTGGACTTTCCCCCCCGTCGCGTCAGTGGGACAGAGCGGCTGGGACTCCGGGAGCCTGCAGAGTGCACCGTGCTACCTGCACCTCGGTGACCGACACACACCACAGAAGAGGACTCGCAGCGACACTGGGGAGGTGAGTGAGGCCCCCCGCCCCCCCGACCGCTCCAAGGCAGAGGCGCGAGTTGGTGCGCCGGCTGCTGCGACTGGCGGGGAAATGCAGAGAGGAGCCGCCTGACGCACGCACAGTGAGCACTTCACTGCCTGCGGGAGGGCTCCTGACGGGCTGAGGGCATCCGCAGCAACACCGGAGCGGTCCTGAGGGGAGTGAGCCGCAGGAGGGCCCCAGGGACTGCACCGGTCTGTGGGGTCTCGCGGCGCTGGCCGCGCTCGAAGCTACGAGCCCTGTGCTGCCTGTAGGAGGGCTCCTGGCTAAGGGGGTCGATCTACCGGAGCGGCCTGACAAGTCTCACGGCAGCCCCGAGGGCGGAGAGAGGCCCCACCCGCCCCACGAAAGAAAGGCAGACTGTTGCGCTGGTTTCTGAGACGAGCGGGAAATAGAGCAACATAGGATCAGAGACGCCGGCTCCACAGCAGAATAGGTGACGGCTGCAGCGGCTGATCGGCGAATGCGGTAAATTTTACTCAGCATTATAACTACTCTTTGCTGCATAACTCAACAGGCGAAAGCTGGAAAAGGCGCCTAACTCATCAGGAGAAAGCTGGAAAAGGTGTTTACAGTGTTTACATTGCCCCATCCGTTTGATGGGGAAAGGTATTTACTTTGCCCCATTCGTTTTTCGTTTGTTTTGCAAAACATCTCTGTTCAAAATGGCTGGGGCCATAGACTGCAATTAATCCCCTCTTGCACCACGCCTGAGTCCACGAGGCCCCTCAGCAGCACCACTTAAGATAACTAAGATAACCAGATTGAAGATAACACTCCCCTGGAATGCAAGGTCCGAGCCAGCCGGAATAGAATCTGAAACTGCTTTCCCTGCTTTGAAAACAGAAACAACAGAAAGAGGACCAATGATACTATCCCCATACTTGGCGGCTGCTTTGGCGGCCATCTTGGACTAGTCATTCCCATCATTGAACATATCCTTAGAACTGGCCATTTATACCAATCCCACCCATCACAGACTTTGCCTAGCGCTGCATCTAATTCTTCGTGGGACTAAATGGCTGCCTTTTATTGCAGTATTATAGATGGTATTTCACACATTTTATGTAACCTGCTCTCATATTTTACTGGTTGAGCACTAGAGTCTTATGTATCTATTGTAACCTAAGTCTGCACCTATACTGGTACCAGTATATCCTTAGCATTTATTCCAGCAGGTATTTAGTATTCTATCCCTATTTGCATAACGTATATTTTTGTTAGCTGATCCCATCTCACTTCTATCCCTACTATGCACTGATTGATACCTCATATACCTCATTAAGTTGTAAATTACACCCATTCACTTTATACTACTGGATTACATTGATGCTACCCTTACATCTGGGTTAATTCTGGACACTCTTTAGCATCACAGCTGGTTCCATCTAACTGATTGCTACCTCATATTACCTGTACATTTTTGTATGCTGCACCTACTCACTGTTTACTCCTGGACGACACTGATCGCTACCTCACATATTGGATATTTGGCCACTCACTAGTGCCCCATTTATGCTATGCAACCTACGGTTGACATTTGTTCTTGCACTCGTGTATTACTTTTGTGCCTCCCCGGATTCAGTAATTCATAAGTAGCTCAGCCCTTTTCTATATTGTATATGTGGTAAGATACACCTATCTCACCCTCATCCCTATCACTCACCATTCAGTGTTCGCTACCTCATTTATTTGTTGTTTCTTCGATATAAGCTACCTCACGATGCTGCACTGATTATTACTACCTCATTCACTCGTTTAGTCATGTAAACTGCACCCAGCCACTTTCTACACTTGACTACGCTGCTGTTACCTAGGACATTCTGATGTGTAAATTTTGATTCTACCTAATCGGTTCCACCTCTCATATTTTGTCCATGGTGTAAGCTGACTGCTACCCCGCATATAGGACACAACAGGTAGGCCACACCTGCACTGTTTTGTTTGTTTTTCGATTTACACTGACCTCTATCTTTTATACAATTGGCCACTCACTAATGTCATTCCTCTGCCCTGTAACTAGCGGCTGACAGTTTTCTTATTGTCGTCCTATTTCCTACACCCAACATCACTTCACTCCAAAATGGAGCTCAACGGCAAGCACACTTTTAGAATTAACTACCCTTCCACACTCTCCAAAAAAGCCAATAAACGTTTTAAACATAACTTGTTGAGGCTGCACCCGGAAACACCCTTTGCTGACACCTACTTCTCATCGGGTAAGGGAGCCCTGAATACTGATATCATCTTCCACACTGCACGCAGAGCCCAATGGAGAAAAGCGTTCATATCCCTACTCACCGTCTCCACCACCAGGAAAACAACTCATGGCCTAACTCTCTCCATCACACCTTCCCACCTCTTCCCTGGCAGGACTACCATTACTATCTACAATAACGGGATTGTCCTAATTCAATCTACGGACAAGAACCTGGAACTACTAGACAACCTGTTCCCCAAGTTTAAAGAGCACCTTTCCAAACTGAGGACCCCCACCAAAAAACACACCAGCACTATCACCCCTGACGTCGCAGCCCCCACCTACAACACCTCTACCCCCAGCACCCCAGTAAATGTCCCACCTATTGTTAACGCCCCACACTCCCCTAGGACCGTCACAAATATCCCCACCTCATATACTAGCCGCCCCTCTAACTTGACCCCTCGTTTCCCCACTCATACTCCCTCCATTCCCCTCCCCCCTGACATAACAACTCCCACCCACTTCACGCCACCATCTGAACACACCACCGCTCGGAGTCTATCCACCCCCCCCCCCCATCCCCCACGTGGTAGACCCCGCTCCCTCCCCAGCCCCCTCCCCACTCCCACCCACGAGACTCTCACACCTGACACAACAACTCTCACCCACAACACGCCACCATCTGAACACACCACCAGCCGAATTTATCCACCCCCCCCTCCCATTCCACCCACGGCGGACATCTCTCCCGCCCTAGCTCCCTCCCCACTCCCACCCTCGACACTCTCACCCTCCCAACAAAAGTTACAGAACATACCGTCTCCTCTACCTTAGCATCCCCCTCTCTCCTTCCTCCTATACTCAGCCCGCATTACCCTCCTGTCTCCCCCACTGTCTTCAGCCTCCACTCGCTCTTCTATTCACCGGCTCCGTCTCCCACTGACGTCACTACCTATGCCTCCCACCCCCCGCCTATTTCACCTACCTCACCCACACCCCACACTTTGAAGGCCATCCCACTCATTAGCACCGCAGAACCTTCCATCAACGCGAGTATATCCCCCCCTTCGATACCCTGCCCGCTTTCCAGCTCACTACACAACCATTCGCCAATGGCTCTCACCACCAACGCCATCCCCAATACACCTCCTGACCTGACTTTATCCACCCTCCAACAACTCAAAGAGGATATTCTACAAATCAAAATAGATGTCCACGCAATCAAAGACCTTCTCTCATCACATCCCAGTCTACCTCCCATCATCCCTCTACCCGACAAACGACGCACCCGCCCTACATACCCTCGCCTCCAACTACACCAGCGTTGGCCGACTATCCCCGTTCGCAATAACTCTCACCGCCCCCGTCGTGTCCTCAACACATTGTCAGACCGCGACCTATGCTCTCTCCTAGGCTCTTATGGCCCAGGTCCGGTAAAACACATATCCAACACACACATCCCCATACCCACAATTCTTACAAACCCTCTGAGGCTCCCAACACTCAACAACAGAGGTTCCGTCCCTAACAACCTCAGAAAAGTTCCCCTCACTCTAGAAAGCTCGACCACCCTTCTCTATCCCAAACTCAAATGCATCCTACTCAACTGCAGATCTGCCCATAGACACTCCTCCGACATCGCTGACCTCGTCTCAGCTAGGGATCTGGACCTAGCCATTCTAACAGAAACCTGGCTTACTGAAGCCTCCACCCCGATTATGGACATACTAGTCCCCCCTAACTATCACATCATTAGGCTAGACAGGTCCTCAGACAAGACGGGCGGGGGAATTGCATGCATTTTTAGGAGCAACCTCTCCGTTACTAAAGTCACCTCCCCTTCCCTCTCCTCCTGTGAACTCCTCTGCCTCGACATCACCAGTGAGGGCAAACAAGTTTGTGCTTTACATCTCATCTATCACCCGCCTGGTGACAATCTCATATTCACCCAACAACTCATGGACTTGATCACCTCCACTGCCGGTCGGCAGACCACCCAAATCTACCTGGGTGACTTCAATCTCCATTGGAACGATCAGAAAGACACAGTGGTGAATAGTCTCAAAACTTTCCTCAATGCACTTGACCTCACCCAAATATGCGATAAACCAACACACGACAAAGGCGCGATACTTGACCTCATCATTGCCAAAGAGAATTCTACACAACTGGAGGCGATTCTACCATGCGACTGGTCAGATCACCACATTATCACCTTCTTTATTAATGAAAAAGTTAAACCCAACCCGGCTCAACCAATCAAATCCAAAACATGGAAGAGGGACTTGAAGAATCTTAACCCATCTACCCTGCCTCCCCACATCGGCAATCTCCTCCTTCCCCCTTCTGGTGGCTCGGATGTTCAATCACTGACTGACCACTACCTTGAATCTATGAATACAATAGTCAATGAAGTCGCCCCACTGCAACTGAAGAGAGTCTCCACCAAAACATCTAACCCCTGGTATGACGATAGTCTCAATGACGACAGGCGTACTATGCGAATGGCAGAGCGCACCTGGAGATCGGACCCTTCAGCACTGCACCTCAAAAGGCTTAAAAGCAAGAGAAATGCCTACTTCAGGAAAATAAAGCGCACAAAGTTGGACTTCTTCAGCCGTCAGTTGGACCAAGGAAAAAACAGGCCAAGAAAACTATTCGAACTAATCAAGACCCAAACAAAGACACAACCCCTACCATCAAACAGCACAACAAGCGACGCCCCACACTGTGAAGCCTTCGCTGCTTTCTTTAAGCTAAAGACTGACAACATAAGAAATGACCTCATCATGGATGTAAGCCGTTTCCCCAACCACACCAGAATGGCTAACACTCAACCTAAAAACAAGGCATCTTGGCTGTACTTCGATACCTACTCGGAAGAAACAATATACAAACTGCTCTGCACCTTGAAGCCCTCTAATCACCTCACAGACCCTCTACCTGCTAATGCTGTAAAAGACTTCATCCCTTTGCTCCTCCCTCTCTGGACCAAAATCATCAACAGCTCCCTGCAACAAGGCCTCATTCCAGACTCCCTCAAGGTGGGGCAAGTAACGCCTATTCTCAAGAAACCTACAGCTGATCCGTCCGACCTAAACAATTACCGGCCCATCACCAATATCCCCACCCTGGCCAAACTGCTGGAGAAATGTGTCCAACTCCAACTAACAAAACACATTGACCAATTTGACCTCCTCAACTCTCATCAATCAGGCTTCCGAGCGAAACATAGCACAGAAACAGCTATGACACACATAATTGATGACGCCCTCCAAATTCTTGATCGCAATGAGTCCTGCCTCCTCATCCTTCTCGACCTCTCGTCAGCATTTGACACGGTCAAACACGAGAACTTGCTGGAGCTGCTAAGCACTAGAATGGGTCTATCGGGAACAGTTCTCAAATGGTTTTCGTCCTTCCTTCACAACCGGTCTCAGAAGTTCAAGATCGACAATGTGCTATCTTCACCTGTGCCTGCAGATCTAGGCGTTCCACAAGGATCCTCCCTCTCCCCTACATTGTTCAACCTTGTCATGGAACCGCTTACTACCTTGCTACAAGCTTCCAGTGTCCAATTCCATATGTACGCCGACGACACACAACTGTACCTAAAGCTTCAATCCCCGGATGATATCAAACATCTGAATTCCACGCTTATTAACACTGAAGCCTGGCTAGCCCATAACCACCTCAAACTAAATGCTCTGAAAACTGAGTTCCTACTCATCTCACCCCCGGCGAAAATTTCCACCACCCAAACATGGCTCAACAACCTAACAGCACTCAATGTCCAACCCACCATCGTGGACTCAGCAAAATCCCTAGGCATCACACTGGACGCCAAGCTCAACATGCAGCAGCACGTCAGCAAAGCTACAAAAGCTGCTAATTTCCAAATCAACACACTGAGGAAAATTAAACCCTTCCTCCCTGCTGAAGACTTCCAAACTGCTGTACAAGCGTTAGTCATCCCTCGAATAGACTACGGAATTGTGGCCCTCAGCGGACTCCCGCTATCCACAACAGCACCCTTAAGAGCCGCCCTGAACGCTGCTGCGAGACTCATCACTGGCTCAAGAAAACATTCGCACATATCCCCAGACTTAAAGTCCCTAAAATGGCTGCCTTTTGAAGCCAGAATACAGCTAAAAATTGCAGTTATGACACACGCGGCCGTGCACCACAATGCACCCAACTACCTCGCCCAAAAGTTGTCTATATCAGGAGGTTCGAGAACCAATAGAAGCTCAAAAAATCTACTCCTGAAACCGCGTAGATTCCGGAAAGAGAAAACTTACAAGCGCTCCTTCTCAGGAATGGCACCCAGGATTTGGAATGCGCTCCCTCCTGAAACCAGGCGTATCTCCTCCACTGCACTCTTCAAGAAAGAGGTGAAAAACATCCTTCTGGCCAAGATCTCCTGAACGTTATAGGTGCTGATCAGAGACCCTGCATTGCCTTGTGTCAATGCACACCTTGCCCTTTGGCACTATACCTCTACCTGATGGGGACACTACTACGCTACTTGCTTACTACTGACCAATACATGATACACGCTGAGCCACAGACTCACTCTCCCGATGCCCCCACTCAATGCTCTCTCTATACTAAAATATTGGTATAAGACTTCCACACACCCAAGGTGCACCTGAACACCTCTGTAGGGGGATCAATGGTCGTCTTATATTATTTGTCTAACTGATTGTATATTGATATGTTTTATATATGTTATTATTATCCTATTATGTTTGTGACTACTACGTTGCTCCAATTACCTCTGCTCATTCCTACTGCCCCTACCCTGTCTTTGTGAAGCGCTCTGATATCTGTAAGGATCTTGTTCGCGCTATATAAAACTTTGAATAAATAAATAAATAAGAAGGGACGCAAGCGCAAGTAGGCCTGGGTCCCAAGGGAAACCGTGTTCCGGGGCTACTGGGTAGAAGATGTGCGATCTGGTGCTGGTGAGTCTTGTGTCGTCGTCAAAGGCATACAGGCATTTGTAGCTACCAATAAAAACAGAGAACAGCGGCTCGTAGGTGGCTAAAAACAACAAACTATCGGGAGACAATGGTCTTCCCCCCCTCCCTCGCCCCCCAACTCCCCCACCCTACACTTCTGAAGATGAAGCATCTGTCGCCCTGAAAGAGAAAAACAGCTCAAAACAAGATCCCCACAGTGAGGCTAAGCGCTAAGCTAAAACGATTAGCGGAACATGAACATGGCAGAGTTGAACCCCCCCTCCTTGTAGCCGGATAAAAGATTCGTCGACAGCTGCAATCACATTTAGAACAACTATGCAACAAGGACTGCAAGTAAGTCCAGGGATTGAAATAGGAAATAGTTCACAACACCCGTGGTTGCAATGACGTCGGATCACCTCCATCGTGGGGATTTTGAGAACAGTCGTTGTAGGAGCTTCTGGGAAGTGAGATGAAGAGTTCCCGGTGTGTGTCACAGTTCAAGTACCCTCGTCTTCTCCAGGAGCCACGGAGCGCAGGGCTCCTAGACAGGTCGAAGTCGGATATGGAATGACGCAAGGTTTCGGAGGGCTCTGGGATACTGCTCAAGTCAATCAATGAGGTAGTCAGGCTGGGAGTGGCGGACCTCCGAGTTGAAGCTTGGGAGAGAGGGCGTTGGGATGTTGAACCTGGCGATCAGGATGCCTCCCACCGACAGTCGTTTTTCTTGCGGGACCTAGTCCGGCATCTCTGGTGTTTAGGCAAGGCTGGATGTGGCTAGGGGAGGACCCGCTGGGTGGGGGATGGGACCGGCCGATTCACGAGGGGCCGTTCCTCCGTGAGCCAGGTCCATGCTGCCTGGGGGTTGTCAAAGAAGAATGTCTTGTCTTGCAAGATAACTTTGAGCCGAGCCGGGAAGAGAAGACCGTAGCGGAGACCCATGTTGCGAAGCTTCTGTTTGACATCATCGTAGGTTCGGCGCTGGGCCTGCACCTCCCTGGTGTAGTCTGGGAAGACCATGATCCTGTTGTTTTGAAACTGGAATGGACCCTGTGCCTAGGCTGCCCCGAGGATGGCCTCTCTGTCCGGAAACTTAAGGACCCCCAGGATTATGGGTTCGGGCAGGGGCCCCAGGCGGAGGTTTGGGAGGTTTGGGAGCCAAGGAGCGGGTAGCCCGTTCAACGACGAACCAGGGCTTCCTTGGGCATCCAGGAACGCATCCAAGTTTCCACAAACGTGTCAGCATGACATTGCTCCACTCCCTCAGGAAACCCTAGAAGGCGTAAGTTGTTTCTTCGTGACCTGTTTCTGGCATTCTCAGCCCTTCGGTGGAGCTCCGAGGTCTGGAGGCGGGCCACTTGGGTCTTAAGTTGACCAATGTCATCCTCTGCCGTGGAGATACGGGATTCTGCCTCCGTGATGCGCGCCGTGGCATTGCGCAGGTCTTTGCGAATGAGAGCCACATCCACCCTCACCTCACCAATCTTGTTTTCTACGGAGGCCTGTGACGTACTTATCGCATGAAGGATGGTGGAGAGTTCACCCCCGGTGGCGCCAGGTGCGTTAGGTGTTACACCTCCAGGATCCTGGTCTGACGTGGTAAATTGATCCATTTTGGTTTGGGTTGGAGGGGCAGTATTCTGTAGGGTGCGATTTCTGCCCATCGCCGCCAGGGGTATAAACCGGCCCGGCACAGCAAGGGGCGAGCAGCGGTCCTACAGAGGAAGGGCGCTCCCCCGACACCCAGACCATCAGTGCTCAGGTCCGGGCGTCTGAGTCCAACCCCACGGGCCCCAGGAGAAACAAGACTAAGTCGATGCCCCTGGCTCAACTTCAGGGCCGGTTGGAGCGCTCCAGTGGAGGGCGGCCAGGCCAGGAGCCAGCCATAGCGACAGCTCCCCCGCCTGGTCCCCAAGTCCGTCTGAGATGGCCTCTCCTCCGAGAGAGTAGTTTGGAGCAGACGGGGGGCCAAGGAGGAGCCGAGGTCCGTGATGGGCTCCGCCTCTGACATGGGCCGGCCAGAGCGGATGGGGCCCTGTTGATCCTCCCGTCGAACCCAGGGAAGCACCCCCTAGCAGGGAGTGGGGCGTGGAAGGGAGTGGACCTGAGGTAATCAAGGAGGAAGGCAGGGTGGAGGAACCAAAATTACACCTCTGCGCTGCCACCCGACTTGATGGCCGATCCCCACCCCCCACTCACCGGAGTTGTCACTGATGGGGTGACAAGGGAGTCATACACGTCCTTGGGCCCAAACGGCCTGACAGTGGTAGTTGGCCCGCCGCTCCCACATGGAGTTGCAGCGGCGTGTGGGATCGGGCCCAGGGCAGCCCAGTCGACTGTGCCAGGGGAGGCCCCACACTGGACCGCAGGCAGCTCAGAAGACATGCCCGTGGCCGGCAGTGACGCGGAGGAGCAGGCCCTGGAGTACTAGGAGGGGAGAGTTTGGAGGACCGGTGGAGGAAGTGGGAGGCGGGGGCACCAGGTCACCCCGTCGCCCCACCACCCGACATGGTGGCCGGTCCCCACCCCAAGCCTCACACACCAGTAACGGGGAGGTTAGGGGGGTCACCCCCACAAGCACACCACCAGCAGGAGTCCATTCCCACCTCCACACCAGCCAATGCCCCCAGGGGCACGATCGGGGCTTCCAGATGAGCTCCAGGTTCACTAGCCGCCACCCGATCATGTAGCCGGGATCAGTACGCCCCCAGGTCGCCGGGCCTCACTAGGCGCGGGGCGCCGAATGAAACTAAGCCGAGCCAATGAAGGGTGTCTCGCCACCAAACACCAGCCCCAGCGGGTCCAGAGGCCCTCCGCCACCTGTGCAGCAGCAATTAGGGGGCAGGCCCCTCAGGGCGATATTGGCGGATTTGCGTAGGCCCGACCAGGAGACGACAGGCCACACTCCTAACAGGCCCATTGACTCTCAGGGAGGGCAGGGGAGACCAGGCCGCGGGCGGTCCAGACTCCCAGTGGGAGCCCAAAAACCTCCAGGCCCATTCCACCTTGACTCGTTCCTGCCCGACCGCGGCAGCCGGTCCAGCCGAGCAGGGTCGCGACTGGCCAAAACTAAAGCCACCGGGGCCCGTTCACCGGCCAGCCCAAAGGGTCCCCAACAGCAGCGCCCAAAGGGCCCACAGGGGCAAGGGCAGGTCCAGTCCTGGCCCTCCACTCCATGCCTCTGCCCGGCCGCGGCAAACAAGCCCTGTCGTGCCCCCGGTCGCCGCGACTCACCGCAAGATGATCCAGGTGAGTCGGTCCCCTTCTGGAGATCAGCGCCCGGAGCCAGCAGTCAGACAGGATCTCCGCCCTCCGATTGTACAGTGTAGATGGCAGGTCCCACTCTGCAGCCTCGATCTGCAGCTCTCCTTCACTCCTCTCTGATCTCCGGCAGCACCGGTCTGCAGGTGAGCACGGCTACCCCCGGCGCAGCAGGAGGGGTCCCGAGGGGGAGATCAGTGGCGCCCAGGTCCTGCAGCTCCAGAGCGGGCCGCCGATGGGGCCGCCATTTTCTGTGCACGGCTGCAGGCAGGGGGCAGAAACAGGCTGGTAAAGGCACCAATCTGCCCGAAAAACGGCTCAAAGCGCAGTGAAAGGGGCAGAAGGTCTCTGGTAGCAAAATTTCAGGTTGGATGGCAGCTGTCAGTGGCGGATGCAAGGCGGATGACGGAGGGGGCCCGCAACACTCTTAGAGTGCGACTGCCATCTTGACGCCTCAGGCCACGCCTCCCATAGCCATTTCTACCATTAATAGCAAAAACAGGCTATGTCCCCGAAAAATGCCAAAACTGGGTACAGAATGTTGGTTTTCTGCCAAAAGTCTGCATGTCCCTGAAAGCTGGGAAGATGGTGATTTCAGCACCACTTTCCCTTTTTTGATACCATTTGCAGGGAAAAAAACAGACGCTTTCATCTGTAGCCCTTTTTTCCCCCAAAAACTAAATTTAGCTGTATTTTGGCTAATTCTTGGGTTCCCACCAGGGGAATCCACAAATCCTGGGTACCTTTAGGATCCCCATGATGTTGGAAAAAAAAGGACGCAAATGTGGTCAAAAAGTTACAGGGGCATAAGCACACCCAACTAGCCAAAAAGAGGCTTAACACGGGGGGAGGTCTAGCAGCGAAGGGGTTAATGGAGTTTTAGTATTGTTTACATATTTATTATTATATGTTTATGTATTTACTTTTATATTTTTATATATGTACACTTCGGTAATTAACATATTTTTAGTAATACATATATTTAGATATTGTGTACTGTTTTATGTATAATACAATGTGAAATCTTTTTTTAAAAATGGCAGTTTGCTACATGTATTAATTATTTTGATATATATATGTAAATGTGTGTGTGTATATAGATATATATAGATATATTTAGTTGTCATATTGGTATGTTCCACAAGCCAGTGAACCAGCCCCCCTGCTCCCCCTATCAACAGGGAATTCTACATCAGAGGGTGCTTCTGTGAGCTGTTTAAACTGTGTTTACTAGGGCCTGTGCACTTCGTTTTTTGGCCAGCATGGGGAGTAAAGTTTTATTCAAACATTATTGTTAGATTTCAAGTTAGTGAGGCCTTTACCTGCAGAAGTCCAACGTGTGGATTGAGCCTGTCTGTCTCCTAGGAGATTCTGAACAGGAGAAGCAGCTTCCAACTCCCTGGCCAGCAAACCTTGTCTGAGGTCGCTGGGACCTTAAATGGTCTGCTAGTGGTTGGTACATGTGTACACTGATTGGTGGTTGTATCTGGTGTTTCTATTGGATTAGGGTTAATATCCTCATTGGTTGGGTATTTGAGGGTTCCTATTGGTTTCTGGGTCTGTGATTCAATCATTGTAGGGTTGGGACTAGGGCTAGGGTTAGGATTTCTATTGGAAGTAGGGACTAGGGCTTCCTATGTTATTGGTTGTTGGGAGTAGGGTTTGACTAGGGCTAGGGTTAGACCTTTAATTGGAAGTAGCGATTAGGGCTTCTGATGTGATTGGTTGCTGGACTAGTTGTGGGGCTAAGAGTAGGGTTAGGCTTTCTATTGGAAGTAGGGACTAGGGCTACCTGTGCCAATGGTTGCTTGGACTTGGGTTGGGACTACTGGTAGGGTTAGGGCCTTTATTGGATGTAGAGATCAGGGTTTTTGAACTGATTGGGTGCTTGGACTAGGGCTAAGATTGGCTCTAAGGTCCTGGTCTCCTCTTGGTTGTAGATTTTAGTGCTGGGTGTTGTGATTGGATAGCGTTAGGGCTAGGGTTCCCATTGGCTGAAGGGGTCACCTGATTACTAGGGCTATAAAAGGCCAGGGTTAGGGCGTCAAGGCTAAGGGCGGAGAGGACAAGGGTAGTTGCCTGTTTGAGCCTGTTAAGGGCAGAGAGGACAAGGGCAGTTGCCTATTTGAGCCTGTTCGAGACGGACCAGGACCAGAGCCAGAAATGCTGCCCAATATACATAACTCCTTTATGCATCGATATACCTTCAATGTACTTATGGATCTATATATTTATCACTTTCTTCTAATTTAGCATTTCCAATGCACTTCCCTATTTCTCAGCCTATACATCTATCAATAAATCATCTACCTCCACTCATTAATCCCAAACCCCATACCACTACTATGATCCCCAAAATAGCCCATTCTAGACTCTCTCCTACTCTACCCCTCCTTGCATCATGTGACACCTATTTAATTATACCGATCCCCCAAAACAAACCTTTCTAAACTCTTCCCTCTTTTCTACCCCTCCCCAACCCTTCTCAATCCAAATAACTGACTAACATATCCACCACTAAAATTATTTTCATGTTTCACCATAGTAATTCAACACTAATCCTGATGGGTTCCGGAGTGGCGTGCTACTCGCCAGAAAAGTGCTTCAACATCAATCAGGGGTAACAAGTGCTATATGAATGCAAACCTTTCTTCCCCTTTTATCTCTCGGCTATCCTTCTCACTCCAAATAACTGTCTAATATCCACCACTCAAATTAGTTTCATATTTCACCATATTAATTCACCACTAATCCTTTATGGGCTTCCTGAATAGCGTGCTTCAACAACCCATCAGGGGTAACAAGCGCTATATAAATACAAACCTTTTTTCCTCCTCTATCCTTCTGCTATCATTCCAAATCCAAATAACTGACTAACCTATCCACCACTTAAAATGTACTTGCATGTTTCACTATACTAATTCAACACTAATCCTCTATGGGTCCCGGAGTAGCGGGCTACTGACCGAAAAAGCGCTTTGACGCCTCGTCAGGGGTAGTAAGCGCTATATAAATGCAAATACAATACAATATTAAAAAAACATAAAAAAATTTAAATCTAGCTATAATTATTATTATTTTTAAATAGTTTTATATTATATATGTGTATATAAATATACACACATTCATATATATGTGTGTGTTTAAATAAGTTGGTATTTATATATATGTTTAAATATTACTTACACATATTTAATTTACATTCTATTAATGGCATGTTGTAAAATTTAATATTTACAGTTTTAACTATACTTATATATATATATATATATAATATATATATATATAACAATATTATTGTATATGTTTTTTCAATATTAGTGTAAAGCAAAAAAATTTTCTATATTTTTGTACTTACCATTATAAGTAAAGAAAAGCAATATTTTTGTGAACGATATTTTTGACACACTATTTCTCTATCACAATATTTTTGGTTTCGATTTTGTCAGTGATCCCACGCCAACACGAGAGCTTAGTGAAGCACGTCTGTACATCTAAGACCTAAGGGTTTTTTCTCACTAACAGACCACTTCAGCACGAGTGCTGAATGAAGAGCACTTGCCCACCTGAGACTCCTACTTGCCAACATCCCATGCATGCACAGAACCAGATCAGGAGGACGAGCTTTGTCTTACATCGCTCCTAAAACATGGAACGACCTCCCTCTCCACATGAGAGCCTCTTCCTCTCTTCTTGAATTCCGAAGGAAGCTAAAGGCATGGTTTTTCAATTAACCAACCTACCATAGGTAGGGCTAGGTGCACACACCTACTCAGCGCCAGGATATCCTCACGGGTGATAGTGCGCTTTACAGACACACATAACAGAACCTGACATAAGGGTATTCATTAAGGGTGGGGTCAAATGAAGGGTTTTTACGCACTCAGAGGCAGGGAGCTTCTCTCACTGACAGACTACACCAACATGAGAGCTGAACAAAGAGCTCCTGGACGTCGGAGAGGTAAGGGCCTTCTCTCACTACCAACCCTCACCAGCATCATAGCAGAATGAAGAGCGACTGCACACCTGAGAGGCAAACTACTACCACTCCAGAGCCAAGCACAAAGCCAGGGAGCTTCTCACGCTAACAAATCACATCGCGCCTCAGACGCAGGGAGTTTTTTTGAATTAGATTGGAAAATACTGTGCATTTAAAAGCAGAAAATGAAGCATTGTCAGCATCGGAGCCAGCGTTTACCACCAGTCTGCAAACATCAGATAGGGAGCTTCCCGCATGGACGAACCATTCCCAGCAGCCCTCCAGGCAGTGGCTACACATCTTCATTTTCAGTTTAATTCTTTGTGATTAGTAGATAAAAGAGCTAGCCCCCTCTCTGCCCCCTGCTCCTGTGGCATTCCGCTGTGTGTGCACTTGGGTGCCTTTCAATGGGATGGTAAGACAAGCCTTTCCCATAGGCCGAGCACGTCTGGTCTAATAACTCTCAGCCTTGGCGAGGGTACAGCAGCAGTGCACAGGGCCAGCTCTCTGCGAAGATGGTGGATGCGCTGATGATGGAGGGGACCAGAATTGGACCAATTTCACGGTCCACAGCGCTCTACCCTCTGCCAAGAAATTAGTCCGCAGCGAGCAGACCGGTCATGTGCCACTAACACATCAATGCTGTCTCTAGCATCCCAGTGTCTTATTCTGTGTTTTACAACAAAGTATTATATTTTTGCTTAGCGCTAACTAGGCTCAAGGGTATCAGAGTTCTACAACAAAGAAAAACATACATCATCATATGGTATATAGCATGAAGGTGCAAATATCGCAATGATGTGCAGATATGTAGAGTAACTGTCTATGTATTTTAGAAAGCAAACACAAGGCGATGATGGCCGGAGCGCTGAAAATGTTCACTCTCACCCCCAGTCACAGATCTGGGTTGAATCCATCATCGTTCTTTAGCTCACTCCACCACCCCAGTTCAGACCCAGCCATATGCAAATCAGTCTTGGCCCTGTACCTCAATGGAACAGTTCAGACCAAATTGCCAAGCCAGGTCTTCCCTGGACCGGAAACAAGCATCCTGGGACCAGTTTCGGGCCAACATCCCTCAGCCAAAGTGAGCAAGGGATCCACTTCTGGGCATACCCTGCCAATTTCGGCCAAACAAAGAAAACACAAGGAGATGATGGACAGAGCGCTGAAACTTTTGAGACACTCACTCCCAGTCACACATCTGGGTTGAATCCATCTTTGTTCTTTAGCTCACTTTGCCACCCCAGTTCAGAACACAGCAGGGCTTACAATAAACATACAGACCTTGGCCCAGTTTCACTATAAAAAGGAAAAGTCATCAAAGCAAACTAACCTATCAGGAATTATGGGACAGAGTTGAAGTGAGTGCAAAATGTACAAAATGACATGCAGTACTAGCACTGCTGTGAAGCAGCCAATGCTACATGCTTAATACACCAGTACTCCACTCACAGCACTGTACACAATTACTG
Organism: Lissotriton helveticus; assembly: GCF_964261635.1. Lineage (NCBI taxonomy): Eukaryota > Metazoa > Chordata > Amphibia > Caudata > Salamandridae > Lissotriton > Lissotriton helveticus. Next base: position 307,395,911 of record NC_136065.1, on the reverse strand, counting down.
TGCTCATACACTGAACATCACTACTGCTCTCCAGCGTTTCATTCCTGCACACAGACAAAAAACATCAGCACAGCACCCAGATCACAGGGCTGCTCCAGCACCGCTCACACAGCTGAACAACATTGCCTCAATGGCAGACATTACTGTACCCAGACAGTACTATGACTGAGCCTTCAACATACCAGCACTGCACCCACAAGAAGGAATGCCATCACTATACCTATAGCAAAAGGAACAAATGATTGACCGAATGCTGAACAATGCAAACACTCACCCCAGGGGCCCGGGCACGAGTCAGGGGTACATGCGGGTGGACGGTTTCCACCCACTATTTTCACAGGGGTGAATGGCGTCCACCCTGCCAAGAAGTTGGGCACCACTAAATAATGTGTTTAACTCGTCCCGGGGTAATTTCCAAACACCAGGACACTTACAGCAGCGCCTGCACGTTGTCTGCTTTCCATCTGCAACAACAAGCAACAACGTGCGGGTGGGGACCGGGCTTTCATATTTTAGACTCCCGCTGGACCCATAACAAAGGCCAAATTTGAGGGGTCATCAGGCCTCCTTTTGTTCGAGTCTCCTGGGTGGGAGCAGTCAGGAGCCTCACACCTAGAAGCAAATGCAGGAGAGGGGAAAGAAAGGTTAGCACTTCACACATACTTAAGAGAGGCAGCTTTTCACTTTGTTCGGGCTCCGTTTACTAGAAATGCATGCACTGTAAGAATGTCAGATGTGTTGATCTCTTGCAGTATTTACATAATACTAAATGTAATTTATATAGCGCTTACTACCCCTGAGGAGGCGTTGAAATAATTTACGTACCTCTATTTTTTCTTGTATAGTGCTACTAATCCCAAAGCAGAGTGTCAGAGCGCTTTACATCGCATGTACATATTAAAGTTGTGGCTTGTGATGCCACTTCCTATGATGTCAATTCCTGTGATGCCACATGTAATGTCATGCGCTGTGATCTCATGTGTCCTGATGTCACGCGCTGTGATGTCACTTGCATAATGCCTAACCAGGTTAGGCCCCACACTTCTTTTTATAGGACATGTGTCCTGATTCACCCCAAGTAACAGATCTGGGTTTAATCCATCGTTCTTTTGCTCAGTGTGCCACCCCACTTTGGACGCAGCCATATGCAAATCAGTCTTGATCATGTAACTCATGGGAACAGCCCAGCCTGAACTGCCAAGCCAGGTCCTCCCTGGACCAAAAACAAGCCTCCTGGGACCAGTTTCAGGGCATCACCCCTCATCAGCCAGGCTGGCTTGAATCCAGTGGCACGGTGGTCACAGCACCCAGGTCTGGGCATAGCCTTCCCACTATACCTACAGCACACTCCTATTCCACCCAGAAAACACAACTCACTATGCACACAGAACACCCACCTTAAACCAGCACTGCGACTGCACCAATCTACTCAGAATTTAGCTTGAGACCTATATTCCATAAATTGAGTGCTATAGAAGGCCCACACGTACATTGAGACAATGCCACATCATATGTCCAGAGCTCTTGTGTGTGGAGCACTGGCTTCTGCTATAAAGCAGACAGGCATACAGGCCAGTGGGAAGCTTTTATTTACAGTCGTTGAACGATCAGTGACTGGTTCTGCCCCAGCCCTTCTGTCCGGGGCTGTCAGAAAAGCTCCTGCTTTCCCTGTCTTCCTCTTTCTTATCTCCCCGTCACTATAAGAACGGGCAGTCTTTGATAAGCAAGGGTCTGGGCAGGTAGAGTGTATGCATAAGTAGTACGCATTTAGAACTTACTGACAGCCTCCATTACTGTCCAAAGCCACTGGTGCTCGGTTAGTCAGTCTGATAAGGCCTGCAGGGTGCGCGCGCCAGTTTGAAACCCACCTGCAGGGTGCACGCGCCAGGTTGAAACCCACGTGCGCGCCCCAGCAGACGTACAGTGCATTGAATGATCCAGGTCATAGGCGAGCCACGCCGGGATTTAACGAGCAAGCATTTGCAATGCAACAGGTCTCGCATTTGCGAGACTTTAAGCTATTGTAAATGACAATGCCTATTATTTATCTTTTTGGATAATTAACACAAATAAAAGGCATTGTCATTTACAATGCCAATAGCTCAAAGACTTGTTAATGCGACACCTTGGCCGCCATAGTCCCGGGCTGCTTGGAAAGTGAAAGAGCGCCTGCCGCGCTGAAAGTTGCAGGGAAGTATGTCATGCCTGCAGTAGGAGAAAGGCATTAAAGAAAATAGTGCTTAACAGCACACAACGGGAAGACTATCACCGCTTGGGGCGTCCTCCAGGATGTAAACCGGAGATACCACACCACCAACAGAGATAGATCAGCACTTCGCCAAGGACACAAAACGCAAACACACTTTAACAAGCATTTACAATGCAACGGTTTCGCCTTTTTAAAAGTTAGAGCTATTGGCATTGTAAATGACAAATTTTGTATTTGTGTTGGTTTTGAAAACAGATAAATAAATGGCGTTGCCATTTACAATGCCAATAGCTTAATCTCTCACAAATGCGAGACCTATTGCATTTGCACACACACACAGAGCACAAACACACACACAGAGCCACACACACACACACACACAGACAGAGCCACACAGAGAGCCACACACACACAGAGCCACCCACAGTCATTCACATAGAGCCACCCTCACACACACAGAGCCACCCTCACACAGAGAGTGGGGGGGACAGACACCTGCACAACGAAGAAGAGCGGGGTGGGGGGGGACGGACACCAGCACAACCAGGAAGAGCGGGGGTGGGGGGGGGAACACCAGCACAACCAGGAAGAGCGGGGGTGGGGGGGACGGACACCAGCACAACCAGGAAGAGCGGGGTGGGGGGGGACGGACACCAGCACAACCAGGAAGAGCGGGGGCGGGGGGGACAGACACCAGCACAACCAGGAAGAGCGGGGTGGGGGGGGACGGACACCAGCACAACCAGGAAGAGCGGGGGTGGGGGGGACAGACACCAGCACAACCAGGAAGAGCGGGGGTGGGGGGGACAGACACCAGCACAATCAGGAAGAAGGGGAGGTGGCGGGGCGGGGGGTGACGGACACCAGCACAACCAGGAAGAGCGGGGGTGGGGGTAACGGACACCAGCACAACGAAGAAGAGCGGGGGTGGGGTCTCGCCTTTGAAAAAGTTAAAAGTTAAGTCTAATAAAAATGTGATGCTTGTATAGCTTATACTATGAAATTAGTTGCCGCTAGGTGCCTAGATATCTTCAGGCTCTTGTGTGGGTGTGCAATAACAGAGCTCTGGAGTTCAGGCTGAAGGCAATGAGAGAGCCTGTCTTGGGGAGGAGGGGGGGGGGTCTCATAGAGCTGTTCAAACTACATGCTCAACCAATACTTGGCCACTCTGAGCACGAAGAGCAATGGACACACGTGCCAATTGCATTTAAAGTGTGTAAAGGCGGAACACTGCTACTGAAATATTGACAGTGCCAACTGAAAGGAAAATAGTGAGCAAGTAAGAAGATAGGAAGTGGGTGGTAGGGTGTGTGGTGAATTAGAATAACAAAATACAAAACATGCATAAGGAGGGATTGAAAAGAGAAGGAGGAGATGTGTGTTAAATATGCAGATGGGCGTAGGTGCCAAACAGTGAGAGATTGCAAAGAAAGGTGGTGACAAGGAGAAAGCGCTCGGATACCCACGGGTCTAGCTAGTGCTATATAAAACGTTATTAATAAAAATAAATAAAAAATAGGAATGTTAGAATTTAAAGCTCTCTGACGAGCAGCACCCCTCCCTCAAACGTTTTGAAATGTCACACAATCGGCAATAAGTGGCAGCCACATGACAGGTACGTTGAAATCAATGAAATGCAACACATGCGCATTCTAAAAACTTAGCAGCTGTGGTCAGCCATGTGTGTTGGGCTTTTCGGTTTCCTTAGGCCCTTTATTTCTTTACTTAAAAGGCCTCTTAGCGTTTCTAAACCTAACACGTCTATGAAATATCCTCCAATTGTCATCGATGAAGTGAGTTTCACGTGCCAGACTTAAACATGGCCACGTCGGTAAATACTGAATCTGGCCTCACACTGAATGAAATCTAGATTGCTTGACTATCCTCCACACCTGAACTAAGAGTTTATGTAACAAAACCAACCAAATGAATTACATATGATTAAATATATATAAATAAAGGTTTATGAATACACAATTCAATAAACTGAACAGTAATTAATTAGAGCTGGTGGGGCCAGTGCCACTCATTTTTGGGGAACAGAACTTAGCATCAGACTTCCAATCAGACTTTCATCCAGACCAAGAAAGGATAAAAAATACAATAACGTGAAAAAAGAGGAACAGAAAGACGGAAAAACAGTGACAAAGGAAGCAAGCAAGGATGAAAGAGAACCTGCAAGAGTGAAATAAAGCAGCAAGTAGTGTCTGGTGGTGGATGAATGAGGCATCAGGTGGACTAAATTCTATGCATTCCTGATATTCGTAGTGCCGACCATGGGCTTCTAAACTTGACTTTGGGCCCTTTTGTTTTTCAAATTAAGCACGGACACTGGATAAAATAATTAGAGGTGGGCATAAATCGCATTATTTGCTATAGTCGGATTATGCAAAATTACACTAGATTACGCAGAATTGTGCGAGGAGCATAAGGCAGAATTTAGTTCTATTTTCTGAGCGCTAAATGCGCCCTTGACCGCACGTCCAAAATGAACCGGAGGATGCATTTTGCACTAAGAAAATAGCACTATATGCAACAGAACATCAACAGCAGCAGCTCTATAGGTTTGTTGTTCCTGTACTCTTATGGTAGGATGTTTGTACCAAATTACTCATAATTACGTGAACGGGCGTAAACGCCCCATTGTCAGTAATTCTGCATCAAGAGAGTGACACAAAATTCTCCAAATTACTCCGATTACTCCACTGCAATTCAAATTTCTAACAGGCTTTAAATAATTGTTTAGAACATGAGAACACGTAAGACTAAAACTGAAGTTGCAAATCAGAGGCCGTATTACGAATTGGCATAGTTAGCGCCGAGCGCATCTTTGAAAGGTGCGCTGGGCGCAAACAATGCCAATGAGCCCCATTATGATGAATACGCTGCCCTGAGGGAAGCTGCGAACTTGCGCTGCCCCCAGGGCAGCGCATTCATGTGATAACAAGGAGCAGCCGCTCCGTGTTCTCACAGTGCCGCCTTCACTTTCAAAGGGGATGTCTGGGGGGTCCATGGGACCCCCATTGCCTCCTGCAGAGGGCTTGTCTCAGGGGGCGCACTGACAGTGTACCACCTTTTAAATGGCGCACTATCAGTGCGCCTCCAGAGGACTTCTTTGACTCTGCGCCCGCGTCTGTAATATGGTGCGGGCGCAGTCACAGGAATTCCCTTTGTTGACAGCGCTGGTGCTTTAAGTGCACCATCGCTATCGGTATTATAGAAGGGGACGCACAAGCGTCTGCGCCCCCTTCTATAATACTAAAGTGCCCCGAGGGCATACAAAGCAGGCACAAATGCCCGTTGTTCCCCCGTGGCACGATCTGTAATACGGACCCAGATGTGTTTAAGCGCAAATACTATAGTCATGTTTTTCTCTCATGGAGGATATCCTCAACGGCACAAGGGAAGGGTCTCGAACTTTTCTCGCAAATGAAGAAAGATAAGGTAAACTGTACAGTGCTCCACTTCTGACACAAGTCGCCTGACCAAGACAGAGTGTGTTCCTTTTAAGTAAAAAATTCTGCCTCAAGTAGTACAGTCTTTCCTCTTGCGTCATATTTGCATTTTTCAGCACAGGGATTGTGCCTCTTTAGTTTACTATAGCCAATTAGCGTGTTTACAGATTTAAAGGAGCCTCGTTCCAGATCACGCCCAAAAAAATGGCGGAATATAATAATGTACACTGACATCCAACTGCTTCCAGCTGGCAGTTTTCGTGACATCTGTATTGTGTATTTCCAGCGCAGGGTGATATCAGTCTAATGAACTCTATAAATGCGTCTGAAGTCACTCACATCATGTTGCACATCCTGCTCGGGTCCTTACAATCCACACCCCTCTTTTGGAAGTGCGTCACTCACAGCCATCTTATATAAACTTTCTCCAGAGCAGTGCAGTCACTCCAGCCTTCGAGGAAACGGATGCCGCCTGGGGGAGGTTCTCGCTTCCCCTTCACCCAGATTACTACCTCACGTTGTTTGCATACTTTAGGCGCACACAGATGGTTTGTGGAATGAAAGGCAGCATGCACTCCCAGCCCAAAATGTTTGGAGAATGGTGGTTTGGATGCTGGGGAATGCGGAACCCAGCTGCGGTGCGTGCATGTTTGACTTTGAATGTTATTTTGTTTACCGAGTAAACATCTCGCTACTGTGTTAGTCGCAAACGAAAATAGAAAATCAGTCCATCAAGTTGTATCCCAAATGACTTTTGCTGAAGCCAGGACTCCAAGGCCCAGACTGCCCCAGAGGAGTCGGGTCTTTCTCCACATGCAGCAGAGGTGCTGTAAAGTGCATTACCATAATGCAAAATGATGAGCAACCCCTGCAGAATGCGATGTTGGGTCTCTAGTCACCTATAATTCATTGATATTCATTGGCCTTTGGCTGAAAGGGTGCCACCTGGTCGGCTGCCTCCCCCTGCGCCCTGCCCCTGTGCATTGGTATTTCCCACTGTGCAGGATGCGGTGACTTTTGTAGGGACCAGGACTCTAAGGCCCAGAATTCCATTGAAGAAGAGGGGGCAGGGTTTCTCCAACCGCAGCAATGTCTCTATGTCACTGGTGGTTCTCGCTGTTCAGGGTGCGCCTGGGGCTGTCTGAGACCTTCAGAGAGTGAAGGACGCTGGTTTGGACTAATTTCCCTCATTGCGCTTTTTATCGAGGACCTTTTTTAGCGCAGGAATTCACCGGACACGGTCAAATGATAATTCTACTGTGATGATGGGAGAAAAGGTCCGCCCTGCTCCATGTTCAACTGACAACTTTTTGACTAGCACTATAGGGGTATTGAACAGTACAATTGTACCTGTTGAGAAGCGCCTGGGAGTTACTGGCATGTTTTGTTGAAGGCCATCAAGAGTCCAATTACACCATGACTTTCCCCTCTGTTCTAAGCATATGGTGCTAAACCTTGACAAACTGGCGGGGCATCAATAATTCTTATGTGTCCAATGAGCTCCGTTAATTGTGTTAGCTAATGCTCCCATGTCGATCAGTTCACCACTAGCTAAGAACAAGTCAGGTCCCGGGCCGTGCTGTGATTGGCTAACGTCACGGGGGTGTCCCGGGCCGGCAGCCAATCACAGCGCGGCCCGGGAAATGACGTCACTGGGGTGTCCCGGGCCTGCAGCCAATCACAGCGCGGCCCGGGACACACGGCGACAAGGGGCGGGGCTTAAAAAAAGACCCAGAAACGCCCCCGAATCGCGTTTTCTCTGGAAAACGTGATTGACGGCCAATCTCTTCCAATGGCTAGCCTCCATTTATGGAGCTAGCCAATGGAAGAAGGGGCGGTTTCAAGTCCCCACTATAGAGATAACATTAGATTTCGCCTGGGCGGAGCAACTGCTACGCAGTTGCAACGCCAGGACGAAACCTAAAAAGCTGCCAACAACATTACAGTTTGAGCCGGATTTGTTTATTTTTTATCTGTGTGCAAGCCCAAAAAGCTGCATTTCTGGCACGACTACCAAGCCCTAGGGGCAATTATTCCCTTTTCTGCTTACAATAAAATCTCCCATTCAGTGAAGTCATTTTCTGTGAGTGTGTTTGTGGCGAGGGGGCATGCTGAAAGTGTGCTTCTACCCATTTCAACGTTCAGATGAATGTATTAATAAACACGGTGACAAAGTGGAGCACTTCCTGAATAACAGTGAAAAATGCAGGCAACGCCTGATCACAGATCTCAAGTGGTCACGTCAGGTGTGGAAGCGTTTCACCAGGGCTGTTTCCCTGGGCATTCTGGAACGTGTTGTGTATTTATTACCATCACGAAATGCACGTGTACAACCAGATGTTATGGGTTTTCCCTGCAAAAAAAGATAGTTAACATTCCAGCAGCAACTATAATAGAGATAAAAGCAACTGCATGTGCTAATGATGCCTGGCAACTTGCGATCTTCGAGTGCTGACTCACAACTGATACACACTTACTTATGACAGCAGCAGTGCGTGCGTGCGCTCGTCACGATAGTGGCAAGATTTCCTGGCACAGGCAATTCAACATCACGCAAAAAGGAGGCCTCTTGTTAACAGTGAGACCCATGTTTGTATCCTTGAGCCACAATCAGAAAAGCAACACAAGGGTCCCACTCAAAACCAACCCCCACCCTCTTAACATTAAGACACAAGAACCTGATTGGAGAAACATGGCGGCAGGCTAGCTGCCGCAGTACTCCGCTCCGAGCCTCAGCAGAGAAATTGCCAGAAAGAATATATACAAGGATTTATGCGCTTTCAATAGTTTATAACGAATGAAGAGACAAGGGTTTTGATTACGAGGTTGTCTGATAACCCGTTTGCGAACATTTTATCTTTTTTCCGCTCCTCACCCTATCTACGACCAACATCGGAGCGCAGCGGTCTTTCTTCCATCTCTATGTGCCTCCATCCTGGGGGTGTGTTGCAGCTCCGCTCGGCAGGTCGTGTCGTTTGTAGGAGAGTGGGGTCTGCAATCCTATGGTCACCCCAGATTTTTGCTTTTTGCTTCACTGGTTTACGACTTTCCCTGGCTGTGGGCCTGCTGATCAGACCCACAGCCTAGCTGTTCTCTATCTAAATTGACATCCATGTACTTTAGGTGCATTTACCATTTGGTACTGGGCCACCTTATCAGTCCCTGTACCCAGGGCATAGGTGTACCCAGGGCCTACCAGGGGCTGAAGCATGTATTATGCCACCCCTGGATGGCCATCTAAATCTGACACAACTGGCTGCATGACAGCTGGGGCAAGGTGGTGTAAACACCCTTTGCTGTAGATATAGTATACCTATATCTAACCCTAAAATGGACACATATATTCCTATCAGTCACTCCTATGGCAGGCCTTATCAATCCTGAAGGCAGAGTGCTTGGAATTATGTGAGATGGTGCTCTGGCATGAGCTGAGCCCGTTTGCAGCTTGCGGAACCAAGTCCTAATAGCTGTTCCATGATAACGCTATACCATATACTCTTAAGTGCATTATCAACCTCGCGGTTAAATGCCAACTCTGGTATAACATTATCAAAACATGTCGAGTAAGGTGTCATACGAATTGGAATACTACCCCCTCGCCAATTCTGGCGACGGGGGTAGCATTCCACCCTTCTAGAGGGACACGACATGTATGTAACTGTGAACCCCGGTTAAAGTCAACTCGAGCCTCAGCATCACAAAATGGATGCTGCCACCACAGACACAAGTCTGACCTCCTGCTGCTGGGAGTCCTTCCAGCGAGGAGGGCCTGGACAAAGGGTTTCCTGCCTTGGGAGGTGCTAGCACCACCCCAGACAGGATTTTGTGTATTGAGGTAGGGAGGCCTGAAAGGAATGAGACATGCCTGGGGCACACAAGGTGCCCTATGCATACACCGGTTCAAACCAGTTGCTGGGGCATCCCAGCCCCAGCTCTGGCGGGAAACCGGACAAAGGATAGGGGGTGTAGCCACCCCCCTTCCTGGTCCCACCCAGGGGAGGGACCTAGTCAGTAGTGCAGCCCCCTTTAGGAGAATAAAGGTAGGAGCTGGTCCCATTCCAAATTAAATTATCCTGAACTATTCAACACAAAGAAACTCTGGCCTTCGACGTTCTGCTCCACAGAAGACTGAAGAATCTCCCTTGTGAACAAGAAGTGTCCACCCTGCAACTGCAGGCACCATCAAGCGTCCAGCGGCTTCACTTTGTCGCCTTCCCTCGAGGATCCAGACTTCAGAGCCCGACGAGACCCGGATTCCCAGACCTCTCCGACCTCTACCTACATCTGCAGCAAAGCTGAGACCCGTGGGTGCGACGAGACACGTGGGACCGGCCATCTTGAACGAACCTGCACTTCGCTTCCAGCACGACTCCCGAGGTAAACTCGACCAAGTGCTTTGGGGACTGAGAAGCCCCAGCCCCGAGCAGCCCCTGCCCTGAAGATCAGCCCTCCAGCATCCACGAGATCTGCGTGGGGCCCTTCTGCTTGGTTCCTGCTCGACGCGTTGTCTGGTCACTTGCCGGCTGGCTAGTGGCCTCCTAGACGACGAACCTTTGAATTTTCACTGCTGGTCTGGTTGCTCCAGACTAGCCCTTGCTCCCTTCCAAAAGAGGGGCACCCCGGACTCTCCTAGTCCGCACCAGACGCTTTCTTCACTCACCGCTTGGGTTGCCTTTGCCAAGGCCTGTTGAGTCCCAGCCCGGATTCGACACCGCCGACAGCGAGAGCCTGCGTGGGACAGCTCGTGCCTCCATCCTGGTCGTCGAAGACACCTCCTGGTCCACGTGGCTGCAGAGTCAAGCGTCCACTCTTCACCTGATCGCGACGTCGACATCTGGTTCCTTCCTGGTTCCACTCCAGTCACTGGCTAGTGACTGTGAACATTGTCCCCTCTGCTTTCAGGTCCCCTTCTTCAACAATCCACCCTTGGATTGCACCGGACATCTTCCTCCTGGTCGCCTGCAGCTTCTTTTCTTTCAGGCTCCATTGACTTCAACGCGAGAACCAGACGCACTTTAAACCCTATGCACCCGCGGCCCGTGGGTGAGGTAACAAGAGCATTTCGGTGCTCAAGGGTAGTTTAACTGTCCTAGTGTCCAGTTCCACAGTCGTTGTCGTCCTATCTAGTCAGGATTGTCCGTATTCACCTTTAACTTGAACTGTACTGTCCATAGACGTTGTTACGCATCTCGCGTGTGAGTTCACACTCTGCACACGCGTTCCGTGGGCCTCCTATTACTTACCTGAAGTTAGTATAGCGTGGTCCCATCGATCCTACAGCCTCTGGAAAGCTCCATTTCCTTTATCGATTCTCACATTCCACTTACTTAGTATATGGTTTGTCGTGCCCCTAGGGCACCATTGTAATTTTGTGCGACTTGTAGTATTTTTCATAAGAGATTGTCATGTGCTTAGCCCTCTGACCTCATAAAGAGTTCAGAGGTGTTATTAATAAATATACTGTTTATTTTCATAACAACCTGTGTGGTGTCCTTTCACTTGGTATTCAAGGGGTTATATTGTGGTAAAACAGCTTACTTCACATGCCAAAAGAGTTTAGCCTAAGACTGCTTTGTCCATGCTACCATTAGGATAGCTGGTCTATAAGGTTGACTTACAACCAATCACCATAAGGGTTGTTTGGACTGATACAAGGTGGTCACTAGAACTAGTGAACATCATATATCAGGCCAACTTCTCACAGCGTTGTGTCGTCCCTTCTGACGCGGACTGAGCTTGTCCCGTTGTTTCGAGCCGCCCTGGAGCTCCGGCGGGGAAGACGACTACGGAGCCTACGGAGAGACCCGCGCATAGCCGTTGGTACCGGCGGTGCCTTGGGTAGCTCTGCAGGCTCGGCCACAAAAAAGACAGGAACGACAGCAGCTGCGGGAGAGGGCGCGCAAATTGCAACAACAACTGGTGAGGTGAAGGGGAAGGTGGGGGGCGATACTGAGGAGTTGTCTATTGCTGTGGATGTTGGTGGGGCTTTAGGGGCCAAAAACGTTACTCACCATACGGTCCTTAACCCACAAGATAAAGAAAAGGGCAAGTCAAAAGGCAGGGGGAAAACGACTTATACCCAGAAAGGAGAAAGGAGTGTTTTGACAACAGAGCAAATTGTCCAACCCTTCCCAGAGTTGAAGTCAGGGGTAAGATCCTTGGGTAGTGCCTTACCCTCAGTAAACTGTCTAACATCTAAGACTTCATCCTATCTATCAACTGAGGTGAAGGCAAAACGGACATATAGAAGGAAAAAGGCAGTTAAGTCCCCACTTGACCCCTGCGTTCTTTTTTTAAAGTTGTCCCGCAAGTACTGGATTTGGCTCAAGATCTCTCCCGTAAAATAAGAGACCGTTCCACCTCACCTCCTGCGGCCTCTGGTTCATTTGAGAGCCAAGCACCTTTGGGGTTGTGTATTCCATCAACTCCCGTGCCTTTCCCAGTGTTTCAATTTGGTCTCCCACCAGCACCTGCTCTCCTACTAACTTCATCTATGGAAGCCTTGAAGGCATCAGTTCCTCTAGTGGATGAGGGGAGTGAACCCTCAAACAGCAGTCTGCAGAATAAACTCGATATATTATCAACATCGCAAACTTGCCCAAACTCTGATGTTCTGGAGCCATTACGAGACCCCCAGGTTAAAGCTGGGAGTGAAACAGGTTATCTTCCTGAGTTAGGCGATGAGCAAGTCTTGGCCTCTCACTCTCATAACAGCACGACCACAGAATTATTGACAGAAGGCCAGTTGGGTCCTGCATAAACTTCAGGGTCTCAGATTTCATTAATGTAATATCTTCCAATGACGAGAGAGTGATTGCGCAGAAGGTAGATCCCGAAGGTAGGTGGGCAATTACCACAGTAGTTATACGGGATGCACGCTTGACATTAGTGGGTTATATTAGTGGGTTATTATGGACCCAATCGGGATGATCCCACAGCTCTGGAGTCATTATTTTCCCAGTTACTACACTTTTCGGAGCCGACAATAATAGCAGGGGATTTTAATATTGTGCTGGACCCCTTTTAGACAAGACCCCGAGTAGTAGACAGCAAACATTATCAAAGTCTAGAGCTTTTCTTCTTAATTCTATGAAACAGTATGGTTATGTGGATGTGTGGAGAGCAAGGGCTGGACAGCAGCATGGTTTTTCATTTCGGAATTACAAGTATCGTCATCAATCTAGAATTGACTTCTTTTTAATAAGTCGCAATTTGGTTGATGCTGTCAAGTGGGTGGGTTATTCACCCTCACATTTGTCAGATCACTCCTCAGTATCTTTGGTTCTTGACGGAGTTATTAAACCTTCTTCTAGGTCTTGGTCCTTCGACCGATCCCTTCTCTCGTCATTGGAAGGTATTACATTCATTAAATCTGAGACCCTGAAGTTTATGCAGGGAGATATTGGCTCAGCTGAGCCCAGCATAGTATGGGATGCCTTTAAATGTTGTTTGCGTGGTATAATCCAAAATAAGGTGGTATACCGAAGGAGGCAGTATGCACAAGAAGTGGTCTCTATTGAAGCTAAGATAATTACTACGCAAGCTGACATAGAAGCTAGTAGTAATGATTCCATCCCCAATGTATTACTTTTGAATGAGAAATTGCTTACACTTAAGGGGGAGCTGACTTCGGTCTTAAACCAACGTATCCAACAGAAATGGGAAGCAAGCAAATTAGCTCTCTTTGAATACGGAGAGGGTGCCGGCGAACTACTGGCTTGGAAATCAAAGACCGATCAGGCACTTAATATAATTGAATAGCTTAAAGATTCGGGATGTGCACCACCTAGTGTTCTTTTGTGTCTTTTTTCATGCGCGAGGGTAACACTCCCCTCCAGGAGTGTGGCTGAATACTTCTAAGTGTAGCAGACCTATTAATCCATAAGTCTCTCACCCTTGGCACAGATATTGGGGCTGAACATTATTCAGAAAATGATTCTTTTCACAATTTTCTTGTTGAATAATTTCACTTTAAACTTCATGTGTTACTGTCAAGGTTCGATTTATTCTTTTCATCCACATATGTTTTTGTTCACATATTCTGAACCATCTTCAAACGCTTTTATATTATTCCAATGCATTTTGGTGCCGCATGCACCTTCATCAGGGAAAATCCATCACTCGTTGGGTTCCTTCATGTGGTGCATCCGTTGATGTGAATGCTCCTCCGAGTCCCTTAAAAAAGGACGCTTATCCACAGGATATGTAGAAATCATCTTTTTACACTACATAGGGCATACTATTCTCCACAAAGACTGTCTAAGTTTTCCCTGGGTGTCTCAGTGGCTTGTGCACGGTGTAGCTTAAAAGAGGCCTCTGACGCGCACATGTTTTTCGACTGCCTCACATCCTCCCTGGGTTATACTGTAACAATTGACCTTCGCCTTGTAATCTTTGGTGTCGTGGACCATACTAGAAGTTCAGCCGGGAACCTCCTTTTTTATTCCATCCTGGCTGCTCGCAGAGAGATTTGTAAGCGATGGAAAGATCCCTCTCCTCCTTCTTTTCATGACTGGCGTACATCAATCCTTCAAATCTCAAAATTAGATCTCGCCAGGGCTGGAAGACAAGATAGGAGAGCTTTCTGGTATCTTCTTGTCTGACGCCTCTGACAGTACTGTTTTTTATTTATTTTTTTCCCCAGGTCCGATGATTACGCGGCCATGGCTATAATCCTCCTGCTGTGCCTTCCTGCCCCTTCCTGTGGACTTTCTGGCTGGAAACAGCAATGGTAGTAATTGGCCCTGTGGTTGGCAGCTGCAAGCTTGGCAACGAGGTTCTTGTATGGGCATGGAGTTCGTTGTAGCTGTGGGATATGGCCTTTCCTCGTTACCTTGCATCCCATCCAGTTTTTTACTGAGGCAGCGCGACTGCTCTCCTTTATGCCATTCTCCCTTGCTGGGTGTTGCAGTGGCTAGAAACCATGGTGGAAAATGAGGAAAAAAAAAAAAAAAAGAACCTGATTGTAATGAAACGTACTTACAGTGCCTGTTGCACAGCAAAAACTCGCTTCTGGACAACTGTTGACACGATGAAACCAGATAGAGGCATAGGGAAACGAGCTGTAACCCTGTTACTGTTGGCTGATGTTTCATGCACTGAGTTTGTTTACACTGCAGCATGTGATCTAAACTTGAAACCTGTACACTTTACGGAAACGTTACCGGCTGAAACTGCGATAAACAGGCTTATAAAGCAGGCACAAGCATTCCTTTTTGACCACTTTTAGGTCGAGGACCGTAGGCTGCGCTTGCGCAGTCTCGGTCAGAGATTTAATGATTCTTAGTACGGGGCTTGAACCCGCCCCTCTTCTCCATTGGCTGGCCTCGTGAATGCTGGCCTGCCATTGGAGGAGAGGGGCGTCACTCTGATCAAGCCCCGTCTTTTTGGGATTCGGGGGCGTGTTTTTTGCGTTCTTTCTACCCGTGACGTCATCCGTCACTCAACAAAAAACACGCCCTTGAATCCTCTTGTCTTAGACTCTAACCAGTTTCTTCCTTTCACTGTTCTCTCGCTGTCCCAGTACATTCCTTTGTCCTGGTGTGCCCCTCAGCGCAGTGCAGTAGAGCTTCAGCCTGCACCCCGATGCCTTCGCTGGCACGGGGTCTCTTTCCCCGTGCAGCTGCACTCCGGTACAGGTGTCCGTTCCTTTGTGGGAACGCCCCACCCCCGTGCAATGCTGTACCGTGCGCCTGTTCTCCTCGGCCACGCGGGTGCCCTTTTCTCCCTGTACACCACCTCCCCTCAACTCTCTGTGCGTTTCCTCTCACCCCTGTGCGGGTGCTCGAGACCACCGGCCCCTTCCCTCCTTCATGAATCCCTTGTCTCTTCCTCCTACCACGGGTCTTCCCTTTTTCTTTTAACCTATCCCACGTTTCTCCTTTCTCTTCTGCACCATTTCCATTTCCTTCACCATGACCACTTTCCCCTCCGCTCACCCTCGTCTTTGTTTCCCGTCCTCACCACAGGACCCTCTCTTCCTTTTCCTCTAAATAACCGTTTCCCCTTCCCCGCCCACTCTCCTCTGCACCTGTTTAGATCTCCTCCCTTTCCCTCACCCTCCCTCCTCATTACCTGTTTTTTATTCCCTCCCGTGCCCTGCCCCCGCCGGGTTCTGCCCTCGTGTCTCCCACCCGTCTAGTCTAGTGCATAGCTCTACCCCGGGCCAGCATGGCACATGCCCCGGAGCCCGTGGCGCTGCAGCCCTGGGACTCGGGATACCGGCGGCTGCCGGAAGACACGTACCCCCCTGTTTCGGTTCCAGAGCCCCCCAGGTACTTCGTCGTCTGGTCCCTCTTCAGCGCCATCTTTCTCAACTACTTCTACTGCCTGGGCTTTATGACCCTCGTCTTCTCAATCAAGGTAAGAGAATGAAATGACCCCTCCGGACAAAATACAACCACAGCACACCCCGGAGTACATATAAAGTTACTTGAAGAGTCCGGGTCATATGGAGCTCCATGTTCCAAATGATTACACTACAATAACATAACAGACATAAACATGGTTGTATTTTCATGGCATTGCTTCCTTTACTCGTTGTAGGGGAACTATATTATGTTAGATCTCTTTTCAGGATTTACAACAGCTGTGCCTCAGCAGCAGGCTTAAATTGCCATTTTCTTCACGTGACACTCGCCACAGGGCTTCGTGTGGCGTAACACAAACAGAAGCAACGAAATCGCATTGTTTCATATGTTTCCTGTCACTACGGAGTCACCATGGTAAAGTGTGTCTTTGTATTAGGTGGCACTTGCCTTAAACAATGAAGTCATTTGTGCCTTTCAGCCACTCCTAGCTTTCAGCCCAAAGCGCTCTGCATGTTGGGACATGTAGTTCCACACGTGTAATGGAAATAGTTGCGCTACATCCCCCAGAATGCTGTTGCCTGCCTAAGAGTGAATTGGTGATACCCTTGTGGGTAGAAGCACAAGGGTAGAAGCATTTTTTAAGAATTAAAATCTCTTTGAACAGCACAGGGCGCCGTGCTCCAGGTTGTCTATAATTGGGCACACAGAATTTGTTTCTCCCTTGCTTCGTTCCTACGGTAAAGCGCTCTGATACCTGAGGGTCTAGCCAGCGCTATACAAGGGTGAATGCCAATGTCGAGGAGCCCCCTCGCTGTGCTTGCTTCCCTGCCCCCTGGCTGTGCTTGCTTCCCTGCCCCCTGGCTGTGCTTGCTCCCCTGGCTGTGCTTGCTCCCTTGCCCCCTCGCTATGCTTGCTTCCCTGCCCCCTCGCTGTGCTTGCTTCCCTGCCCCCTGGCTGTGCTTGCTCCCCTGCCCCCTGGTTCCCCTGCCCCCTTGCTGTACTTGCTTCCCTGCCCCCTCGCTGTGCTTGCTTCCCTGCACCCTCGCTGTGCTTGCTTCCATGCCCCCTCACTGTGCTTGCTCCCCTGCCCCCTGGCTGTGCTTGCTCCCCTGCCCCCTGGCGGTGCTTGCTCCCCTGCTCCCTCGCTGTGCTTGTTTCCCTGCCCCCTCGCTGTGCTTGCTCTCCTGTGTGTGTATGTGGCTATGGGTGTGTGTGTGGCTCTGGGTGTGTGTGTGGCTCTGGGTGTGTGTGTTGCTCTGTGTGTGTGTGGGGGCTCTGTGTGTGTGGCTCTGTGTGTGTGGCTCTGTGTGTGTGGGGGGCTCTGTGTGTGGGGGGCTCTGTGTGTGTTGGGGCTCTGTGTGTATGGGGGCTCTGTGTGTGTGGGGGCTCTGTGTGTGTGGGGGCTCTGTGTGTGGGGGGGCTCTGTGTGTGTGTGGGGGGGCTCTGTGTGTGTGTGGGGAGGCTCCGTGTGTGTGGGGGGGCTCTGTGTGTGTGTGTGTGTGGCTCTGTGTGTGGGGCTATGTGTGTATGTCGGGCTCTGTGTGTGTGGGGCTCTGTGTGTGTGGAGCTCTGTGTGTGTGGGGCTCTGTGTGTGTGGGGCTCTGTGTGTGTGGGGCTCTGTGTGTGTGTGGAGCTCTGTGTGTGTGGGGCTCTGTGTGTGTGTGGGGCTCGGTGTGTGTGTGGGGCTCTGTGTGTTTGTGGGGCTCTGTGTGTGTGGGGGGCTCTGTGTGTGTGTGGGGCTCTGTGTGTGTGGGGGGCTCTGTGTGTGTGGGGCTCTGTGTGTGTGCGGGGCTCTGTGTGTGTGTGGGGCTCTGTGTGTGTGGGGGGGGGCTCAGCGTGTGTGTGGGGCTCTGTGTGTGTGGGGCTCTGTGTGTGTGTGGGGCTCTGTTAGTGTGTGGGGCTCTGTGTGTGGGAGGGGGCTCTGTGTGTGTGTGGGGCTCTGTGTGTGTGTGGGGCTCTGTGTGTGTGTGGGGCTCTGTGTGTGTGGGGCTCTGTGTGTGTGTGTGTGTCTGTTTGTGTGTGTGTGTCTGTGTGTGTGTGGCTCTGTGTGTGTGTCTGTGGCTCTGTGTGGGTGGCTCTGTATGTGTGTGTGGCTCTGTGTGGGTGTAAATGCAATAGGTCATGCATTTGCGAGCGATTAAGCTATTGGCATTGTAAATGACAATGCCATTTATTTAACGATTAAGCTATTGGCAATGTAAATGACAATGCCATTTATTTATGATTTAAAAAAAAATAAAAAAATAAAATGTCATGAGCAATGCCAATAGCTCTACCTTTAATAATGCCGGGACCATTGCTTTGTAAATGCTTGTTTAGGCTTTGTTTTGAGATGTCTGGCTACACACCTGAAGACACTTGGTGTTATCACTTGCTGTTATTTGTGTGTGGGGGATAGCAGAAGCAGCGACGGGCGCATCCTCTGTTTAAAGGAAACGCTGCATTTGTGTTAAAGGACAGAAGCAAAATCGGGAGCAAAGCCATTTAAAATAAGCACGGTCGCAAGAGCAGTTAGGCAGTAGCGAGGCTAGCTATGGATGCACACAAAGCCGAGTGAGGTTGGTGACATCACAGCAGAAATAAAGAAATAAAGCTTTTCACACTGTGGGCGAAAGGTAGCGTGGCTGAATGCCCCAGAAGACTGCCAAGGACGCACCATTTTCCACTGCGATTTCCAGCGGGGCTCTGCCTAAGTGGCCCCAGGCAGGCAAGGAACGCCTCACCGCGGCGGAGGTTTGCCGTAGCAACCAGAGACCTGCAAGGGCCTGGCCTCCACGGAAACCCAGAGGGAGAGTGCTCTGCCTCCAGCAGCTAAGTAGTTCACCATTGCCCGTGAGGACCCTCCAAGCTCAAGGAGTCCGTGGGGGCTAGTCAGTTCTCCTACACCCACAAAGAAATTGAGTGGCACTGTTGCCAGCAGGTGGTCGGCTTGCAGGCAGCACCGTAGGGGAAAGAGTGAGGCGAGCGACCTGCTGCTGCCTTACTGGGTTGACGTGTGCCCTGCCCAACTCCCAGGTCAGTAAGCAGAGCGGGCAGGAGACCATTACGGAGGTCCCGCTCTGCCGCATTGGTTGACCAAGTGGCTGCATTGGTTGCTTTTACAGCCGCATTATCTAGGGAGGCACGAGCCGGCTGCCCAAACACACTAATCAGCAGTCGTGCACCAAGATTGCGCACGCAGAGCTGATTAGCAGTTCTCGGAGTGGCTCGTGGGTGTTTATAACAATATGCCCATTGGGATTTAAACATCCAACATTACGGGCATGGAGGCCAGAATGAGGTCAGCGAATGAGGGCAGTGGGAGAGTGAGATGGGGCAGAGAGCCAGAGGAGGGTGCGCGGCAGAACGCTTTGTCTGGGCACTACGAGAGGCAGAATGGCGCCAGTGCCGACTGCCCGCTTAGCAAGGTATGAGCAGAAAGACAAGTGCAAGATGGCCTAGAGTCCTTCCAGTACGCTGTGTTAAGAAACCAGGAGTGGGTGGGGGAAGTGAGCACGGCAGCGTGGTGAATGTGTGGGGGGAGTGAGCGTGGTGTGGTGAACGCGCGAGAGGGGACGGGGGAGTGAGCATGGCTGCGTAGTGAAGGCGCTATTTAGACAAGATGGCGTCGGACTGTCCACAGTCCCACGGATACGCGCATGCTGTCTGCATTGGGCAGATGGAGAGAGCAGCCATCTTTGTCCATGCAGGCGCGTGCATGCAAGCGTTGGGGAGAATTGATTCCAAAAGGTGCTCTCCATGGCGAGAGCAGCGCATGGGCTGCTTTTGCCAGGCGAGACCTAAAAACAGCCTTATCCACAGCCCCATAAAACTAGTGAGCGAAAGAGCAGCCTTAAGTGAAAAAATGTTGTGAAGCTCCTGTGTCTAATGTCAGAAGCAGACATGATGAACCTGGCCTTCTTCCAGACACGCTCGAACTGTAATTATAACTGAATTTTTATAGCGCCTCCTAGCCTAATTGCGAGGCACCGAAGAGCATTATTGAAGTGGTAGGACATTACTCCGCGTCTGAGTGCTTGGTTAGAAGGGCCGCATGCTAGCAACGAGGCCTAGTGGAAGGTCTTTGCGTTGTGCGTGATTAGCCAGAGTGGGCCTGTAAGGCTAATGCTGTCTACGTTGGCAGTTACTAGCAGTGCGATGGAGGAAGATGAGTGAGAGTAGAGGTGCCACCTCTGAGGTGGTGAGTCAACAAATTAACACTGTGAGCTGGGCCAAGGGTCTGGCATTTCGTTTTTTTAGCCTGTGCACAATAGCCGAGGCCTGCAAAAGTTTGCTATATAAATCTTACAACAAACATCAAGTAAAATATGATAAAGTGTCTTAAAAAAAAAAGTATTCCTTTAACACGTGGATGCTTTGACATTAATACAGCACATTATAGCACTGCACTGAGAAGTACTTTTTAAAAGTGATGGTTTTAACCATGAATTTAGAACTGCTCCTGCCCTGTTCACAGTGCCATTAGTGAACTATCTGGCATATGCATCAACAATGCCATTTGCGATTCCTTATTAGCGCAAAATAAGGATTCGCTAATAAGGAATAGCAAAAGGCTATGCATGTAGAAATCGCTTAAAGAATAGCGATTACTAAACATTCCTTAATTGCAACTCGCAAATTGTGAGTCGCAATTAAGGAATACCTCCCCATTCATTCCTATGGGCCTAGATGCCCATAGGAATGAATGGGAAGACATTCTCAATTTGCGATTCTCAATTAGAGAATCACAAATTAAGAATGCAATTTCAAGGGCACCAGGGTGTCAAAAGGACACCCTGTTGCACCCCTGAAATCTGCATATGAGTACATCTTGTGCACACACATGCCCCAAGGGCTTGTGTGTGTGTAAAATGGAATGGAAGTTTTTGCAAATTACCATGAAGTTCAACTACATGGTAATTTGCTCCCCCTATTAGCGAAATCGCTAGTTTTTTTACTTTATTGCATTGCATTTAAGGAATCTCAATTTGCGATTCCTTAAACGCAATGGCAATTTAAGTAATCGCAATTTAGAGATTACTTAAATTGCGATTTTTGCATTTGGGATGATGCATCCCAAATGCAAAAATACCGGTCGCAAAGGGGCCCATTTGCAACCGGTTTTTGCTTTGATGCATTTATTTATTTATTCAAAGTTTTGTATAGCGCGAACAAGATCCTTACAGATTTCAGAGCGCTTCACAGAGACAGGGGTAGGGGCAGCAGGAAAGAACAGGAATAATGGGAGCAGTATACTAGTCACTAACATAGTAGGATAATAATAACGTACAGAGAACATATCAATATACAATCAGGTAGACAAGTAATATAAGACGGCACAAGTCATTAATCTCACTACAGAAGTGTTCAGGTAAACCCTGGATGTGTGGGTGGCTTATACCAAATTCTTAGGCTAGAGAGAACACTGAATGGGGCATCGGGAGGGTGATTCAGTGAACCAAAGTGTATCATATATTGGTCGGTAGTAAGAGGGTAGCGTAGTAGTGTCACCATCAAGTATAAGTATAGTGCCAATGGACAAGGTGAACAGTGATACAAAGCGATGCAGAGTCTCTGATCCAGTACCTATAAAGTTCAGGAGATCTTGGCCAGAAGGATGGTTTTCACCTCTTTCTTGAAGAGTGCAGTGGAGGAGATAAGCCTAGTTTCAGGAGGGAGCGCATTCCAGATCCTGGGTGCCATTCCTGAGAAGGAGCGCTTGTATGTTTTCTCTTTCCGAAATCTACGAGGTTTCAGGAGTAGATTTTTTGTACTTCTATTGGATCTCGAACCTCCTGATATAGACAAAACATTGCATGCAAAACATTGCATTGCATGTGGGCCTAAGAGGCTAGACAGTAGTCCAGATTTAATTAAGCAATTTGTTTTTTAATTTTTTTATTGTCCTGATATGTCTGATCAATATATGACCGGGGATGAAAGAGATTTCAGACTTACGGCATCATTAGGATGCCATAAGTCTGATGACGTGGAAAGGGACCGCCCGCCGGGCGCATCCTGCAGTTTTAACATTGCGGTGGGCGGTGCTTTCAGCATCACCCGCTGCAATGCCAAAAATGCATGTTGTGCATATGCATGCAGAACGTGGCAGGCACCGCACAGTGCCTGCCTGCCATGTTGTGCATGCACATGAAGGGGGGTACCATAGTTACCCCCCATGTGCCCCCCCACCATCCTGGAGGCCCGCAACTGGCCCTCAACTTCAAAATCTGCATGCCTTTCCGTGGGAAAGTCTGCCTCCCGTCTGCATCCTGATATGAATGGCGGTGTCTAGCAGACACTGCCACCATATTAAACCCATTTCTGCCTGGCCGACTTGTCGACCAGGTGGAAAAGCTGCGGCCGGTCTCCCCGTCCGCTGCGGTACCCCCGCCATACTGATATGGCAGGGGGGAAATGGGTGGCGAGTGGGGAAGGATGTAGGGCGGATCGTCACCATGTGGGTGGTGGCGATCTGCCCTACATCCTAATGGACCCCTAAGTCTCTTACTATCTGTACAAGGTGATACTCGAGCTCTACACTAGGGAGGGGATGGAAACCATCGCCGGCTCCCTCTCTGCGAGGTCGACTTACTCTTTTCTCCTGGGTCACAGGAACTTACATTGGTTCTCTTTCCAGGGCTACCAATCCTTCTTGTTAAGGTCCCTGAACTCTTGAACAGCCTGTTTTTACTGATGCTTAATCATTGGATTAGTGCTAGCCAGTAATTCAAATAAAGATTGTATGTTTAAGTATTTAAAAAAGGGACACCCAAACCAGTAGGACGAGAATAAAAGGTTAGTGAAGAAAGAAAAAGACTTTCAGTGGGACCCGTGCAAAGAATGACTGAAAAAGGAATATATCTACTTCGAAGAGCATGCTCTCTTAGCCCAATTGTCCCAGATGCCCCAAAACTTCATTCTCTTTTTGGTGCGCGTTGCCCTGTCCATTTTAGCTATTCTGTGAATCGAATTTACCCATTCATTTTCTAGGGGTGCAATAGGTAAGATCCACTTAATGCACAACTCTCTATGTGCTAATAGGATCAAAATAAAGATGAGAGCCTTTAGAGGTTTAGATATATAACCGATAGAGTCCTCTTCCGGTATCACCCCAAATATTACCAGAGCAAGACTCACCTCCACTTCTTGACCCACCATATCTGACAGAGTTTTTCCAACTTTCTGCCAAAAAGATTGGACGGAGGGACACCACTGGATCATGTGCATTTCGCCTGCATTGATCTCTCGGCACTTTAGGCACTTCCGCACCGTTTGCAGGCCCATCTTTGCCAATCTTCGAGGCGTCCAGTAGGCCTTTTGAGTGGTAAAAAGATGGTTTATCTTTAAAGGCGTGGATTTCACACAATACCACAAAAGAGATGTAGATACTTGCCATAGTGTTTCTAACTCGTATTCCAGCAGGTCCCTCCTCCAAGTCTCCGTAAACCATGAAGGTGGATCTTCTGAGGATTGAACCAGCAGCCAGTACCATACCGAAACCTTTTTCTGTATCGCAGGACGCAGAGCTATTTTTGCCTCATAGAGTTCGATTTGCTTTCCCCCCTGTCTCAGAGTCTTTGCTCAGCTTAATACCTGACAGTACTTGAAGCGAGAGACAGAACCTTCTGTGATCTCCTGGAAAGCTTACCAAGATTTTAGCTCTGACCTTCCAGTAGCTGGACCCATCTGCAGATTCCCTTTTCCCTTATCGGAATTGCTAGATAGTCTTGCAGGCAGGCCGGAGTTCCAGGAGATCTCCATATTGGGGCATAATGACTATAATATGGAATCTGTAACGTCACCCTGATTTGATCCCACAATTTGAAGGCACACTGAAGGGTCTTTTGTCTTATTTTTGATAAATCTGGTGGGCCATAAGTCAATGCACGAAACAGGGGCGAGAGATTAGGACAGTCTTTTAACAGCTGCCTAAAAACTTTCAGATGGAAGGTTCTCTGATATTGTAGAAGGTCTGGACTCGCTATACCCCCATTTTCCTTCTTTTCCCTACATTTCTTCCATGGAATTCTGGGCCTTTTCTTCCCCCAGATAAAACTGGAGAAAAAACATTGTACTTTTTTAATCCATTCCTTCTTGAATTCCGGTGGAATTGTGTTGAATATGAATGTATATTTGGGTAAAATAAACATTTTTAACAGATTTGATTTACCCAAAAAGGATTAAGGCAAAGAGTCCCACTGTTGTAATTGCTTCTTGATTTTTCACGTGACCAAATCGAAATTCACTTTTGCTAGTAGATCTAAGATTTGAACAACTTCAATTCCTAAATATCTGATCTTCTTTTGGATAAGCACACTCTGGAAGCTTGTATTCCACTGCATAATCTCTGTTTTGGATGGGTTAACAGCGTAGCCTGATATTTTTCCAAAGCTCTCTAAATTTTCCTAAATAGCAGAAATTACTGGGTCTAGGTGGGTTGTGAATATCATTAAGATGTCCACGTAGTGCCCTATTTTCTTTTCCCACTCATTGCACGAAAACGGGATGATGTTTTTACATGCTCTTAACTTAATGTCCAGTGGCTCAATGTAAAGGTTGAATAAAAGAGGAGAAAGTGGACAGCCCTGTCTGGATACTCTTCTAATTTGAACTTGTTTAGATAATGTTCCATTTACTAATATCCGGGCTGTAGGGTTTTTATACAGAGTTTTAATTGCTGACTCAAAGACTTCCTCCATGTTTAAATGTTGGATCACTTCATGGAGAAAGGGCGAGCTGACCCTGTGAAAAGGCTTCGCAGCATCACAAGTCATTATAGTCACGGGTCTTTCCATTTACCACCTGCTCGGAGCAGGTGGTAAATGGAGGAAAGAATAGGTTTGCAATGGGAGAGTACTAAATGCCCCCTCCCCAGGGATGCTCAGGAACGAGCATCGGCTGTTGTTGCTCCCAAAATCTCATGCAATTATACCGACCTGACTCTCTGGCGGTAAAATCGGGTCTGAGGATGGATATGGGAACAGGTGGCTTTTCATGATCCCGTCCATTCATGGTGGCCCGACCTTTAATGAGCTTCATATGACCAAGGCTCATTCTCTGTGATACAAACATATCTTTTGGTTCCACATAGTTCGCTAACAGGTGTAAGTGACTGAACGGCGGGGGCCCTTGCTGTGAGTGCTCCGCTCTTTCACGGTATATGCATAAGCAAGTTTTATTTATGTTTTGTTCCTGCCTGGGGGGAGAAAGCTAGCCTTTGCTCTCCCTGAACCCAAGGATCTGTGTTTTATTCTAACAAACCTGAATCTGCTGCAGGCTGACTGGGCAGAGCATGTCTCATCTCGCCTCCTGCCTACCCCTCCTTCCCTGGTCTGGAAGGAACACGCAGCGCGGGGGAGTTCCCTCGGTCTGCACTACTGTGCAGGCTGCAGAGGGTCATCCTTAAAACCGAAGGTAACCGTAAACAAGCCGTTTAATATGCACCGCTTGGGTAGATGCACTCTGCATATCACTGCAAGGGTCTTCAATGCCTGCAGGGTGCGTTGTTTATGTACTATTTTTATGTTAACTTCCTGCATAGCTGTTAAGCCACCTATACAGAACAAAATAGGTGCGATGAAGGTACACATTGTCTGTGCCTGCATAATGACAACTTGTCCTCCCAGAGAGGAGGCTTGCTGTTAGATTTTGGTGGGCTCAGCATGCTGTCAACGGTAGCAGTACCCTCCTCCAAGTTGTACTGCCAGTGCCACCTCAGGGGCTTGTTATCTTCTGCTCATGGTCAGTGAGCGTAAGGCAAACAATGCTGTAGCATCTGCTTCTGTCTGACAACTGGCGAGTACATTGCCTGTGCTGTACTTAGCAAGTGTTGAAGCTGGGTGCCTGTTTACATATCTATTTTGTTTTTATTATCCTAGAATGTCCTATTTTTGTTACCTTTTTTAGGTCGAGTAATTTATTGTTAGGTTGAGTAATTTATTGCTCGAAACCTATTACATGTGACCGGACTCTCTTGAACAAGCTGGATTTCCTACAATGCATGTTGTGTATTGGAGCGTAAAAGCTTCCCCAGGCGCGCGCTTGGCCTCACTCACACCCCATATACCTGCTCCCCCTCCCCCGCCCCCCACACCTCGCATCAGACTCACCCACCGCTCGCCATATGCTCGTTCCCTCCCTGTGGCAGCCTGCGGTCACTGATCACAGTAAAGGCTTTGATCTACCTCACACCCCTCTACCACTCCCTCCTCCCACTTGCTCCTAATGACCATGTAAAGGGGACGACACTGGAACAATGGCTGCTCGCCAGGAATGGCCTTCTGTCGACCCCTTCTTATATCCTCCAGACATGGCTGAGGCAGCTTCTTCCTGCAGTTTGTTCTTTGGGCGAGGGTATTCCTGGGTGTGGCAGAGCTGCATGCAGTGTAGGTCCATGCACACCACAACTTCGCCTTGCTTTGTTGTATTTTTGCATTGTTAATGTTCACATTTGTTCGCATATCGCCATGTGCCTTTCGTTTCTGTCTCACTCTCTCCTACCCCTTCACTGTCTTGGCCTCTCCACTCTTCCTCTATTTCTGTCTCACTCTCTCCTGCCCCTTCACTGTCTTGGCCTCTCCACTCTTCCTCTATTCCTGTCTCACTTTCTCCTGCCCCTTCCCTGTCTTGGCATCTCCACTCTTCCTCTGTTTCCGTCTCACTATCTCCTGCCCCTTCACTGTCTTGGCCTCTCCACTCTTCCTCTATTTCTGTTTCACTCTCTCATGCCCCTTCACTGTCTTGGCCTCTCCACTCTTCCTCAGTTTCCGCCTCACTCTCTCCTGCCCCTTCACTGTCTTGGCCTCTCCACTCTTCCTCATATTCCGCCTCACTCTCTCCTGCCCCTTCACTGTCTTGGCCTCTCCACTCTTCCTCTATTTCTGTCTCACTCTCTCCTTCCCCTTCACTGTCTTGGCCTCTCCACTCTTCCTCTATTTCTGTCTCACTTTCTCCTGCCCCTTCACTGTTTTGGCCTTTCCACTCTTCCTCTATTTCTGTCTCACTCTCTCCTGCCCCTTCCCTGTCTTGGCCTCTCCACTCTTCCTCTGTTTCCGTCTCACTCTCTCCTGTCCCTTCACTGTCTTGGCCTCTCCACTCTTCCTTTGTTTACGTCTCACTCTCTCCTGCCCCCTCACTGTCTTGGCCTCTCCACTCTTCCTCTATTTCTGTCTCACTCTCTCCTGCCCCATCACTGTCTTGGCCTCTCCACTCTTCCTCTGTTTCTGTCTCACTCTCTCCTGCCCCTTCACTGTCTTGCTTCTGTTTATTGTATTTGCACAAATCTAATATCTTGGTCGATTCCTTTTCAATAATCAGGCATTTTTGTTTATTAGGTGTTTATGTTTTTGATGGGTTTATTTATAGGAACTTTCTATCGATCAATCTATCTATCTATCTATCTATCTATCTATCTATCTATCTATCTATCTATCTATCTATCTATCTATCTATCTATCTCTCTATCTATCTATCTATCTATCTCTCTATCTATCTATCTATCGCCCTCACTCTATCTATCTATCGCCCACACTCTATCTATCTATCGCCCTCACTCTATCTATCACCCTCACTCTATCTATTGCCTTCACTCTACCTATCTATCGCCCTCACTCTATCTATCTATTGCCCTCACTCAATCTATCTATCGCCCTCACTCTATCTATCGCACTCACTCAGCACCACCACTCAGGGGCACCACAGCATCAATCTATGCAACCATTCAACAACAACTGGTTCAAATATGTTCTCTCAATGTCTCAAACTTTATTACAAATGTCACAAAAAGATATTAATATTTCACTTCTGTTCTTGGATTTTCGTCACAATAAAATACACTTAACACAATCTTCACAAAAGTTATTTACAAAAGTTTAAGCTATTGCTATTATAAATTACAATAACTTTTATTTAAGTATTAATTATTTAAAAAATGTAAAAGCCATTGTTATTTGTAATATCAATACATCTAAGTCACGTAAATACAACACATATTGCATTACAAATGCTATAGGTGTCACATTTGCGAAAGTTATAACTATTGGCATTGTAAATGACAAAGCTATTAATTTAGCTATTTTCAAAACCAACACAGAAATAAAAAAAATTGCCATTTACAATACCAATAGCTCAAACTTTCCTAATGCGAGACCTATTACATTGCAAATGCTTGTTGTACAACTGTTTCTCTGAACTTAAATATTTGAAGGTCGTTTCAAATGTGACAGTGAAAGTAAAGGCAGAAAATATCAAACATTATGGTTAAGCAAGCAAGTTGCGATTAATCTCTTTTTTCTGGTTTCACTTTATACGAATCAGCCATTCGATAAGTATCTATTTTTGTCTTTTACATCAAATGCTAGGGCTTTATTTTTACCTCTTTGTGGATGATATTAGAGCGAAGGTGGCAGGCAGAAGTCAAAGGAAAACTGTTCGTTATGGGCTCGAGGTTCCAACGGGACCTCAAGCTGAGCTAGAGCCAGGCTTCAGCTAGAGCTTTCAGCGGCTCGCCCACATGTAAATGAGGGACAGTTCACCCATGGTTTATGTTAGACAGCTGCTATCTCTGCAGGTCCCAATGGAGATTTTGAGGTTACTCCCAAGCCTTCCAGCTATAAAGAAAACCATTCTGTAACTCTTGTAGGATCTAGGGAGGAGAGTCAGGACCGAGATTGCCATGGAAGGCTTTTATTACAGCCATCTACTGTGCAAATGTTTGTTGCACGGAAGAATAAGTGGTGCTTCGTGAGGGACAGGCACTGAACCTGTAGGAATGGATTATGTTAAAGTCGGCCAAGGTGCAGCTATTCCATAGCAGATCTTTCTGCAGTCCATGCAGGTCTTTGGAGTTGAGCGGCTTGGTTTAGGTGGGTTGTTGGTGTCCGCCTGAAAGAACAGGTTTGTTCTATGTGTTCTTCACTGCAGGTTCCCTTGTATGAGTGTTTGACTTGTCCAAAACATGGGTCATCAGCATGCTCCTGTCTGTTCTGTGTACAAGCAGCTAGGATAGAATGTTGTTCTCAGTACCCAAGATGATACGAGTGTTGTCAGCAGTGCTTAATTTGTGAAAGAAAGAGTGCTGGTGCTAAAGCGTTGCTCAGAAGCCTTTGGCTGGTGCAATTACAGGTCAGTGCACCGAATACCAAGGCTGGTAGTTTGTAATACATCTCATGCCGTGTCTCTAATTAATTGACAGACACCACCTGCCCCTTTACCTCTTGGGGGTTCCTGCTGTCTCCTTAAGTGGCAATTTGGCCATCTTTCTCTTGTTCTGTGTTTCCCATTTGTGTGTTTTTCTCTCTCTCGCACTCTGCAAATATCTGGTGCGGACAAATACATGCCGGCCCGAAAATGAGTGCTGGTGGTCCCCAGAATCAACCTCCGGCTCAACTTAGGCACTGGTCATCTGTGGCCTGGATGGATTACACCTTTACTCATGTGGTTGTTCCAAAACCAGGGATGGGAGCGTACTCCGGTCTGTTCTTCTTACAGCAGCTGGCATAGAATGTTGTATTACGAGCCAAGAGGATATGAGTGTTGTGAATGACCTGGACTGATTACATCAGGTCATGGTCAGTTTTAATTGTGGTTATTCTGTAACATAGCTCTGCTAAATATAACTGGTGAATCAGTGTGGTTTTTCTTTTGTAGTTCAAAACATCAATGTTGCCACTGATATATTCCCCTAACTATAACATTACTTTAACGTTTTTTTCCAATGAATTTCTAGCTTTTTGAAAAACTTAAAGTTATATATTATTACCATACGTAAAGCCAACCCCCCACCTTCCTCAATGTGGGGCGACGGGTTGGCCACAGGACCTTCTAGTCCACGTGCCACACACACACACAACCACACACACAACAACCACACACGCAACCACACACCCACAACCACCCACACAACCACACACACACAACTACAGCCACACACACACAACCAAACACAACTACAGCCACACATTCACACACACACAACCACACACAACCACATACAGCCACACACAACCACACACACATAACCAAACACAACAACACACAACCACACACAGCCACACACAACCACAAACAAGCACACACACAACCACACACACACAACCACCACACCCACAACCACATCCCACCCACAACCACACACACAACCACACCCAAACACAACCACGCACACAACCACACACACAACCATATACCCCACACACACCACACACCATACAACCACACACACAACCACACATCCACACACACAACCACACACGCAGCCACACACACAACCACAATCACACCGACCCACAACCACCTCCACACACACACACAACCACACACACAACCACACACAACCACACTCACACAACCCCACACACAACCACACAACCACACACACAACCACACACACAACTACACAACCACATACACAGCCACATACAACCACACACACAACCACACATACAACCACACACACAACCACACATACAACCACACATATACAGAACCACAACAGAAACCACAACCACATACAGAACTAAACAAACAACCACACACAACCACACACACACAGAACTACAACCACACACAACCACACACACATCCACACACACAACCACTCCCAACCACACACACAACCACACACACACAACCACAGGCAACCACACACATGCAACCACACACACACAACCACACATACAACCAAAATCACACACACAACCACACACAAACAACCACACACCCACACACACATCCACACACAACCACACACGCGCAACTACACATGCAATCACACACCCAACCACACACATAACCACACACATCCACACAACCACACACACTCAACCACACACTCAACCACACCCACACACACAACCACACCCACACAACCACACACACACCATAACACACACCCACAACCACACAACCACACACACAAAACCACACACACACAACCACACCCTCAACCACAACCACACCCACAACCACACCCAAACCCACAACCACACACACACACAACCACACACACAACCACACAAACAGCCACACCATAACACACACCCACAACCACACAACCACACACACACACACAAAACCACACACACACAACCACACCCTCAACCACAACCACACCCACAACCACACCCAAACCCACAACCACACACACACACAACCACACACACAACCACACACACAACCACACACACAGCCACAACCACACCCACACACACACACACAACCACACACAACCACAACCACACACACAACCACACACCCACAACCACACACACCCACAACCACACACACACAACCACACACAACCACACACACACAACCACACACACAACGAACCACACACACTAACACAACCACACACATAGCCACACACACAAGCACACACACAACCACACCCACACAACCACACACCCACAACCACACCACTACACCCACACAACCACACCCACCCACACACCCACACAACCAAACACACACACAACCACACCCACAACCATACACACAACCACACACAACCACACACCCAACCACACACACACAACCACACACACACGCAACCACACACACAGACACACAACTCCAACTACTCACAACCACACACACACAACCACACACACACAACCACACACTCAACCACACACAGTCACAACCAAACACACAACCACACACACACAACCAGACACACACACACACCCCACACACACACAACCACACACACAAAACCACACACACACACAGAACCACACACAACCATACCCAACCACACACACTCAACCGCACACTCAACCGCACACTTCACCGCACACACAACCACACAAAACCACACACACAGACACTCAACCACACACACACACAACCACACACACACAACCACACACACACGACACACACGACACACACACAACCACACACATTCACAACCACAACCACACACATCCACACACACAACGAACGACACACAACCACACACAACAAACCACACACACAGCCACACACACAACCACACACACAACCACACTCACACAACCACCCACCCACAACCACACCACCACACCCACACAACCACACACACCCACAACACCCACACAACCACACACAAACACAACCACACACACACAACCACACCCACACCCACAACCACACACCCACAACCACAGACACAACCACACACATAACCACACTGTTAGACCTGGCACCTTGGCGTGAGTCTCCCTTCCACTTTTTGCTGATGTGCCTCAGATGTTTTGCTGGTGTTAGCTGCTCAGGGTACTGCGCCACGGCCAATCCGTGCCGCAGTGCCAGTGCTCCCAATGTAAAGTGTACCTATGATTGATTTCCATGATTGGCTCATTTGACTTACTGTTAGTCCCCAGTAAAGTGCACCAGGAGTGCCAGGGCTTGTAAGGGCAAATACTGCTAGTGGGCCTGCAGCGCTGGTTGAGCCACCCACAGAAGCAGCCTTTTAAAATATGTCTAGGGTCTGCCACTGCAGAACCTGCGTGTAGTCTGTTACTGTCATGCTGGTTGGGCAAGTGCACACACTTGCCAGCCCCTAAACCTTCCCTTTACTTCATGTGAGTCACCCCTATGGTAGGCCCTAGGGCAGGGTGCATTGTAAGCATAAGGTAGGACTAGCCCTGATGTGTGTGGCATGTCCTAATAGTGAATTACTGCCAATTTCGTTTTTCTCTATTGTAAGGCTACCTGTTCTCATAGGCCATAATGGGCTGCTGGAATTATTACACTCTGTAATCCCAGCAGGCTCAGGGAACATGGTGGAAAATTAAGTTTAGTATGCCTGAACTCAGAATAATACAATTCTTCTTTTAGTAAAGTTTATTTTAATATCCTGTGTTTGCAAATACTACTTTTAGAAAGTTAGTATTTGCTTACCTAGCCATTTCAGCCCGCCTCTGCTCTTATGTGTATCTGCTGTCTGGTTTCTGTGAGTGACAGGGCTGGGGATGACAGGTGGTGAATGGAGGGATTACACCAGGATGGGTGGTGGGAGTGCCTCTTGACTCTGAATAGGGCTGTGCCCTGCCACCACAATGCCGGCTCCGCCCCCTGGGGAGCGACTGATGACTCTGCCCTGCACCTGGCCCAGGAAGAGAGAAGACTGTCAACAGAGTACTCCTGGACTGTACTTGCCCCCACCATGCTGGCTCCACCTCCTGCGGAGCGTCTGATGTGCCTGCCCTGCTCACTGAAAGAAGAGAACAGAGTTTGCCAAATAAAGTGCTCAGGGACTGAAAGAAACTATGCACCAGACCCCCTGGCCTGCCAAGACAAAAGAAATGCGGTATAAAAGAAGAAGCCTTGCTCCTAAGAAACCAGATCCTGCTGGTGAACCAAGACGACCCCTCTGCCTGAGGAGAAGGAACCATGGAAGCTGAAGGAAGAAGACTGTCCCTATCCTGAAGGACTGACCAACAGTGGGAACCTTGCTGCCAAAGGAGAGGAAGAAACTCTACAGAAAGACTTTGCTTTCCTTTTCACTTTCTGCCCAAACGTGTGTTTCTAAAGCTGATCTCCAACGGCCTGGAAGTGTCCTGGCCCCCTGATCTGAGTCCCAGGAACAGTGGACTCTGCTTGCCTTTTCTGGGCTGAGAGGAACCTGTGCAACTCTGCCCCAGCTGCTGGAGCCGCCAGCCGAGTGCCCCGCCTTTCTGACCTACGTGAAGCCGTGACTGCTGCCGCCCGCCTGTGCGACCCTCTCCGACCTCGAGCCGTGTCTGTACTGTGTCCCTGGGCCACTTCTACCCGCTTCACCCCCCCTCTTGCCAGACCGCACCGCTCGCCGCATACCCGCTGGCTGAGAGCTTGCACTGCGCCCGCCCGCCCGCCCGTACAAGTGTACCGGCCGGCCCAGTGCGTTGTGCCCCTGAGATCCGCAGCCCCTGTGAGCTGTGCGCTGTGGATCACAAGAGCCTTCCCCCGCCTGGAGAGGTACGCCCCGAAGCAACATCGTGTAGACTGAGGATTCTTCCCGACTTTTGCCAGCTCCCTTCCCCGGGGGCGCCCCGCCCGTACCTCTCAGCTGGAGACACCTGCATGAGCCGGACGAGCCCCCACCGGGAGGAGAGCCGCCAGATTGCCCCAGAAGCACCACCTACGCCTGCCTCATCGCCGCTTTGAAACCCGAAGGTACGCCACTCACGCTAGAAGCGTAGCAGTCTGCTGGTGCTCCCCGTACGCCACGTACGCTTGAAGCGTACACCATTGCACCAGCCGGCAGCGTCCCGTGAAGTACGTCTCGTACGCTTGAAGCGTACCCAGCTGCACCTGCCAGCGTACCCAGCTTAACCTTCCGAGACGTACTGCCTGGCTTCCTCGGCAGTACGCCTCGCACCAGCCTGCAGCGTCCCCTGAAAAGCTACGGTGCTCACGCCGCCTGAGTGCCCTTG
Source organism: Lissotriton helveticus (assembly GCF_964261635.1). NCBI lineage: Eukaryota > Metazoa > Chordata > Amphibia > Caudata > Salamandridae > Lissotriton > Lissotriton helveticus. The sequence continues at coordinate 307,361,554 of NC_136065.1, read as the reverse complement.
AACCTTCCCTTTGCCCCCCCAGTACGGGCCTTTGCCCCCCCAGTACGGGGCGAACCTGGGCCGGATTGCGAGCCGCCCTGTGCCTTTGAACCGCACAGGCCGCTTTGTGCCGCCTTGTTTGCATCAGGAGCCCCTAAGCGCCACAAAGGATCGCCTGCGCCCCGGACCCTACGCTGTGCCCCCTCGAGGTCCCACCATTGCGCCCCGCACCGCGACACCCCTCTAACTGCCGGATCCCTCAGGAAGGCCCCGCCGAGGGATATCTTCTTTTAAATAAGGTACATTGTGCACAACGCTCCCGGGGGCCCGTAGTGGACCAGAAGGTCCGTTTTGATTTCTCCTAAGCCTCCTGCCTGTCTGGTAGGGAGCCCCCGTGAGGCAGATCCACACAGAGCGCTATTTACAAGCGCAGCCCCATTTAAAAGTATTGGGGGCATTTTTAACCAACGTCATTGATGATCTAGAGACGCTTTCGTTGAATAAGAACACTGTTTTAAGAAATACCTGAACTGAACTATTGAGAATCAAGAAAGTATCCATTCCAACACTAAGAAAAGTATTGTATGCATCCTAATTTAATATTATTTAAAGTCTTGTGATAAATCTGCAAAGCTACTATCTTTTACATAAAGTATACGTATTTTTATATAAATACAGCCTGGTGTCCATTTGTGGGGGGTCATTGTTATTTATTGTATGTGATTATAAATGCTTAACTAATGCGCTCTGAGGACTAGCCTTGGCTGCTCGTGCCACGCAACCTAGAGGGTGAGCAGGGGTTATTTTTAAGGGGTAGTTCCCTTGCCCTGACGAGAGGAGAGGGTCCCTGTTTGTCACAAGTGCATACCTGTGCCAACCAGAGACCCCCAATTCTAACATTGGCAGCAGCGGAAGGATTTTCGAATTTGCATTTATAATTTATGTACAGTGAATTGTTGATCACCACATAGTGAGAGCAGACCTATAACATAGCCACATACTGTTGAATTCTTCTTTCTATTTTAAGATTGCTGAGAAATCTCAATTTTTTTGTGAATCATGCCTGGCTCAAAGTCTGCAGGGAAAGCAGCATCCATAGTCTCTAGTCTGAGTGACATGGAGGAAATAGAGTGGGAAGATGAAAAACTTGAGAGCTACAAGTGGGAGCAACTGAGAGGCTTCTGCAGGAAGTTTGGAATCTCCCAGTCAGGATGTACAACCAAGGCTCACTACCAAAAGGCGCTGAGGGCCTGGATGGAGTCAAGGGCACCTGGGAATGGGGGGGAAATGGTATCCCCAGAAAGCATCCATGGAGTTGGCGCAGTCCTGTCGCCAGAGGAGCTGGCAGACAGGGCAGCAACCAGGGCACAAGAAGTGTAGATGGCAAAACTTAATGGACAGATGGAGCAACAAAGATTGGCAATAGATGAGAGAAAAATCCTGTTGGAACATGAAGTGAAATTGAAGGAGTTGGAGCTGAAAGCGAAAAGTTTGGGCACAACTCCCTCTGGTGGCAGCACAACGCCGGTGCAGGTAGAGTCAAGGGTGTACATGCCTAAGGATGTGGTAAAGGAATACTTTAAGGGGGATGAAATAGGGCAGTGGTTCAGGGCCTATGGGGTAGCCATGTCCTCCCACCGGGTCCCTGACAGAGATTGGGGAGCGGGGTTGTGGGGACGGTTCCTTACTGAGGGGCGGGACACACTGCTAAATCTACCCTCTGATGTTACCAATTCTTATCCCCACATGAAAGAAGCCTTAATGACCAGGTTTGGGTTAACTCCTGAAATGTATAGACAGAGGTTCAGGGATTGTACTAAGATTCCTGGGAGCACGTATGTGGAGTATGTAACCTTTTTCTGCAGAGCTCTGGATGGTTGGGTGAAGGGTAGCAAAGTGAATGATTTTCAAGGGCTTCTTGATTTAATGGCGGGGGAGCACTTGTCCAGTAATTGTTTTCCTGAGCTACGCCAGCACCTAATTGATAGCAAGCTGTCCAACCCGAGGAAGCTTGCTGAGGAGGCGGACCGCTGGCTCAGCACCAGGGTCCACAAGGGTCCAGTGGGAAACTCAGCCAAAGCTGGGCAGGGTCCCCAGCAGAGGAGTGGGGGGGACAGGGGTAAACAGAAAGGGTTCCAAAAAGGCCCCCAAAGTAATCCCCAAGGGAACCCGCAGAAAGGTTCTCAGCCTCCCCCCCCCCCCCAAAGACCGACCGGGGCCCCGACAGGTAACCCTGTTCAGAGAGGGCCCATCACCTGTTTCAGGTGTGGATGACCAGGGTTCACATTGCCACTGATCCTAAGTGTCGCCTATTTGGAAAACCCGCACCCACTGGTGCTCCCCCCGGCAAATGGCTAGTGTTAATTTTGGGCAGGAAATAGCAGTCCAGGAGAGTGGGAATCCTGTTCAGATGACCCTAGTCTCTTTAGGAGACAGTGAGATGGTCCCAGAAAACTACTTACCCTCTAACACTAAAAAATATGGGCAAGTAGTGACCGTCAATGGAAAGAAAGTAGAGGCTCTTAGAGATACAGGAGCCAGTGTGACTGCAGTGAGGCAGCACCTGGTGTCTCAAGAGCAGGTTGTACCCCATGCCTACTGTAGAGTTGTCAATGCTGACAACTCAGAGAGTCAATGTCCAATGGCTCAGGTTCCCTTTGAGTGCGGGGGGGTCTCTGGTACTCTGCAGTTTGTTGTGAGAACGTCCATGCCTGTAGACTGTTTGCTAGGGAATGATCTGGAGAACTCCCCTTGGGAAAAGGTGGAGAAGACGGCTCACCTGCGGAAGGTGGGTCTACCCGACTGGGCATGTGTGACCACCCGGTCAATGGCAGCCAGTAGGGGTGCTCAAGAGATCCTGGATCCTGAAGGAGAGGCCCGGGAACCGGCTTTAGAGAGAAGGAGCAGGGGGCGCGGGAAACCGGTCCCTGAGGTTCCCACGGTCCAGGAGGAAGCAGACCTTGAGGGGGATGCCCTGGAGCCTACAGGGGAGCAGATTGCTGAACTGGGGGACCTAACTGAGCTGACCCATTGGCAGCAAGAAGGAGGCCCCTCCCGGGAGGAATTTTGCAGGGAGCAGAAAGAATGCCCTTCTCTAGTAGGTATGCGGCAGCAGGCTTCAGGCCAGGCCTATGGTAGTCAGTCCGGTACACACTTCATTTACTGGGAGAATGACCTCCTGTATTCTGAGCCTAAGGTTGCTGAACCTGGGTCAGCCCATGCGCTGGTGGTACCCCAGAAGTTCAGAGCCTTCCTACTGGGGCAGGCTCATGATGTGCCTTTAGCAGCACATTTGGGAATGGACAAGACCTATGACAGGCTTGTCACCCAATTTTATTGGCCCCAAATGCACAGGAGCTCAGATGCTCACTGTAGGACCTGTCAGACTTGCCAGGCAAGTGGTAAGAGCGGAGGGAAGCACAAGGCTCCTCTGCAGCCCTTTCCCGTGGTCAGTACTCCATTCCAGCGAGTGGGCTGTTGGACTCGGCCTCGTGGCGTGGTCCTACCCCTCCCGCATGGCGGGCCTGGGACGACATCGGCCCTCCGTCGACCCGCTGTCGACCCCCCTGAACACGAACCCTCGACGAGAGCAGCCCCCTGGCAACCCACGGCTCTCCCCCCTGGGACCCCGGCGGACCCTGCTCGCCAACACCGCCGGTCTGGCGACCATGCCCGGCCACCATTTCCGGCCCGACTCCATCTTGGGCCCATCACGTCCCGAGCACGTGGCCGCAGCCATCCCTGGCCCTGGCCTCAGCGAAGCCCCGACATCGAGGCACCAAGATCCTCCCAGGTGGTAGAGTGGCCACTTGGCGGAGCCCGGAAGAGGGGAGTTTCGAGGGGCCCCCAGCCATCCCCGGACGCCTGGTATCGATCGCCCTTCAGCCTCCCTGGGCGCTGGCTCCACCCCCCTGCTAGGTGTCTGGACACCTTCATCCCGGCCCCTCTGAACCCCAGGCGCGAAGGTCCGGACATCAAAGGACTCCAGTCCTATATCTGGGCCAGACCTGGATTAGGACTCCAGTTGTATCTTGGAGTCGAAGCCCTGCTGACCTTATCGCGGCTGATCCTGATCCGAACTCTTGCACCTGGAACCTTCGAGGCCCTGCTGACGCTGTCGCGGCCTGACTAAGCTGAACCACCTTCGAGGCCCTGCTGACGCTGTCGCGGCCTGACCGAACTGAACCATCTTCGAGGCCCTGCTGACGCTGTCGCGGCCTGACTAAGCTGAACCACCTTCTAAGCCCTGCTGACGCTGTCGCGGCCTGACCGAACTGAACCATCTTCGAGGCCCTGCTGACGCTGTCGCGGCCTGACCAAGCTGAACCACCTTCGAGGCCCTGCTGACGCTGTCGCGGCCTGACCGAGCTGAGCCATCGTCGAGGCCCTGCTGACGCTGTCGCGGCCTGACCCCTTGAACTATCCACGCACCAGTGGGTGCCAAGACTGTTCCGCTACCCCCTATCCCTGAAACCAAGACGTTACGGATCCCTCGATCCTTGCCTGCTAACCTGCAAAGGATTTGCCTTAATTGCTTATATAAAGATTCTTGTGAATATTCCTCCTGTGTGGTGTCCCTCTGTAGGTAGTGTGATTGCTCAACTGTGACGATTGTAGGTGAGGAGCCTCGCCAAGGAGGCCTCCCTACGGCGCTAGGCCTATTCCCTACAGAGAGGTGGGTCTCGGGGCGGACAGTCAGACACCTTCTGTCTCCCCCGGGGGTCGCCTTTCCAACATTGGTGGCAGCGGCGGGATCCGAGCCCGCTCAAATTGTACAGCGAGTAACTCGCCACTACTAACAGAGACCCACAACCACGATGACTACTAAAGAAGCCGGAACAACTGCAGGATTCCAGAAAGAACTATTAGAGGAGTACACCCATAAAGAACTCAAACAATTCTGCAAAACCCTAGGTATCGCTACCACCGGACTAAGCACAAAAGACGATTTTAAAGACGCATTACAAACATGGGTGGAGACCGGAGCGACCCCACCCCAAGCCAACGAGGACATTGTCCTAGAAGTACCCCTGAGTACAGTCGTAGCCCCAGTGGAAGAAAGAACCGCCAACAAAGAACCGGGCCTCTCCCACGAAGACGCCCGGGAGCGAGAGAGGAGTCGGCTCCATGAACTAGAGCTCGCCCGACTCCGGCTGGATGGAGAGCTTCAATTAGCAGCAAAGAAATTGGCCATTGAACAACTACGATTAGAGGGAGATCTGGAAGAGAGGCGGAGGCCAAGAGAATTGGACGAAAAAAAGCTCACGTACGAACACGAGCGGGGCCTCAAAGAACTAGAGATCAAAGCCAAGATCGAAGAGGCTGGCGCCGCGGTAATCCGGAGCCCTCCACCTCCTGCCGACCCGAAGGTCCACATTCCCAAGGATATCGTCAAGGAATACTACAAAAATGACAATATCCAGCAATGGTTCAAGGCGTATGAAGTTGCCATGACCGCGCACCGCATCCCGCGAAAAGATTGGGGTGCCGGCTTGTGGGGGAGATTCGTCAGCGAAGGAAGAGACACCCTGCTAGAGCTGGCCGAGGACGTGATGTCCTCCTATGACCACATGAAGGTCGCCCTGCTCATCCCGGTATGGCCTCACCCCCGAGATGTACCGACAGAGGTTCAGAGACTGCAAAAAGATTCCCGGTACCACGTGGGTGGAGTACGTAAACTTTTATAGCCGGGCCCTGGAAGGATGGATAAAGGGCAGCAAAGTGTCCACCTACGAGCAGCTGTTCGACCTCATCGTTTGGGAGCACCTCTCCAACAACTGCTTTGTCGAGCTCAGGCAGCATCTCCTCGACAGTAAGCTGACCGAGCCCCGAAAACTCGCCGTCGAGGCTGATCGATGGGTGAGCACCTGGGTCCCCCGGACCCCGATAGGAGAACCGGGACGGAACGGCCAGGGGCACCCCCGCCAGCGTGGCGGCGGAGGAGGCCAGAACAGGAGCCGAGACTTCCCGTCGGCCCCGGGCCGGAGTCCGCCTCGGGGGTCCCCCCAGAAGAACACTTCGCCATCCCTGACCAGAAGAGGGCCCCCACCAGCACGGCCGGGGCCCCACCCGAACATTACCTGCCACAGATGCCAGTGGACCAGTCACTATGCCAGTGACCCCCTCTGCCCCATGAACCAGCGCCCCGGCCCCACCGGGCCTCCGACCCGCCAGTTCGCTGCTGCAGCCCTGGGGGAAGGGGGAGAAGAAGACGAAGAGGTCTACAACGAAGATCAGACCGAGTATGAACCGGCCGCCATGGTCCTAGCCTGCCTGGGCGAAAGAGACATGGTCCCCCAGGCCCCGCTACCGAGGAACACTCAAAAGTACCGTCAGTGGGTCCACATCAATGGACGACGGACCGAAGCCCTCCGAGACACGGGAGCCAGTGTGACGGCCGTCCGCTGCCAATAGGTGACCCCAGAACAAATCATACCAAACGTACGATGCCCCGTGAGGGCCGCCGACAACTCCGAAACTCTGTGTCAGATGGCCCGAATCCCCTTCGAGTGGGAGGGGGTGTCGGGCACCCTCAAAGTGACCATCCGGGACGACGCCCCCGTGGACTGCCTCCTTGGAAACGACCTCGAGAGCTCTCCCTGGGCCCAAGTCGAACGGAGAGAGCATCTAGGAATGATGGGACTACCAGAGTGGGTCTGCGCGACGACCCGATCCATGACTGCCCGGGCCCTGGCGGCACCCAAGGCCACCCCGACTGAAGAGCAAGAGTGGCCCACGCCCCCACCGCCCGCAGTCAACGAAGAATCCGACCCCGAGCCCGAGCCATCGGATCATGACCAAGAAGGCAGCGCCGAACTCAGCGACATCCCCGAACTAGCCCAATGGCGCCAAGAGGGTGTTCCCACCCGAGAACAATTCCGGCAGGAACAGAAGGCCTGCCCCTCCCTCGAGGGGACCCGACAGCAAGCCACCGCCCAAGCTGCCGGGGACACCTCGGGGTCCCACTGGGTCTACTGGGACCACGGCCTCCTATACAGCGAACAGAGAATTGCCGATCTAGGGGCCAGCCGAGTGTTGGTGGTCCCCCTACGATTCAGAGACTTCCTTTTGAACCTGGCACACGATGTGCCCCTCGCCGGGCACCTGGGGCAGGACAAAACAGCCGCCTGGTGACCCATTTCTACTGGCCGAAGATGCGCAACGATGTGCATAACCACTGCCGCACCTGCCCGACATGCCAAGCCAGCGGAAAGAGCGGAGGGAAGGTGAAGGCCCCGCTCTAACCCTTTCCAGTAGTGACCACTCCCTTCGAACGAGTGGGGATAGACATCGTGGGGCCCCTGGACCCCCGAGCCTCGCAAGGGCATCGCTTCATCCTCGTCCTGGTGGACCATGCCACCTGCTATCCCGAAGCCATCCCCCTACGAACCATAACGGCTCCCGTGGTGGGCCGAGCCCTGATGGAGATCTTCTCCAGAGTGGGGTTCCCCCGAGAGGTCATGAGCGATCGGGGCACAAACTTTATATCAAAGTATATGCGGTCCTTGTGGCAACAGTGCGGGGTCACGTATAAATTCACCACCCCGTATCACCCCCAAGGGAATGGACTTGTGGAGCGGTTTAACCGGACACTCAAGGGGATGATCCAGGGCCTAGAAGAGCCCCTCCGCCGCAAATGGGACGTCCTGCTGCCCTGCCTCTTGTTCGCCTATCGGGAGGTACCACAGAAATCCCTGGGCTTCAGCCCCTTTGAACTCTTGTACGGGCACCCTGTCCGAGGTCCCCTCAGCCTGGTCAAAGAAGGCTGGGAAACTACAGTCCAAGGTGCACCGCCGGATGTCTACCGGTACCTCCTGACCCTACGAAGCCAGACTCGGAAGTTCCGGGCCCTTGCCGAGGCCAATCTTGAGGCCAGTCAGGAGGACATGAAATGCTGGTATGACCAGAAGTCTTCATCCATCGAGTTCGAGCCGGGCCAGCGGGTCTGGGTCATGTCCCCTGTCGAACCTTGTGCCCTCCAGGACAAATGGTCGGGCCCCTTCAAAGTGATCGAACGCAAGAGCCCTGTCACCTATCTCGTGGACATGGAGTCCTCCCGAAACCCCCTACGGGTTCTGCACGCCAACCGGCTCAAGCCTCATTTTGCCCGCACGGAACTGAGCCTGCTGCTAGCTACAGACGATGGGGCCGAAGACGACTCCGAGCCCCTGCCCGACCTCCTAAGGTGCGCCGAGAAAGATGGCTCCGTCGAGGGAATCTCTCTCTCCTCCGACTTGACCCCAGCGCAACGCCGAGACTGCCAAGAACTGTTGGGGCGATTTACGGACCTGTTCTCCCTCACCCCCGGGGTGACCCAGTGGTGTGTCCACGATGTCGACACCGGGGACAGCCAGCCAGTGCGACACCGGGCCTACCGAGTTCCCGACCGAGTTCGGGCCTGCATCCAGACAGAAGTTACCAAGATGCTGGCCCTGGGGGTGGTCGAACCCTCCGACAGTCCCTGGGCCAGCCCAGCGGTCCTGGTCCCCAAAGCCGCCGCACCTGGCACCCCTCCAGAACTCAGGTTTTGTGTCGACTACCGGGGACTGAATGCTGTTACCTGAACCGACGCACATCCCATCCCCCGGGCCGATGAACTAATCGACCGCCTGGGAGCCGCCAAGTACCTCAGTACCTTCCACCTCACAGCCGGTTACTGGCAGATCGGCCTCACTCCAGGCCCCCAGGAGCGGTCGGCATTCTCCACACCCGATGGCCACTTCCAATTCAAGGTGATGCCCTTCGGCATGAAAAACGCCCCAGCCACCTTCCAGAGACTGGTGAACAAAGTGCTGGCGGGGCTAGAAGAATTCAGCACCGCCTATCTAGACGACATTGCAGTGTACAGCCTCCACTGGGCCGAGCACCTGACGCACCTCTGGGAGGTCCTGAAGGCCCTCCGCCGGGCCGGACTAACTGTGAAAGCCAGCAAGTGCCAGATAGGTCAAGGATCCGTGACCTACCTGGGACACCAAGTGGGGAGCGGCCACGTGGCTCCCCTCCAACCGAAGATTGACGCCATCGTGGCCTGGGAGCCCCCGGTCACCCAGACAGCCGTCCGGGCCTTCCTGGGGCTCACTGGATATTATCGGCGATTCATCAAGAACTATGGGAGCATTGTGGGGCCCCTCACTGAACTGACCTCGAAGAACCGGCCACAAAAAGTACAATGGACACCCACGTGTCAGGTGGCCTTCGAGACTTTGAAAACAGCCATGTGCACCGCCCCTGTGCTCCAGGCCCATGACTACAGCCGGGAGTTTGTAGTCCAGACCGACGCCTCGGAGCACGGCATCGGGGCGGTCCTATCCCAGATTGACCCCGAGGGGATTGGCCATCCTGTGGCCTTCATCAGCCGGCGGCTGCTGGCCAGAGAGCAGCGATGGAGCACCATTGAAAGAGAGGCCTTCGCCGTCATATGGGCCCTCAAGAAACTCAGGCCCTACCTCTTCGGCACCCACTTCCGGGTCCAGACTGACCACCGGCCCCTGCGGTGGCTGATGCAGATGCGTGGCGAAAACCCAAAGCTGCTGCGCTGGTCCATCTCCCTCCAAGGGATGGACTTCACGGTGGAGCATCGCCCTGGGGACGACCACGCCAATGCTGACGGCCTGTCCCGATTCTTCCGCCTCGACGAGGAGAATCCCCAGGAAGATGGGTGACTCTCCCCGCCTTCAGCTGGAGGGGACGTGTGTTGGACTCGGCCTCGTGGCGTGGTCCTACCCCTCCCGCATGGCGGGCCTGGGACGACATCGGCCCTCCGTCGACCCGCTGTCGACCCCCCTGAACACGAACCCTCGACGAGAGCAGCCCCCTGGCAACCCACGGCTCTCCCCCCTGGGACCCCGGCGGACCCTGCTCGCCAACACTGCCGGTCTGGCGACCATGCCCGGCCACCATTTCCGGCCCGACTCCATCTTGGGCCCATCACGTCCCGAGCACGTGGCCGCAGCCATCCCTGGCCCCGGCCTCAGCGAAGCCCCGACATCGAGGCACCAAGATCCTCCCAGGTGGTAGAGTGGCCACTTGGCGGAGCCCGGAAGAGGGGAGTTTCGAGGGGCCCCCAGCCGTCCCCGGACGCCTGGTATCGAACGCCCTTCAGCCTCCCTGGGCGCTGGCTCCACCCCCCTGCTGGGTGTCTGGACACCTTCATCCCAGCCCCTCTGAACCCCAGGCGCAAGGGTCCGGACATCAAAGGACTCCAGTCCTATATCTGGGCCAGCCCTGGATTAGGACTCCAGTTGTATCTTGGAGTCGAAGCCCTGCTGACCTTATCGCGGCTGATCCTGATCCGAACTCTTGCACCTGGAACCTTCGAGGCCCTGCTGACGCTGTCGCGGCCTGACTAAGCTGAACCACCTTCGAGGCCCTGCTGACGCTGTCGCGGCCTGACCGAACTGAACCATCTTCGAGGCCCTGCTGACGCTGTCGCGGCCTGACTAAGCTGAACCACCCTTGAGGCCCTGCTGACGCTGTCGCGGCCTGACCAAGCTGAACCACCTTCGAGGCCCTGCTGACGCTGTCGCGGCCTGACCGAGCTGAGCCATCGTCGAGGCCCTGCTGACGCTGTCGCGGCCTGACCCCTTGAACTATCCACGCACCAGTGGGTGCCAAGACTGTCCCGCTACCCCCTATCCCCGAAACCAAGACGTTACGGATCCCTCGATCCTTGCCTGCTAACCTGCAAAGGATTTGCCTTAATTGCTTATATAAAGATTCTTGTGAATATTCCTCTTGTCTGGTGTCCCTCTGTAGGTAGTGTGCTTGCTCAACTGTGACGATTGTAGGTGAGGAGCCTCGCCAAGGAGGCCTCCCTACGGCGCTCGGCCTATTCCCTACAGAGAGGTGGGTCTCGGGGCGGACAGTCAGACACCTTCTGTCTCCCCCGGGGGTCGCCTTTCCAACATGGGCATTGACATTGTTGGGCCTCTGGACCCCAAGACAGCCATGGGCAACAGGTTCATCCTGGTCTTGGTGGACCATGCCACCCGGTACCCTGAAGCCATCCCTCTGAGGACAGTGACGGCCCCCGTGGTGGGACGAGCACTGATGGGAATTTTCTCCAGAGTGGGATTCCCTCTAGAGGTGGTGAATGACAGGGGCACCAATTTCATATCCAAGTATATGAAATCCATTTGGCAAGAGTGTGGTGTAACCTACAAGTTCACCACCCCTTACCATCCCCAAGGAAATGGGTTGGTTGAGAGATCCAACCGAACCCTAAAAGGCATGATTATGGGTCTGGAAGAACCCATGAGGTGTAAGTGGGACGTCCTCTTGCCATGCCTGCTCTTTGCATACCGTGAGGTGCGACAGAAGTCCCTAGGGTTCAGTCCCTTTGAGCTCCTGTATGGTCACCCAGTGAGAGGACCTCTGAGTTTGGTAAAGGAAGGCTGGGAGCAATCTCCTAGGAAACCTCCCCAGAATGTATACAGTTACATGCTGGCCTTCAGAAACCAAACCAGGCGATTCAGGCAACTTGCTGAGGCAAATCTGGAAGCCAGCCAGGAAGAGATGAAGCGGTGGTACGACCAGAATGCCACTCTGGTAGAGCTTCAACCTGGACAAAAGGTGTGGGTCTTGCCCCAGTGGAACCTTGTGCCCTTAAGGACAAGTGGACAGGTCCATTTGAGGTTGTGGAGCGCAAGAGTGATGTCACCTACTTGGTGGACATGCAGTCTCCCAGGAACCCTTTGACGGTCCTACATGTTAACCACCTTAAGCCCCACTTGGAGAGGTCCGAAGTGGTCATGCTGTTGGCCACAGATGATGGGATGGAGGAGGAGACTGAGCCTCTTCCTGATCTGCTGGTGGCCTCAGAGAAAGATGGGTCAGTCGATGGAGTTAACCTCTCACCCACCCTGACCCCTGAGCAACAGCAGGACTGCCGCCACTTGCTGGGGCAGTTCCCTGATCTGTTCTCCCTGGTTCCTGGTGTCACAGATTGGTGCGTCCATGATGTGGACACAGGAGACAGCTTGCCTGTAAAGCACAAGGCTTACAGAGTAACTGACAGGGTCAAAGCCTGCATCAAGGAGGAGGTCTCCAAAATGCTTGCTCTTGGGGTGGTTGAGTCATCCAGCAGTCATTGGGCCAGCCCAGTGGTCTTGGTCCCAAAGGCTACAGCGCCGGGAGCCACACCTGAACTACAGTTCTGTGTGGACTACAGAGGACTCAATTCAGTTACCAAGACTGACGCGCACCCCATCCCCAGAGCTGATGAGCTCATTGATCGGCTAGGGGCTGCCCCGTTCCTCAGCACGTTTGATTTAACATCTGGGTACTGGCAGATCGCCTTAACCGATGGGGCAAAAGAGAGGTCAGCATTCTCCACACCAGATGGGCATTTCCAGTTCCGGGTTATGCCATTTGGGATGAAGAATGCCCCTGCCACCTTCCAGAGATTGGTCAACCAGGTGTTGGCTGGACTAGTTGTGTTCAGCGCCGCCTACCTGGATGACATTGCAGTGTTCAGTAGCCACTGGAAAGAACACTTGCAACACCTCTGGGAAGTGTTGATGGCCCTGTGCAAGGCAGGCCTCACGATCAAGGCAAGCAAGTGTCAGATCGGGCAGGGCTCAGTGGTGTACTTGGGACACCAAGTGGGGAGTGGCAAGGTGGCACCCCTGCAACCCAAGATTGAGACCACCCTGGCTTGGGAACCCCCCAAAACCCAAACTGCAGTGAGAGCCTTCTTGGGTCTCACAGGGTACTACAGGAGGCTTGTCAAGGGGTATGGCAGCATTGTTGCCCCCTTGACAGAGCTGACTTCTAAGAAGCAGCCCAAGAAAGTGATCTGGACTGACACCTGTCAGAAAGCTTTTAACACCCTGAAGACTGCTATGTGCACGGCACCCGTGCTCCTGGCCCCTGATTTCTCCAAGGAATTCGTAGTGCAAACAGACACTTCAGAGCATGGTGTAGGGGCAGTTCTTTCACAAATGACTGAGGAGGGCTTTGACCAACCTGTAGCCTTCATCAGTAGGAGGTTACTTCAACGGGAACAGAGGTGGAGTGCAATTGAGCGAGAAGCTTTTGCTGTGGTCTGGGCATTGAAGAAGCTAAGACCTTACTTGTTTGGGTCTCACTTCCGGGTTCAGACAGACCACAGGCCCCTCAGATGGTTGATGCAGATGAGGGGTGAGAACCCAAAGCTGTTGAGGTGGTCCATTTCCCTACAGGGTATGGACTTCACGGTGGAACACCGCCCTGGCACAGATCACGCCAATGCTGACGGTCTGTCCAGGTTTTTCCGCCTTAATGATGAGGAACTTCTTGGGGTAGTGTAGTTCTCCCCACATTTCAGCTGGAGGGAACACGTGTTAGACCTGGCACCTTGGCGTGAGTCTCCCTTCCACTTTTTGCTAAAGTGCCTCAGATGTTTTGCTGGTGTTAGCTGCTCAGGGCACTGCACCACGGCCAATCCGTGCCGCAGTGCCAGTGCTCCCAATGTAAAGTGTACCTATGATTGATTTCCATGACTGGCTCATTTGACTTACTGTTAGTCCCCAGTAAAGTGCACCAGGAGTGCCAGGGCTTGTAAGGGCAAATACTGCTAGTGGGCCTGCAGCGCTGGTTGCGCCACCCACAGAAGCAGCCTTTTAATATATGTCTAGGGTCTGCCACTGCAGAACCTTCGTGCAGTCTGGTACTGTCATGCTGGCTGGGCAAGTGCACACACTTGCCAGCCCCTAAACCTTCCCTTTACTTCATGTGAGTCACCCCTATGGTAGGCCCTAGGGCAGGGTGCATTGTAAGCATAAGGTAGGACTAGCCCTGATGTGTGTGGCATGTCCTAATAGTGAACTACTGCCAATTTCGTTTTTCACTATTGTAAGGCTACCTGTTCTCATAGGCCAGAATGGGCTGCTGGAATTATTACACTATATAATCCCAGCAGGCTCTGGGAACGTGGTGGAAAGTTAAGTTTAGTATGCCTGAACTCAGAATAATAAAATTCTTCTTTTAGTAAAGTTTATTTTAGTATCCTGTGTTTGCAAATACTACGTTTAGAAAGTTAGTATTTGCTTGCCTAGCCATTTCAGCACGCCTCTGCTCTTATGTGTATCTGCTGTCTGGTTTCTGTGAGTGACAGGGCTGGGGATGACAGGTGGTAAATGGAGGGATTACACCAGGATGGGTGGTGGGAGTGCCCCTTGACTCTGAATAGGGCTGTGCTCTGCCACCACAATACTGGCTCCGCCCCCTGGGGAGCGACTGATGACTCTGCCCTGCACCTGGCCCAGGAAGAGGGAAGACTGTCAACAGAGTACTCCTGGACTGTACTTGCCCCCACCATGCTGGCTCCACCTCCTGCGGGGCGTCTGATGTGCCTGCCATGCTCACTGAAAAAAGAGACCAGAGTTTGCCAAACAAAGTGCTCAGGGACTGAAAGAAACTATGCACATGCCCCCCTGGCCTGCCAAGACAAAAGAAATGTGGTATAAAATAAGGAGCCCTGCTCCTAAGAAACCAGATCCTGCTGGTGAACCAAGACGACCCCTCTGCCTGAGGAGAAGGAACCAAGGAAGCTGAAGGAAGAAGACTGTCCCTATCCTGAAGGACTGACCAGCAGTGGGAACCTTGCTGCCTAAGGAGAGGAAGAAACTCTACAGAAAGACCTGTGCCAACCAGAGACCCCCAATTCTAACACACACACAACCACACACCCAACCACACACATTCAACCACACACACACAACCACACACACACGCAACCACACACACACGCAACCACACACACAGACACACAACCCCAACCACTCACAACCACACACACACAACCACACACTCAACCACACACAACCAAACACACAACCACACACACACACACACACAAAACCACACACACACACACGGAACCACACACAGCCACACCCAAACACACACACTCAACCACACACACTCAACCACACACTCAACCACACACACAACCACACACACACAATCACAACCACACACACAACCACACACCCACACACAACCATACACCCACACACAACCACACCCACACACACCTACAACCCCACCCACATCCACACCCACAACCACACTCACAACCACACCCACAACCACACTCACAACCACACCCACAATGACACACAACCACACACACAATCACACACAACCCCACACACAACCACACCCTCAACCACACCCACACAACCACACCCACACAACCACACACAACCACTCCCACACATACAACCACACACAACCACGAACACATACAACCACAACCACACACACACAATCACACACAATCACAACCACACACACACAAGCACACACACAACCACACACACAACCCCACACACTAACACAACCACACACACAAACACCCACAACCACACACACAACCACGCACACAACCACACCCACAGCCATGCACCCACAACCACACAGCCACACACACACACACCCACACACACACACAACACCCACACACACACACTCACACACTCACACACACAACCACACCCACAACCACACCCACAACCACACACATAACCACACACAACCACACACACTCAACCACACACACAACCACACACACCCACACACAACCACACACACAATCACAACCACACACAACCACACACTACCACACCCACACACACGACCACACCCAACCATGCACACACCTGCACACACACAGCCACACACAATCACAACCACACACAATCACAACCACACACACTAACACACACACAGCCACACACACAACCACACCCACACCCACAACCATGCACCCACAACCACACCACCACACCCACACCCCCACACCCCCACACCCACAACAACCACACATACAACCACACACACACACCCACACCCACACACACCCACACAACCACACCCACAACCACACACACAACCACACACATAACCACACAAAACCACACACACAACCACACACACACAACCACACCCACCCACACACAATCACAACCACACACACAATCACACACACAAAACCACGCGCACACAACCACACACACTCAACGACACACACAACCACACACACAGACACACAACTACACACACAACCACGTACACAATCACAACCACACACACAACCACTCACCCACACACAACCACTCACCCACACTCAACCACACACACACCTGCAACCCCACTCCACGTCCACACCCATAACCACACCCACAACCACACCCACCCACACACACGCAACCCCCCACACACACAAACAACCACACACACCCACACAACCACCCACAAACACACACACAACCACCCACAAACACACACAACCACACACACGAACGCAACAAAAATTATGAAAAATGTACACTTTTAAAAATTCTGATTCCACCAGAATCCCAGTCCTCCACAACACCCTGTTTTTTTGGCTGTCAGCTTAAAAAAACGAGACCAATATTGCCCCCATTTTTATTATTCTGTATTCTTGTTTGAATTCTGGGGTGCTTTTTTAACTTGTCTCTAGTTCATTGCGAATCTTACCGTTACTAATTCAAATTGTGTTAGCTTTGGCTTATTTGCAATGCAAACTTTATCTCCATAAGTTGCTGTAACAAGCTGCAAGTCCACTACGGAAGCCCATTCATTTGCTAATTATTTTCCACATAAGGTTGCAAGACCATAAAGTTGAGTATTCAGGTTTTTGAATACTTTCTTGTTTTAAGATGTTACGCTCTCCAGCGCACCCCACTCCTGTACTAAGGTTATGGGTGACCTGGCACCCCCCTTTCAGAGGTTCTTGCATCCACCTAATTCTGGCCTGGCACTGGTGTGTCCCAGCCTGGCACACACCGGTGATGATCTTTGCACCTCTTTCTAGACCCCAGCTCACTACTGTTTGCAGTCTATCACTCACCCCTCACCTCCCTGGCACTCACCCTTCACCCCTCAGGCCTGGCAGTCACTTCTCACACCTGGCACTCACCCTTCTCCCTCTCTGGCACTCAGCATTGTCTCTGCGTGACACTGGCCCTTCACCCCCCTGGTCTGGCAGCTACCCCTCACCCCTGGCACTCATACTTCCCCCTTCTCTGCACTCACTCTTCCCCTCCCTGGCACTCACCCTTGACCCTCCTGACTCTTACGTCTCATCTCCCTGGCGCTCACTCCTCACCTCTGTGGCACTCACCCTTCACCCCCATGGCCTGACAGTCACCCTTGTCCCTATTGGCATTCACCCCTCACCTCCCTGGTACTCAACCTTGACCCTCCTGGCACTAGGCCGGTTTCCCCCAAGAACAAAAAATAACAAACATTGGCATAGCCAATAGGTCTCTCCTTTGGGATCTTATAAGTGTTTAGCCACGCAACAGTTGATGTTGTTGCACCAAGGATATAGTGCTGCATAACTAAATACTTAGAAGGTCCCAAAAGCGAGACGTATTGGCTATGCCAATGCTTGTTTTAAATGGGAAGGCGCCAATTGACCACTCTTCCCAAGCTTTATTAGGCCATGGGGACCCCATCCCCCAAAGCCTTTGTTTATATTAAAGGGGAGGGGCCACATAGCCACCCTCCCCATGCTTCATTAGGCCAAGGGAACCCCATCCCCCAGGGATGTTTTTTAATTAGAGGGGATGGTCAGTGCCAACCACTGCAGCAGCTGGAAGAGTGGATATCCGACTGTTGCAGTTGTTGGCACTTCCATGAGAATGAGGTTCATTGAATCTTCACACTTTGTTTGATGCTGTGGGATTGTCATTTTGAGGTCAGTTTTTATAACCATCGGATCCCAGATAAGTTTGGAATTTGGATTCCTGAGACAAGACCTCTTGTGGAAGGCATATTTCATTACATACTGTCATCCAGCTTAGAAATAGTGCCGACAACTGCAGCAGCTGGATGAGCGACTATCTGGCTGCTGCAGTGGTTGGCACAGCCATGGAAATACGGTTCATTCAATCGTTCCACTTTGTCCATTTGATGCGGTAAGATTGTCATTTTGAGCTCAGTTTTTATAACTCGCATATCTCAGATAAGTTTGGAATTTGGATTACTGAGGACAAGACCTCTCATGGAAGGCATATTTAATTAAATACTATTGTCCAGCTTACAAGTAGGTAACAGGGCTTATTAAAGCCAGCGTTAAAGATAATTAGCTGGGAGAATCTCTTTTACACCCTTTATTTTTCAGCGGTGCTTTAAAAAAGTAATGGAACTCTTGTTGCTGTGCATAATGGGGGAGGGGCAAAGGATTTGCAAAAAAAAAAATATTCTGCTACTTTTTTCGGTCTTTTACTTTCAGGTATGTTCCTATAAAATATCACCCAGCTTAAATGTTAAAAAAATGCAAGTTAGGTTAATCAGTGGGAAATGCACTATCGTAGTTTATGAAACCTCTATTAGGTAATGCACTGCAGAGGACTGTGTCTGTAACCAGAGAGCCACAGAACTGAATCCTGTTCTGAGCAGTGGAGAATAGTTAGGGGCTAACACAGGCCTCAACTGCCCCTTCAGCACAGGGGCCAGTGTTACACCCCTTTAAAAACACACTTCACAGCTCAGATGGTAAGTCCAAGCATCAAGTGATTCCATTAATTAAAGCCAATACAAACTTCTGAGCTCTCTTTACATCTGCAGATTGACCATTTCTACTTCTTTCAGGCAAGCAGGCACCCTGGCAGGAAGGCTTGTTTACTTGTCTATTCGCCTTCAGTTTCACATCACAGGAGACTCCCTGCCTTACACTGCAGCTGAAGCATTTCCGCTCTTGGAAATAACCATCCTGGGACAGGTTTCTTTTCACAGAAAGTAGGGGAATGGTTTTCCTTAAATTAAAGTATAGGCACATCGGCCCCTCCGATCCCGCCCACTGGATATTTTTGATTACTGAATTCAGAAGACACACAGACGATGGAGGGAATGCAGGGCAAATCAAACATTCACCCCCAGGCAAGAAATCGGAGTTAAATCCACCGTTCTTTTGCTCACCATTCCACCCCAGTATAGACCCAGTCACGTGGGTCCCTTGGTCACTTGCATTCCACCCATCATTTGTTTATTTATTTATTTATTTTCTTTTATAGCGCCTGAGTCAATTCCCGAAGGGATATCTCTGCGCTTATGCTTCTACTTAGACTCAATCAGAGTGACATGTTGTATTATCAATTAGGTGTTACCTATGGCAGCGTAAAAAGATAGGTTTTTAGGTGTTTCCTAAAGGATTCAAGGCTAGAAATTTGTTTCAGCATTGGGGGTAAGGAGTTCCAAAGAACAGGGCCTTTATAAGAAAGAGCCCGACCTCCCTGTTTAGCTCTTCTGCACCTTGGGACCTGAAGCAATTGGTGGCTACTGGAACGTAGAGTACGTCCAGGGGTGTACGGGACAAATTTTTCCTTTAAGTATTTAGGTCTGGCACCAAACAAACACTTATGGATGGTACAACATATTTTAAATTTAACGCGTTGCTTTACTGGTAACCAGTGAAGTTGGTGAAGCAGGGGGCGAGAAGGAGTTCTGGGAGGGGCATTAAGAACTAACCTTGCTGCAGTGTTTTGGACCACTTGTAATTTTTGTTGTTGTTCCTCATTGGCCGATATGTATAAGCCATTGCAGTAGTCCATCCTACTTATAATCAAGGTCTGGACAAGCGTTTTCCTGTGGTTGTCGGGCAGAAGTGGGAAAACGCGCCGAAGCAGCCCTACCACACGGAAACATGCACCTGTGACTTGGGTGGTGTGTTCCTTGAGTAGGAGTGCTTGATCCATCCGTATGCCCAGATTTTTGACTATTTGTTTAGGGCTTGGGACAGGTCCTAACTCTAAGGGCCACCAATCTGGGGACCACATAAGAGTCGCCTTCCCAAACAACATGACTTCAGTTTTGGTCACGTTGCATTGGAGGCAATTCTGTGCCATCCAATGTGCCACTGCTCTCATTCCATCCGCAAATGATTTTTGGATTGTGGGTGTGAGAGTGTGGAAAGGAAATAAGAGCTGGGTGTCATCAGCATACGACACCGGGGTGAACCCATAAGATCTTATGATGTCTGCCAAGGGGGCCACGTACACGTTAAAAAGCGTGGGGCTTAGGCATGAGCCCTGTGGCACTCCCTTGGTGAGCTCCCTAAAGGTGGAAGAGTGGGAGCCCAACTTGACACCTTGTGAACGACCCGAGAGAAAGCTATCCAACCATGACAGAGCCACACCTCCTATGCCTATATCCCTTAATCGGCCGAGAAGGAGTTCATGTGACACCGTGTCAAAGGCAGCGGATAAAACAGCACCAGAATCATTGATCCCCCTCCGTCAAGTGACATCCTGATGTTATCAGTCACTGAGAGGAGGGCCGATTCGGTGCTGTGATTGGGCCTAAAACCAGATTGAGAGTGGTCCAGGCCCTCCGCTGCCTCGATGTAATTTGACAGATGGGTGTTCACATGCTTCTCGGTCAATTTACTTAGATAGGGCAGAAGGGAGATGGGTCGGAGATTGGAAAGGTCCGTCCATGGTAGTGCGGCACTCTTCCGGATGGGGTTCACCACCGCTTTTTTCCATTCCACTGGCACAACTCCTTCCCTGAGGGAGTGATTTATTACTGCCTGGATTTGGGGTCCTCGCAGGGTACTCAGGGGGACCATCATTTTAGCTGGTAAAAAATCGTTGGGAGATCCTGATTTTATATGGTTGGTGAGGAGGGGAAGATCTAGGTCGTTTACTAATGGAAACATTTTCTTTGTATGGGTGTGGGGGAGACAGGAGTATTACAATTTGAGCTCCTGGCATTCAGGATTTTCTCTTAAATTGAGTTTATTTTGTTTTAAAAAAACAGTGAAATGTCGTTGCATAGGGATTGTGAGAAGTCGTCTGGGCTGGCACAAGCTGTTGGCTTAACAAATGCTTCCAATATTTTGTATAATTCCTTTGAGGCATTACCCGCCTCTGCAAGTTGTTGGGCAAGGCTATTCTTACGAGCCCTTTTTATATTTTTATAATAGTTTGACTGAGCTTCGTAATGTGCTTTCCTATTCTCTTCTGTACGTGCTTTCCTCCATTTTTTCTCTATCCTCCTACATCCCTGCTTTTCAGCTCTTAATGCCTCGGTGTACCATTTCTCCTGTTTGGTTGTAGGGAATTGTTTGTGCAACTTCAAAGGGGCCAGTTTGTCTATAGCCTCAATGAGGGAGTTATTAAATTTGGCTAGAGTATCCTCCACATCATCTGTTTCCATAAGGTTGGGCTTTTCCCAAACCTTCTGTAACTCCTCCACCGTTATCTTATGCCATTGACGGCGCCATATTGGTGATAGGCTTTTCTTATTAGGACGTATGTTAGTTTCCGGCAAGCAGAATTCTACCAGGAAATGGTCAGTCCAGTCTAGTTGGATAGCAGTTTTACATTGAATTGTGGTACAATTAGAGAAAAGCAAATCAAGGGAGTGTCCCCCTTCATGTGTGGGTCCGTTATTCTTTAGTTCCAAACCTAGAGTAGATAGATCAGCAAGCAAGGTTTTTGTTTCTGGATGTTCTAAGTTGTCTGCGTGAATGTTAAAATCGCCCAGAAGGAGAAAATCTTCTTTGGCTCTGAAGTAAGGAGCTAATAGTTCCACAAGAGAGAGAGTGAAGCCTGAACATGGTCCTGGTGGGCGATAAACTAGCGCTCCTTTCCTGGACACTTTGGTGGAGAGATTAATTCTAAAAATAACAATTTCTAATTGTGGGCAGCATTTTTGCTCCAGTATGGTAACCTTCAGGTGATCTTTATATGCAATGGCCAGACCACCTCCTATTTTGTTTGGACGATCCACATGTAGGAACTTGTATCCTTGTGGAACCCCTAGTTTAATAGCGGGGTTTGTGTGGGGCTTGAGCCATGTTTCTGTTAAGAAACATAGATCGGGTAGTGATGTATATAGTAGGTCCCATATTTGGAGTTGGTGCTTGGGCATTGAACGAACGTTCAGCAATACACACTTTAGTCCTTTTTTTGGCATGTCTTTAGCTGTGTCTATCATGCTAGGGGTGGTTAAATAGGAAGCTTGAAAGTGGCAATTTATACAGGAGAATGGGCCCTCTATGCGTGGCCATTTCACGCTAATGCAGTCTGGCAAGGAAAGTGGTCTAAGGTTTAACAAATCTTGACCAGAATACCTGAGAATGTTTTTCAAAGCGGATGGTGAATCACGCCTAGAAGTGTACATGGCCCCTGGCCCCGTCCTGTCGCGGACGGGCGCAGACGGGCAGGTCTTTGACTGGTCTTCGGCGTGTATTCGGCTGCGCGCGATCGCGTCGCGCTCCGGAAGGGGCGAGGGCTAAATAGCCCCTGGAAATAACCACTAGAGCGCTACCCGCTCCAGTGAATACCGGAAGTGCCGGAAGTGCTTGGCTCTCACCTGTCCGCCCTCCGCACAATAGTACTAGTTACCCTGTCGGAACGGGGCGGACAGGAAGGACAATTGAGCCACCACTACTCGCTGCCCCCAGAGATGGAACTGGCTAAAGGCTGCTTCCCTTCTTGTAGCTCAGGTAAGGGAGAATCGGCGTGATAAAATCTGGCACGTTAGTAGTCAACACACAACAGAAATATACAGTTTAAAAAGTGCACAGTGAGCACAAAGTTCAGTGAAGTTAAAAGATCCAATTTATCTAATTACAGCATAGATCGCTGCTAGCGCTGACCAGTACCAGCAAGCGGGTCGGGGACACTGCCACCATCTCCTACCGCAGCCGCGTTGTGTCTGGTGCTCAGCCTAAATAGCCCCTGGAAATAACCACTAGAGCGCTACCCGCTCCAGTGAATACCGGAAGTGCCGGAAGTGCTTGGCTCTCACCTGTCTTCCCTCCGCACAACGGTACTAGTTACCCTGTCGGAACGGGGCGGACAGGAAGGACAATTGAGCCACCACTACTCGCTGCCCCCAGAGATGGAACTGGCTAAAGGCTGCTTCCCTTCTTGTAGCTCAGGTAAGGGAGAATCGGCGTGATAAAATCTGGCGCGTTAGTAGTCAACACACAACAGAAATATACAGTTTTAAAAGTGCACAGTGAGCACAAAGTTTAGTGAAGTTAAAAGATCCAATTGATCTAATTACAGCATAGATCGCTGATAGCGCTGACCAGTACCAGCAAGCGGGTCAGGGACACTGCCACCGTCTCCTACCGCAGCCGCGTTGTGTCTGGTGCTCAGCCTAAATAGCCCCTGGAAATAACCACTAGAGCGCTACCCGCTCCAGTGAATACCGGAAGTGCCGGAAGTGCTTGGATCTCACCTGTCCGCCCTCCGCACAACGGTACTAGTTACCCTGTCGGAACGGGGCGGACAGGAAGGACAATTGAGCCACCACTACTCGCTGCCCCCAGAGATGGAACTGGCTAAAGGCTGCTTCCCTTCTTGTAGCTCAGGTAAGGGAGAATCGGCGTGATAAAATCTGGCGCGTTAGTAGTCAACACACAACAGAAATATACAGTTTAAAAAGTGCACAGTGAGCACAAAGTTTAGTGAAGTTAAAAGATCCAATTTATCTAATTACAGCATAGATCGCTGATAGCGCTGACCAGTACCAGCAAGCGGGTCGGGGACACTGCCACTGTCTCCTACCGCAGCCGCGTTGTGTCTGGTGCTCAGCCTACATAGCCCCTGGAAATAACCACTAGAGCGCTACCCGCTCCAGTGAATACCGGAAGTGCCGGAAGTGCTTGGCTCTCACCTGTCCGCCCTCCGCACAACGGTACTAGTTACCCTGTCGGAACGGGGCGGACAGGAAGGACAATTGAGCCACCACTACTCGCTGCCCCCAGAGATGGAACTGGCTAAAGGCTGCTTCCCTTCTTGTAGCTCAGGTAAGGGAGAATCGGCGTGATAAAATCTGGCGCGTTAGTAGTCAACACACAACAGAAATATACAGTTTAAAAAGTGCACAGTGAGCACAAAGTTCAGTGAAGTTAAAAGATCCAATTTATCTAATTACAGCATAGATCACTGATAGCGCAGACCAGTACCAGCAAGCGGGTCGGGGACACTGCCACCGTCTCCTACCGCCTGCCTAGCACTTTTCGCCCTAAGTGGGATGGGTATGCCCAGATGTGGGTCCCTTGCTCACTGTGCCACTGGATTAAAGCTAGCCTGGCGGATAAGGGGGTAATACCCCGAAACCGGTCTCAGGATGCTTGTTTCCTGTCCACGGAGGACCTGGCTTGGCAGTTTGGGCTGTACTGTACCCACAAGGAACAGGGTCAAGACTGATCTGCACATGGCTGGGTCTAAACTGGGGTGGCATGGTGAGCAAAAGAATGATGGATTTAACCCAGATCTCTTGACTGGGGGCGAATGCATGATTTATTCAGCATTCCGTCCATCATTTGTTTGCGTAGTACTGAATTCAAGTGACACATGTCCAGAGGTCGAAGTTTCATGTTTTGTATCCTGTTTTTCTTTGTTTTCTCGATCTGACTTGAGAGAAACCATTGCTGTAAGAACACCAACAAGTTCTACAGTTCAAATAATGGTAGTGGTATTTTTCCATGGTCATACTAATGATTGACTTTCTGGTGTGTCTTAACTCAGCTGTTGGGCGTGCTTCAACTGAAATTAAACCTGACCAATTTTCTTTTGATGTGCAATGTAGATTTAATATGAAGATACTGCAAAGAGAAGGCTCGTAGTGAAAGTTTTCAGAAAAGGTGTATTTTGAATTACTGCAGTGCTGTTTCAGTTATGGGAGCTCAGGACTGCTGCATATGTATATATATATCTTCTGTCCTCTGATGGTGTTGCCTATCATTGCTTGCCCCTCACCTATGTCTATAATGTAGTATATTCATGAATCAGCTTTATCATCAATAACATTCGGAGTATTATTTCTCAAATTGTGATATGCCTCAAGATTATGTGCCTATGATTGTCTTGAAATCCAGACAGATGGGTGAGGTCTGTGGAACGAATGCTTTTATATGGCCTCAAAATGTCTACTTTCCCACTCGTGGCAAGTCAGATGTTATCAAGTCGAGCTATTTTTGGGACCCACTGGTCCATTCTTGCAGGTGACCTTGAGCTGTAAAGGAACACGTGTTCTGTTCATTCAGAAAGTGAAAGAGTAATAAGGATGCTTTTAAATCTTGCTTTTATCATGACACATTTACTGTCTCTTTAGTTGACTAATTGCTGCTTATTTAATCCTGGAAAATGGTGTTTACCTTACTTTCTCTTACTACAGTTAGAGGATTTTGTAAAAAGAGTTGTCACAATCATTGTGAAACAAAAGGCAGTAGGAAGTCAGTTTTTTTCTAACACACATTTAAATAACTTTTAAATGAATAGTACAAATATTCCAAAATATATCAGGAATTACGAAATGATTTTTTTTGTAATTCAGAAGTGTAATGAAAACAAAGATTTAAATAGTAGCACAACATATCACTTTACTTGGTGATGTGCAATTCACAAATATTTGAAGAAACTTGATTTCACAACATTGTTTGTAGACTATATAGTTTTATCAGTAAATCTGCATGTAAGCGAGAAATGTTGCAGCCATTTAAATGGAAAATGTGCCAGTTGCAAATGACAGTGTGCTGCCACTTCATGATTTAGTTATATATTTATTAAAAGTGATAGTTTTTAAACAGGATATGAGAAACATTCCTGCCGCCCTTATGACAATGCTGTTAATTAACTAAGAGGAAAGTCAGGGCTCATGTGTATCCTATATGTGGTCACATTTGTATTATGTATGGAGCAAAAATGTAGTAAAATCAAACAAAATATTTTTTTGTACAGCAGACATGCTGAACTCCCATATTTGAAGGTGCTCTCATATATATTAATGAAGAAACTGACAGCTCAGTGAATTAAAATATTTGCCTAAGATCACATATTTTGAAAAAAGTTTGTGTCAAGAGCATTACAGTTGGGTTGAGTAGATTAAGTCACTAAACCTGTAGGTCCGGTAACATTTTAATGATTTTTCAGGGTTTACAATCTACCAACTCAACTAACTTTAAGGCTTCAGATAAATTGAGCAGGGTTGAGAAAGATTGTGCAGAAGGATTGAACAAGGGGAGGTTGTAGCCTGGTAAGGGAGTGAAGAAAGGAGAATGAGCTATTGTGAGAAAGAAGAGGCAGTAAAGGAATTAGGTTTCATCCAAAACGCAGTTTGGATTTGGAAAGGAAAACTTCATGAAAGGGAGAAGGATCAGGTTCAGAACCAAGATGTGGTGGCCTGGGGTGATTGGGAACAGTTGTTCAAGCCTATGGGTGATGGATATATATCGGGAGAGAATTCTAATACTAAGGAAGTTGATCATGTGCGCAGGAATTTTTTTCATTTTCATCTTTAGATGAAATGAAATGGCAGCTGTTATTTAGCTTTAGTGTTTCCTAAACTTCATCATGTAGATAACATAGATAAGAGGACAGTAATTCATGAAAGAGCTAAGCGAAGTGCTTTACAAGTAGTAGGCGTTATATTTGGCTCTATGATACCTACTGTAGGTATATGATATGAAGATCGGAAAGTGGTCTACTCTGGTAGATTATCTTGCTACTAACATGGCTAGTGCTTTCACCACAATAAATACTAAACTTATGGCTATACGTGCATTGGTTTTTGCAGAACAAACTTGCGTTTGATATCTTACTGTCAAGAGAGGACAGAGTTTCCCCATGTTCCACATCAAGCGATGTTGCAATTGTATTCCTGATACAAGTAATTCAATTAAAATGTTTGTAACTAATAGTTCTGAAATTTCTCATTAATTAAAGGGTTTGGAGAGAAAAAAAACATGTGCTTGGTAAGCCTTTTGTAAAGGATTTTCTAAGATTGGTAAGTGGCTTAGTGATATTGATTGTCTAATATTGAAAGAGATACTAACACCTATACTAATCATTATCATTTGTGTAATAGGTCTATTTCTTTTTTATAAGTAGTATAAAAAAATATTTCTGCAAGGGGCGGGACAAAGTGAAATAGAGAAAGCAGCTGCCTGAACCTAGAGGGGGAAAAAAGTAAAAACTTGAAGATCTCTAAAGCCACGTTTATTGTAAATCAAATGATCTAGATTCAAGCTGCAAAAGTTGACAACTTCTACGTAAGTAGTGATTTCAAAGCAATGAGGGTGTAATTTGTGGTGACTCCTAGAGTCACCAGACTGCAAAATTTGTTCAAGTGAAAAAGGCCCAAATTCTGTCAGATTACAGGCAGTAGCATTAGGTGGCAGGATCATACTGCCAATGGACAAAGCAGATGTCTCTGGCAGAGGCATTTGACAAAGCAGAAATATTTTTTTAAATCTCTTTCTTAAAGAATACTGAAAGTTTATCATAGAGGTCAAACGAGTCAGGGATATAGTAGAGCTGCTAACTGTAGGATTCAAAAGCTACTTCACAATTTTGAAACTGTCTCAAAGAGTTCTTGGCTAATTCAATTTGTTCTCCCAAAAAAGCGTTTGGAGTGTTTTTGATTGCCCTGTGATAATGTTTTTCTGCTGTTTTATGAAATTATTTGGTCTTTGTCGTAGCCCATTGGTCAGAGATGCTCCACTGCCTTCTTCAGGGCCATACGCTCATGGGAGAAGCAGGAGGCAGATGTACCTCTTCTTTTGGTTAAGAGGAATTGAGTGCCAAACTTTTAGCAACTTCCCTAATCCAAGACACTACGGCCTCCGGATGGAAGTCAGGTGAAGAGGTGGCTAGCACTTCAACAAGCTCCAAGGGCTTGATTTTATTCTGTGCTTGATATTCAGAACTGTACCTGCCAACAAATTCAGAGGAGACACTGTCAAAGCCCCAAATGAATGGGATCAAAACATGATCAGACCAACTTAATAGAAACAGGGGTTTAACCGTGAGTGGAACATTAGAAAGGATAGGATCTAAAGTATGATCAGCTTGGTGGGTTGTCATTTAGATAAGAGGATTCAAATTGAGATTGGTGTGAGCTTACGGGGTTACTGTCAGCTTTCTATGTTGAGTGGCAATGACTAAGTTGATCAGAAACTGGGATGTTGACACTAGCCAGAGGGTTTTTAGGTTGTCCTAATTTAGATTTCTTGAGGAGGAAAACTACTTGACCGTTTTTATGTCACACAGGAAGATTCCTTCTTCAGGATGTACTTAACTATTTTGAGTCAGAGATATAACCCTCTATAAGCAAAGAAACGGAAACAAGCCAAAATATCAGGTAGCTTCTAAATTGAGAGTTGTGCCTATTACAGCTCTACGATGGTTAGAGGAACGAGAGATCTGGCCATGTCACTCAGGTCAGCCTTCTTTGAAATTTGTTTTTATTTTTATCAAAGTTCTCTTTTGTCAGACCAGGACATCTGGTAAAGGCAAGATTTTTCCTGTAATGCCAATAATATTTTGCGTTGGTATAGCTATTTTTTTGTATTAAAGTCTGGACCCAAAAGCTCATTTTGTTGAGTAGGTACCCCAGCTGACTTCATGTTCACTGAGAAGCCCAGTTTGTAAAGAAGTTGAAGAACCGGGTTTGTTCGGGACCAGTATTGGTAGAACACATTTTTCTTGTCTAGGCAGCCATTTATATATGGGTAAACATGAATGATTGCTTCCTCAGAAGACCTGCCACTACCAACACATTTTTAAACACAACTTGGTGTTGTTGCTATCCCAAAAAGAAAATCGGTATCAATAATGATTCACAAACCATAGGTAGTCGCAATGTTGCATGTTCATCAGCATATGGAAGCAAGGGTCCTTGAGATCCAGTGTCGCAAGGTAATCTTTTTCCAACAATAGGATATATTTGTGAAGTGCTGTTATATGAAATTGGGCTTTACAAACTAATTTATAAAAACACTAGCAGCCTGTCCCGACGTTGTCCGGGTATGAATGGCTGCCGGCCAGTATATATTGTTTTGTAGGATTTTGTTTTGATAGCATTTCTTATCTGTGACAGGCCTGTGAAACGCTCCGATTCACAATGCACTGCTGATGCAATTAAGAGTGTGCGTTCAGTGGTGTGTGAACTCGAGTTTCCCTACTTTATTTTTCCTTGCAATATTATATAGCGCGACCTCGACAACATGGCATGAGCACAATTTACATTACAGAAGAACACATTCATTTGTGGTAGGCACGGGGAGACAAAGCGATTTGCCTGGAATCACAGGATGTTGAGCTGATGCCAAGATTCGAACTTAGCTCCCCAGCTCTAAAGTTCGCAATTCTAGAACTTGTGGCGGGAGGTGTGTATAAAAGTGTATGTCGGTGCTGGCCATCAATGAGAGAGACCTGTGCATTTTTAAAATCGGTGGTGAAAAAATATGAGTATGTTGCTGGAGATGTGGGCCGCAGTGCCACCAATGTACTTACCGGGGGAGGGTAAACACCCATTATTCCGCAACTTTCTTTCCGCATACTTTCATTACGAAAGTACCTTGACTCCGCAATGCCATTATAACGTATGGCCTTACATTTTGTATGCTTTTACCACGCATACATTTACAACAAAATTCGTTGTAAAAGCATGAATGGTAAAAGCATGTCTTTTTTTAATGTTTGGATAAGGTAAGTATGGGTATAGGGTATAGGTTTGGGGTACTGAGGTATATGTTTTGGGGTGTTTGGGTATTTTAAGGGTTCAGATATAGTTTTGGGTTATGGGGTACAGGAGTAGTTTTAGGGTTTAGGGATAGGTATGGGTTTTGGGGTACAGGGGTATTTTTAGGGTTCAGGGCTAGGTTTGGCGTTTGGGGTATAGGGGTATTTTTAGGGTTCAGAGGTAGGTTTGGGTTTTGGGGTACAGGGGTATTTTAAGGGTTCAGGGCTAGGTTTGGGTTTTGGGGTACAGGGGTATTTTTAGGGTTCAGGGCTAGGTTTGGGTTTTGGGGTACAGGGGTATTTTAGGGTTCAGGGGTAGGTTTGGGTTTTGGGGTACAGGGTTATTTTTATGGTTCAGGGCTAGGTTTGGGTTTTGGGGTACAGGGGTATTTTAAGGGTTCAGGGGTAGGTTTGGGTTTTGGGGTACAGGGGTATTTTTAGGGTTCGGGGCTAGGTTTGGGTTTTGGGGTACAGGAGTATTTTTAGGGTTCAGGGCTAGGTTTGGGTTTTGGGGTACAGGGGTATTTTAGGGTTCAGCTGTAGGTTTGGGTTTTGGGGTACAGGGTTATTTTTATGGTTCAGGGCTAGGTTTGGGTTTTGGGGTACAGGGGTACTTTTAGGGTTCAGGGCTAGGTTTGGGGTACAGGGGTATTTTTAGGGTTCAGGGGTAGGTTTGGGTTTTGAGGTACAGGGGTATTTATAGGGTTCAGGGCTAGGTTTGGGTTTTGGGGTACATGGGTATTTTTAGGGTTTAGGGATAGGTTTGGGTTTTGGGGTACAGGGTATATTTATAGGGTTAAGATGGGTTAGTGTTTAAGGGTGTTGGGGTATTTTAAGGAGTAAGGGGGGTTATGATTATGGGGTGCAGGAGTATTTAAAGGGAGCAGGGTGGACACCCGGAGCTGGAATGTACAGAACCTGGGAAGAAAAAACAAACATATTGGGCACAACGCTCGCTTTTTTTTCCCGTAATCCCGCGCCCCGCCCACGCCCCCAGCACACGCCCACAGCACACGATATGAGACATGGCATGAAGGGCGGAACGTACCACACGCCCCCAGCGTTTGTCACGCCCCCAGAACATGCCCACAGCACAACGCAGACACGCCCACAAGGGACAACTTTGCTGGTACGGTTCTTTTACCTTTTAAATGTATATGGTGGGCGTGTGCATAGCCTATGTCCTTCTGCTGCAACTGCCATTTCCAACGCTGTATTGGGTGTTGTGATTGGTGCTGTGGTTCCTGAGATTACCCGCCTCAAAGGTTTGGGCTCTCTCTTTATTATATTAGTATAGATAAGATCTAAAACTGGACTAGGCAGTCAATCTTTTTTGCCATTAGGAAATAAGCTAATTATACCCAAACTCCATTTGTTTACTGGTACTCTTTATTGCGGTCTTCAGCAGTAACTCTTGTAAGAGGACATTAAGAGCTTCTTGTCATTTTGTTTGTTAGTAGATTTAGTCTAGTGTGATGCAATAGCCATACTCTAATACATTCAACACAGACGTGGCTTTGTGGATCTTTTGTAAACTAGTTTTCAATCCTGTAATATGATGCAGTCATTTTATAGACTAGCCGCCTGATTCATCAAGCTAAATTGCACTTGCAAAGGGCAAGATTCTCAGAATCTTGCCTTTTGCGAGTGCAATTTTTGCATTTGGGATTGATCATCCCAAATGCAAACAGCCTGATTCATGTAGCCAATAGCGCTCGCAAAAGGGCCAGATTCTGAGAATCTGGCCCTTTGCGAGTGCGATTTTTGCATTTGGTATTCATGATCCCAAATGCAAAAATCGCTATTTAAGAATTAGCAAATATGCGAGGAATAGCATTTAAGGAATCTCTATTAGAGATTCCTCAAATGCTATTCATGACACAATAAAAAATAGCGATTTTGCAATTTTGGGGCCGCTATTTACCGAGAGGTCAGACCTGTCGGTAAATAGCAAAAACTCAGAAAAATGCTTTTAAAAGCATTTTTCTAAGTTGCATGTTGCACACACACATGTCCTTTGGACATGTGTGTGCGCAACACCTGTTCAAATGTGCATTTTAGGGGTGCTACAGGGCGTCCTTTGGACACCCCTGGCACCCTTAAAATCGCTATCTTATTTGCGAGTAGCAAATTGCTACTCGCAAATAAGGGATACTCCCCATTCATTCCTATGGGCCTCTTGGCCCATAGGAATGAATGGGGAGTTTTTGCGAGTAGCAAATTGCTACTCGCAAATAAAGAACATGTAGGAATCGCTATTTAATTAGCAATTCCTACATGAATGCCGTTTTGCGTGTCCTCAATAGCGAATCGCTATGATTCGCTATTAGGGCCACGCAAAACGGCCTGTACATGAATCAGGCTGAAAATTCGCTATTTAAGAATTCGCACATTTGCGAAGAATTGAATTTAAGGAATCTCTATTTGAGATTCCTTAAATGCAATTCATGAAGCATTTTAAAATTGCGAAATTGCAATTTTGGGTCGCTATTTACCGAGAGGTCAGACCTCTCGGTAAATAGCAAAAACTTAGAAAAATGCATTTAAATGCATTTTTCTAAGTTGCATGTTACACACACACATGTCCTTTGGACATGTGTGTGCGCAACACCAATGTAGATTACATTTCAGGGGTGCTACAGGGTGTCCTTTGGATACCCCTGCACCCTTGAAATCGCATCCTTATTTGCGATTAGCTAATTGCTAATCGCAAATAAGGAATAACTCCCCATGCATTCCTATGGGCCTGTAGGCCCATAGGAATGCATGGGGAGTTATTCCTTATTAGCGATTAGCAATTAGCTAATCGCAAATAAGGAACATGTAGGAATCGCAATATTTATTGCAATTCCTACATGAATCCCGTTTTGCAAGTCCCTAATAGCGATTCGTTATGAATCGCTATTAGGGGCTCGCAAAACGGGAGAATGATGAATCAGGCTGCTAGTACTTTCTGCATGTGTTTGCCAAAAGCATCTAACCTTTTACTGTCTTATCAGAATGTGGTCCTAGAGTTGTCATTTTATTTGCCCTTTTTCCGACTATCCTACCCGCCAGGGAACAGTTCCTTCCTAATTCCTTATATAAACTACATTGCTGCTGGATATTCTTTGTATTAACTCTGTGCGTGACAGCTGGAACATGTTTGAGTTTTAAAAGATGCACATTCCTGCAAAACATTAAGCAGCACGGTAGAAAGGAATCCCATCTCTGTAATGGATGTAATGTTTCTAACAAAAGCATTGTTTTCCTACTCTTCTTGTTCAACACCATAAGAATCAGCCGCATTCCTAACAACTTCCATGATATACTAATAAATCGCACGTTGATAGTGTAGAGGGAGAAGACTACTTGAGGCAATTCTATGCCGATATGCTTCTAATTATTTTCATTGTCTACAACAGTGATTCCCAATTTAGAAAATTAAATAATATTAACTGATTAATAAAGTGTATATAAATAAAGCTGTGTACTGTAATGTGAAGGAATTTGAAATTATAGACTAAAAATGTCATTTTGTATCCTCAGATGGATATGTGGGAGTAGTGCAAGTGCTTCAAACAGAATATAATTGTTGATTTTTTTTTATGTGTTTGAAAATGTAATAAAATGTGTCATAATTTGTGTTTGTATGTTTTGTGATTCAACTCATAGACGATGCTTAGGCTGGTACTCTCAGACAGCAGTCATAACTCTGTGGGGGCTCCACGGATTCCAATAATGGTTAGGGCGTCCACTGGTTCCAGTAATGATTAATTTAGATTCCTCAGAAGTCAAAAATTGAGAACCATTGGTCATTCCCTGGTAACCCTTGTGGGTATTGTCAATCATCCTCATCTACATCTTGTTCCTGGTCCCTTGCTAGTTCTGTGTAAGGAGGATGTATTTCCTCTTTCCTTTTAACTTCTTTCCGTCTTGTGTACTGTTTGGAAGATACATCAGAAGGACTAATGAACTAATCTTTAAATTAATTTTCTGTTCTTTTGCCTTTTGAGAGGTCTTTCAAGATCAGCCAATGGCATGCTTGTTCTTTGAGGACAAGGGTATCCGTATGCTTTCTCATATATTGATTCTCTTTCAAAGTAATCAACTACATTTACCTTTATCAAATTGATATCAGTTTTGATTGTAGTAATCAGTGCTTTTCTCAACTGCTGAGGATGTCGTTTTTGACTGGAATCCAAAACCTTTGACCGGAAGACTTATGTTCTCGAAGCATTGTGGACCTGATCTTTGTGGTGTTGATAGTATTTCTTTCAGAAAGGTTTCAGCATAAATGGAGTCATGTCTTAAACGTCATGCTGTTGGATCTGGCCCCTTTGAGCCTCCTCTCTACCTTAGCATCCTTTCAAAACCTCTTGTTCAGAGAAACCCCATTCAGCCATGCTGTGGCACTTCTACTGTAGCATAATGTTAAATGGGTGCCTGCGTTGAGGGAATGATTGTTTATGTGCAGGAAGGTGTGCCTTTCTGCGCAAACAATCGTCCCTTCCCCTCTTCCCTCGTTTCCCCGTGACGATCCTTAAATGTTTCTTCCTTTTTCTGATTTGCCTTTTCTCCATACCCTTGTATCCCTCCCACCGTCCCTTGGTGTTGTGACTGTGTCCCCCCTCCGACCCCACTTAATGGAACTCTGCTCTCCTGTTTTTTTGGGTCTAGACCTGTCAAAATCTACTATTTGTATATATAAGTATATAGAGATAACTCTAATCACTAGCATATGCAGTAGACCTTTGTACTCTCTGCCATTCCTATGTGACTCTTAGAGTATATCCATTCGTATCCATTCCATATGTATATAGAGATAACTCTAATCACTAGTATATGCAGTAGACCTTTGTACTCTACCATTCCTATGTGACTCTTAGAGTATATCCATTCCTATCCCTTCCCTATGTATATAGAGATAACTCTAATCACTAGTATATGCAGTAGACCTTTTGTTAGACCTGGCACCTTGGCGTGAGTCTCCCTTCCACTTTTTGCTGATGTGCCTCAGATGTTTTGCTCGTGTTAGTTGCTCAGGGCACTGTGCCACTGCCAATCAGTGCCATAGTGCAAGTGCTCCCTATGAAAAGTGTTCCTGTAATTGATTTCCATGATTGGCTTATTTGGTTTACTGTCAGTCCCCAGTAAAGTGCACCAGGAGTGCCAGGGCTTGTAAATACAAATGCTGCTGGTGGGCCTGCAGCACTGGTTGTGCCACCCACAGAAGCGGCCTAGTAAAATGTGGCTAAGGTCTGCCATTGCAGAACCTGCGGGCAGTCTGGTACTGTCATGCTGGCTGGGCAAGTGCACCCACTTGCCAGCCCTTAAACCTTCCCTTTACTTCATGTGAGTCACCCCTAAGGTAGGCCCATGGGCAGGGTGCATTGTAAGCATTAGGTAGGCCAAGCCCTGATGTGTGTGGCATGTCCTAATAGTGAATTACAGCCATTTTCGTTTTTAGGTTTCGACCTGGCGAAGGCACGCAGTGCCCCGCCCAGGGCGAAATCTTTTGTTTAGAGTATGTGGCTTGGGGATCCGCCCTCTGTTCCATTGGCTAGCTCCATAAATGGAGGCTAGCCATTGGAACAGAGATCTGTCCGTCAATTGCGGAGCAGATTCGGGGGCGTTCCGGCCATTTTTACTCATCCTGCCCCTTCTGACAACGTCATGCGGCCGCGGGCGGGGTTTATTTTTTTTGCTCGTCGAGGTTTGTTATGGCCATTCCGCGGCCGACCGAAGTCCAGGTGAGTTGCTTTCAGCCTCCATTCCCGTAACGTAATGCACTGCATAAAATCGGGTCGGCTCGGTTAAGATTACACTGCGAAGTCGATTTTTTTTTTAACAAAAGCTCTCTCAAAGTCGAGTGTTCCCGTCGGTCGCTCCCCCCCTCCCGCTCTCCGTGTGCCCGTTCCCGCACCACTTGTTCTTTTTCCTGTGGTACTCTCACTGACACTGCTGCTCCTGCTGTTATCGGTAATGAGCTTGCTTATATTTGCGTTTAGACACACACACGATTTCGCCACTTCTCTTTCCGTCCGTGCGTAAATAATTTCCCTTGATGAGCTGTCCAATTATCCACATCGCAATAGAAAGCGTCCGTCACTTGTTCTCTGTCTTGTTCCTGTTTGCTCTTCTCCAGAGGGCCCTCTCCCCTTTCACAGGCCACGAGCTCTCCTTCTTTGAACCCACACCCTGAGGTCTGAGGGTAGCGCCTCCTCCAACCTCACATTAATCCCACCTACCGTTTCATGAACTTTCACAACCCCCACTTCTGAGCACACCTGACTCCCCCAAAGAAACACGAACAGCTGCATGGGGCGGTTCCTTGTGAGCACGGGGCCTGTATCAAGAACAAAACAACATGACAACTGCACTAACCAGTACACTTGAGTTTAAGAGCAAAGTGCTGCTCGGCATAAAGCGCTTCAAAACCTCGTCAGGGAGTCTAAGCGCTATATATATGAACTTACAATACAAAGAGGAGAGAGGGCGGAGCTGCTCTCGGCAGGGGGTGACAGAGCTGCTCAGGGGGTGTCAGAGCTGCGCAGGGGGTGTCAGAGCTGCGCAGGGGGGTTCAGAGCTGCTCTGTGTCAGCTGTGCTGTCCCTGCACCGTGTAACCTCTCCACAGCGCCTTGCGGAAAGGTTTGCGTTGGGATCTTCTGTTAGGCATGTTTGGGTGTTTACTGTCTGTAGCGCTGCGACAGCCGCCTACATGTCTCGTGTACATTGTGTAGGGTGCGTGTGTGCGTGCGTGTAGGATGCCTGTGGAGTGTCTTCTGTTTGAAGTGCTCCGATGCATGTTGAAGTGCAGCGTGTCTTGTTGGCAAGAATGCTACGTTGTGCAGGTTCTCACAGTACGTCCTGCGGGCTGCAGGGGGCGCTCCTGGCCTTCACACGAGCCCCAGCTGGATGACTGCACTGGGCTGCTGCTTACTGCTGAAGGCACTAACATTCAAGAATATGTCACATAAACGGAAAAGCGCTTATTTACAGGCTAACTAGAAAAGAAGCAAATACGTTGTCCTGCAAACGTAAGTTAAGGATCACATTCGTTTTTCAACACATTTAGCAACAAATGTGTAAAATTATGACAAGGTTTCTCAAAAATTCGAAAAGTGTATTTCATTGACAGGCAGAGACGTAACACCTTAGAACATCAGAATAGATAAGTGCATTAAGAAGAATTTTATTTAAATAATGATTGTTTCCAAAAATGAGCGTAGAAATATCCATGCCTCCTCACACCCTGACAACAACACCAATAGTGAATTAAGAGGCACGTCACTTGCCACGTGGAGCCGTCCTGGTGTCCAGAGTTCTCATTATATATGGACAACATTACAGTTTATTAACCCATACACAAGAGGTCTGTGCAGCATAAACCCTGAACTCATGGGTGTGTGTGTGTGTGTGGGGCTCTGGGTGGGTGTGTGTGTGTGGGGCTCTGGGTGGGTGTGTGTGGGGGGCTCTGGGGGTGTGTGTGTGTGTGTGTGTGTGTGTGTGTGTGTGGCTCTAGGTGTGTGTGTGTGGTAGTAATTGCTGTCTGCTGAGCTCGTCCATAGTGTACAATAGGTCTCACATTGCGAGAGATTAAGCTAATGGCAATGTAAATGACAAAACCAACACATAAATACAAATGTTGTCATTTACAATGCCAATAGCTCTAACTTTTCCAAAGGCGAAACCATTGCATTGTAAATGCTTGTTCACTATTGTAAGGCTACCTGTTCTCATAGGCCAGAATGGACTTCTGGAATTATTACACTCTATAATCCCAGTAGGCTCAGGGAACATGGTAGAAAGTCAAGTTTAGTATGCCTAAACTCAGAATAATAAAATACATCTTTTAGTAAAGTTTATTTTAATATCCTGTGTTTGCAAATACTACTTTTAGAAAGTTAGTATTTGCTTGCCTAACCATTTCAGCACGCCTCTGCTAGGATGTGTATCTGCTGTCTGGTTTCTGTGAGTGACAGGGCTGGGGCTGACAGGTGGTGAATAGAGGGATTACACCAGGAAGGGTGGGGGGAGTGCCCCTTGACTCTGAATAGGGCTGTGCTCTGCCACCTCAAAGCTGGCTCCGCCCCCTGGGGAGCGACTGATGACTCTGCCCTGCACTTTGTGAAGAGGGAGCGGAAGACTGTCAACAGAGTACTCCTGGACTGTACTTGTCACCACAATACAGGCTCCACCTCCTGCGAAGCGTCTGAGGTCCCTGCCCTGCTCACTGAAAGGAGAAACCAGAGTCTGCAAAACAAAGTGCTCCAGAGCTGAATTGGACTATGCAAAGGCCCCCCTGGCCTGAAAGAACAAAAGAACCTGTGCATAAAAAGAGGAGCTCTGCTCCTAACAAATCAGATCCTGTTTTGACCACAAAGAACCTCTGCCCGACTAGAAGGACCAAGAAGAGCTGAAGGAGGAAAGACTGTCCCTGACCAGGAGGACTGGCCTGCAGTTGGGGCCTAGTTGAGAAAGGAGAGGAAAAGACCAGAAAGGGCTTTGCAACATTTGTGCCTAAAACAATCTCCAAGGGCTCGGAATTGAGCTTGCCCCCTGACCAGAGTCCCGGGATCACTGGACTCTCGCCGCCTCTCCTGACGACATTCCTGGCTGTGTGTTGACCTGCCTCTGTGCTGCCGGCAGCTGTGACCCCCCTTTGCGCCTCATTTTCCGCGAGTGAGCAGCTTGTGCCTGGCCGCCCTGCCACAGGTGACTCTGCTCCGTTGAGCCGTGTCGATCCTGGGCCGCCCACATCCTGCCCCTCCTTCCCGTTGAGGCGTACTGGTCACTGATCGCCCCCGCCGCCAGAGACAACCGGCCCAAAACCAGCGCGAGTCCCCGTACGGTCCGTACGCCCGGACCGCACTATCACTTTGTGCCACTTGGGTCCGCGCTGCACCTCAAGCCTGCCCGTACGCCTGTACCGGCCACTCCGTGCCGCCCGACCCCCCAACCGCCCCACAGCGTCGTCTGAGAGGATCGGCTCCGCGCCGCACCATGTGAGTACCCCAAAGCAGCGTGAGCCCCGGACCGTCCGCCCCGCCTCCCAGAGCCCCGCTCCTACGCCTCGTTCTCTGAGGTCTGTACGAGCCGCGCCAAGCCGGGAAGCCGCGAACCCGTCCCTGGCCACCTTCACTGGTCCACAACGTTGGAACCACTAATTGCTTTTTGAATCACCACACGAAGAACGGGTCGCACTGCAACGCTCTGACCCGTAAGGTAACCACATCCTTGTGCGTATTGTGCTGTGCGTGGCGCCCTGGACTGAAGGGTCCGCAAGGTGCGCCTCTTCTTCAAAGCCGTTGTTCGTTCACGGAGTACGAGTTGCACAGGAGTCCTACGACTCGTACCCCAGGGTAAAACCCGCCATGCCGTACGCATCGTACCGCAAGGCGCGGGAGCATTGGAAGGGTCGTTTCTCTTCTAGCCGAACAGCGCTACGAAGCGCACAGCAGCGAGAAGTATTGCCTTAAAGATTGTGGAACCTTTTCAAAAACCAATTGAACTATGTTTAAGAACTAAGTGAACTTGCGAATGAAGCCTTTCTAAATAACTTGAAAGAATCCATTTTGATACCAAAGTACTGTGAGCCCTCTGAAGAAAAACGTTAATTTGGTCTTGTGATAGAACCTATTTTTACATAAAGTCTACGTATTTTTTATACAAAACTTACACCTAGTTTCCATTTGTGGTGGGTCTGTGATTTTACTGTATGTGGTCATAAATGCTTAACTGACTTAGCACCCTGAGGATTAGCCTTGACTGCTCGCGCCACACAACCTAAAGGGTGAGCCGAGGTTATTCATAAGGGGTAGTT
Organism: Lissotriton helveticus; assembly: GCF_964261635.1. Classification (NCBI taxonomy): domain Eukaryota; kingdom Metazoa; phylum Chordata; class Amphibia; order Caudata; family Salamandridae; genus Lissotriton; species Lissotriton helveticus. The sequence continues at coordinate 307,322,271 of NC_136065.1, read as the reverse complement.
CCCTTGCCCTGACTAGAGGAGAGGGTCCCTGCTTGTCACAAGTGCCTACCTGTGCCAACCAGAGACCCCCAATTCTAACAACTTTGTACTCTCTACCATTCCTATGTGACTCTTAGAGTATATCCATTCATATCCCTTCCCTATGTATATAGAGATAACTCTAATCACTAGTATATATGTAGTAGACCTTTGTACTATCTACCATTCCTATATGACTCTTAGAGTATATCCATTCGTATCCCTTCCTTGAATGACTTTACTACCTTTACATTTGCAATGCTTTTTGTATCTCTTCCTTGTGTGAATTTAGAACTTGTACATTTGCAATTTTTCTCTCGGTTTGTGTCTTTTATGTAACGCATGTCATCCTAAGTCCTTATGTATCGCAACTGGTTCTTATGTAAAGCGCTGTGACACCTTCGGGTAATGTTCGCGCTATATAAAATCGCATTAAATAAAAATGAAAAAATATTTTTTATTTTTTTAAATCTGCTGTTTCCAGGTGTGCTGCACATTGCAGCACACACAAACAGCAAAAAAAGAGGAGAAATAAAGCTTATCTTAAAGAAAATGGCATCCATTGAGGCTGATAAATAAAACACTCATAAAATTACGTCCAAGGGAATCTGACCTCTTAAAGTGCAGAGCATAAAATTAAAATAAAGTGCATTAACACATATTGAGAATGCCAAAAATGTTCGACAGTTATCACGATTGAGTGACATTAAAACACTCAGCTGTCCATGTATCGCCTATTCCTTACCACCATTTTAAGGAAGCAGCATGGCTGGCTCCTCTAGATATAGCAAGTGTTTTCCCTTGTAAATTGAAATATAGCAGAGCTTTAGGATAAGATTTCACTTCTTGACTGATTTGACCAATTTTTTGAAGGCGTTCCATGTTATTCTTGTCCCGAATTACCGTCTGCCCACAGGAAAGCCAAGGGCAGCCTTTCAATGTGGGTAAAATAAAATTTGAGGAGAACAGTGACCTCCATTGACATGAGCAATCCTTTTCAGGCAGTGCTTATAAAAGATGGCACATAAAATAAAGTAGTGAAATCGTTATTACAGGAATTTTCTATCATCTTTTTAAGGGATTATTTCGGGATATAGCCGGTCTTAAACAAATTAGTCCTAGTTTTACCCCACAATTCAGATTTTTGATTTATGGAGATTCTAATGCCAAGTTGGCGTCTCAACAAGAGGAGCTATGCTCTATGGGTTTTCACTCTATTGAAGGTTGTGCCGACAAGAGGGAGCAAGCTGAGGAGTATTTTAGCCTCTAGTGATCTCATCAGGTTAGTCAACCCATCTCAGAATCCCGGCCAAAGTGTACCCCACTTTTAGCAGAAGTGGACGGTTTTCCATCATAGACTAGGTCTTCGCCCAAAGGTGTCTTCTTAAATGGATTTCCAAATGCACTATTTTAGAGACACAGTGGGTGGGTCAATCTACTGTGTGTAGAAGGGGTTTTCCCCCCATAGGTAAGGGTAAACAGTCGACAGCTAGTATCACAATTAAACATTCTAGGGATGGGATCAGATTGGTATGGTTACTCAAAGATCTAATGTCCACGCTCAGCCTTCTCCGAAAACAATTGCCAGTGTTCTTGTACTGTTTGACCAAAAACACCACTGACATGTTACTCGGAGCCTTTTAGCTTTTTTAAACATGTATCGAGTCACTTATTGAAACCCCTCTGTCCGGTTCAAGACTGTCCATGTAGGTTTGACAGAGCATGCTTAGTGGCCAACTGTTGATTGAGGAAAGCTCTCTGTACACCATAAAGATGCGGTGATTGTGCAGGAGGTCAGAAAAGACAATCACAGTCAAGGACCCAATTTTTTTTTGATCCGTAGGGACTAGGAGCAGCTAGTATTGCCCACCTTACGAAATAACAGCTACGTTTTTGGGAAGATTGCTAATGAATTTAGCCAGAGGGATGATCTTTCAGGTCACCTTTTGGTCTGTAATATTTCTGGTGTGGAGTGGGTGGAACATTTCTATTCAATCTATCATTAGTCTAGAATACCTGCACCGATTTATTGAGGGAATACTCCTTCTTCCAGGGAGATTTGGAGAGGAGAGGTATCAGCCATCAGGAAGAGTTGGGTAAAGCACCTGGGCCCAATGGGATTCATATGAATCTCAAAGTAATATCAAGCTTTGGGGCTCTTTGCTCACTAACTGTTTGATACCTCTATGCACTAGTTTACCTAGCTTATGGGCACACAGTTATAGTTCCGATTTAAAAAAAAGGGAACCACAGGTCACCAAATTGTTACCGGCCTATTTTCCTCATGGACCGCTTGCAAACATTTTTTGGGAGGGCAGTCTTAAATCGTCTGCATACCTGGATTATTCTCAATATTCTGTTCCCATGGCAGTATTGTTTTAACCAAGAGCTTAGATCAGTGTCTGAACCTGCACTTGATCTTCAGTAACTATACCATCGCTAGGCGCTACCCACTGTACCAGACCTTTATCCACTGCATTCAACAGGGCATAATTATTGCTGACTTAACTTGATCTAGGAGTTTAGGTTCCCCTGGTGAATTTTTTTCTACACCCTGCCTAAAAACCTGATGGCCAGGGTGCGACATTTTATTTAGTTATAATATTTGGCATAGCGCGAACATGACCCTAGCGGGTATCAGAGCGCTTTACATGAAGGAAGGTAAAGAGTAGACATGCTCGTGCAGGGGAAACTACTGGGGTTTTCGTTTTATCTACTGGGGTGCATTCTGGCTCCATTACTTTATATCATTTATATAAATGACCTAAGCACCCAGTCAGTCAGTCAAATACACTTTATTCGAGTTATAAAAATAATAAAAGGGATAAAACATTTATATACATACATAAAAACATTTATATACATACTTAAAAAACACATCTGCTTCGTAAGTTACAAACACCATACGGGGACATCGTAAGTAAATGCAATACACATGATCCTAATGTACACAGCATAGATAATACATTTGAATAGAAAAATTCATTATACTAAATTAAGGGGCGCTGTATTTGTTTTAATTCTAATTGCTGCCACTAGAAAACTAGTGATCCAGCACCCCTATATAGAAAATATGTCATAGCAACACTACCCAACTCCACAATACTCACCATTAATCATAAAACACTCACAAGGCCCATAAACTAACAAGACATATTTTTGGGCAACTGAATCATGTGACCTAATTAATAAAACCTATTCACAAAATATATATACATTTATATACAACTGCAGTATAATGATTTCACCATGGTTTTTGTAAAACTTAGCATTTAATTGAGTCACTTAGGCAAATGGATCTGCTGATGGTAACAAGACCATGAATAACAAGTCCAGCTTGTCTTTTCAAAAATCTTATTTATTAACTATTTATTCAAATAAAATGGATTTTATTAGAGGAATAGCAAAATAGACTGACAGTTTCAAGCAAAATCAATTAGCATGTTTTAATGAAGAATAAACAGTTTTCCATCACCTAAGCCCTATTTTCCCTGTCTAAAACTCACTTTGCCTAAAGGAATAAAAGGTAAAAAGTCATTTAACCCTATTGATCCGTACGTGCTCCAAAAGTCCTTCAGCATGGCACGCCTAACAGGAATCGGAAAGCGAGAAGCGCCCTCCCTCCAAAGGGGTCAGTTTTTATACCTTTTCTGACTAGCTAAAGTATCTTTATTACACATTCTTTCTGAAAATCCAAACTCTTCATTGGCTGAGCCATGTCAGTCCACAGTTAGGTCATGCTCTCCTGACCAAGTCCGGGGCCTCATCATAGCCCTTATTGTTCTTAGTTTCACCATCCTTTTTGCTTCCTCAGAAAGATACTTTTACCGGGGAGAAACTTTTCACTTCCTAATCTTGGCAGGCCATACAGCTTCCTGTCCTTGGCTATGACTCCAAGAACACATTCGACTCAACCTCAATTGTTTCTGCATTAAACGTTGTTTGTTCAGCAAAAATGGCTCTTTCGTCGGCGCATGAGTGAAGGCTTCACTCTGGTCAAGTTTCATAAACTGTAGCACTGCCAGCCATTTTCTTAGGCCCATTCGTACAACTAATGTATAAACAAACACAAGACATCAATTAATGAAAGAAATAAAGTTCGTTCTGTTACCCACCCACCTTTGCTAATTATTAACCCATTAATAAATGTTACCTAGCCAAAGCATTTTAGCAACAAACAGGATTGTGCCACATACAGACAAAACATAAGCACACGCAAATAAGCACATGCCATTAATAAAACAGCCGCATTTAATTCTGACATAACAATAGACAAAATTAGTTTATTATTTTTCACAAACATGCATTTGCAACATAGAGCACATATATGAGCACATATATTAGTCCCATATGTCGTGTGTGCATTTTAATCTAGGTTGATTAGTAATATTCACTCCATTCTTATTAATACAATTATTTTTATTAGGGGAGTTTAACTTTGAGAGTCAAAATAAATTTATTTTAAAATCTCGCTCCATCAACTCCCTCATCTGGTGATTTCAAAATCACCAAACTACACCCAAAAATGTAGCAACATTTTATCCTAAAAAGAACATGTTATGATTTTCACTGTGTTAGTATTTCTAAAGTCTTGTCTCAGCTGTTTGTCTGCAACTCTCATATTGTGTTCTACGAAACTCTTCCAGTTCTATTTCTCTCTCCTGTTCCTTTCTGAGCTTATAAATTCTCTTCTTTTCCCTCAGATATTTCTTTCTCTTGTGTAACATGCAACTGATCTTCAACAACAGAATCACAAAGACTATAACTAATAAAGGTGTCAGTATTTTGCCAAGAATTGAACCACATAACTCTTGAAACCAGGTTTTGATTGCTGCAAATCTTTTGCTCAAACGTTCTGAGAAATCTTCCTCTTCTAAGGGTACAATTTCAGATTGCAACTCAGTGATGTTTTTAATGTACATCTCAATACTCTGACTCTTATCAGGGATATAGGTGCAGCAGTGTTGGACATGTAAAATGCCACAAACTCCTCCCTCTTTTGCTAGCAGAATGTCTAACGCAAGACGATTCTGAATTACCATGGACCGTATAGCAATAAGTTCAGTATCCACTAATTGAAAGCCACTAGCTGTATCAGTTGACAACCTGTCAACAATTGTGGACAATTTTCTGATTCTTCCTGCATTCAGGGTTATACCCACTAAAGGTATTACTGCTTCAAAGATGTCTCCCAAAATGTCTGAGAAACTTTCTCTTTTAAATCTATTCAGATGATTGCTGATCTCAAATGATCCCTCTGCATTTCTGTCAACATGAAATATTTTTGGAAAAACGAATCCAACAAAACACGTCCCATACCAGTGATCTGGGAGGTTGTAGTAAGCTTTGTCTCCACATACAAAATAAATTCCAGGGAATATTGGATCCTTGCCACCTTTGAATCCCCAACCCCCCATGATTTTATAAGTGTCTTCACAATGACTTGCACCCACAAAATAATTGTCGAACAATGTATTATCTCTCCTGATACAAAATGTATCACTAATTGGTTTGTCTATATGAATAGCAACATTATCAAAAGATTTACCATTAAGTTTTTCGTCCTCTAACTGCCAGAATTTAGATTTGGTCTGTTTGAGCATCTCATTTCTTTTATAAATTGCTCTTCTCTCCTCAACTAAATTCAGGAAAGATTTTTCCTCAGTTCTCAACTTACAAGTCAAATTGTTTTTAAAAGCATACTCATAGGTGAGTTCATTTGTTACAATGAAAAATTCCCTCATCTGTTTAGCTTGTTTGTGCTTATTTAAGCTTTTCTCAATTTTCAGATTTGCAAAGATCTCATCATGGTTCGAATAGTAATATTCTAAACGACCAGTCTGATAAAATAAGCTAGCTATCACACTGCAAGTTATGCCATAAGTAAGAGGAAGCATGTTGTAGGTAACTCCTTCCGAAACAGAAGCAGGCAACTTTACACATATATAACAATCTTTGACTTCCATGACCTTTACATACTCAGCCAGAAGCCTTGAAAAAGTATTGCTAGAAAAATCACCAACAGATCTATCTTCGTTTATCTCTGGTTTGTGATCAATAACTCTGTTAGTTTTGCCTGTTGCACCATCTTTATCTTGTTTAACTGAAGCTTTGCTCGTCATGTTTGCCTTATACATCTCCTTGTCAATTCCAAAAGGGAAAATGACAGCTAAAACTAACCAAAGCAAGATTATTAGGACCACACAAATCAAAGACATTTTACAGCATCTCTTAAAAATGGAACATCTTGAATTGCTATTAGTAAAAGTGTAAGGCATTTTCACTCTGATAACAAAAGCCTTACAAAGAAAACAAAAATCAAAAATTTTACATTTCTTAAAATTTCTAATTTCTAACACCCCTCTATTTTAACTTTTTATTTTTTTTAAACAAAACCCCACCTTCTAACAGCTTTTCTTCGACCTTGCGTCTTACATCAATGTGTTTTTCCAGCTAACACAATTTCTTCGACCTTGTGTCACCTAACACAATTTCTTCAGCCTTATGCCAAAAACAAAAATCTCAAATTTTTACAGAAAACAATTCAATCGTTGTCACTATTGTCATCTATCTATTCCTGACTACTACTGTTCACTTCCACCACAGGTGGAATGATGATGTAAGTCCATTCAGGGGACTTGTACTTTTGGTTTGGTTTCACAACTCTCTTTGCCCTACTACTAATGACTTCTATTTTCTTTCCCGATTCACTTTTCTTTTCAGGATCACCTTTTTGACTTGATATCTCATTTACTTGTTCCTTTGATCTGTTTACCAATTTGAATTTCAGACCTTCATTTTCTCTTGGCCAGTTATCACCTTTTCTTGGTAATTTCTTCTTTGGTTCAGTCACATTACACTCTGCTCTCCAAGCTCTTTTTCTGAATTTTCTTATATCAGAATCTTCATCACTCTCTTCAGACTCTGTATCTGATACTTGAAATTTGTACTTAGGACTTTCTTTACTCGGCAGCTTCACTCCGTTAGGAAAAACATCTTTATAGCTGGTACTTTGTAATTCATCTTCTTTTTCTTCTTCAATTACCTCTAACTTCCCAGTTTCAGATTTCCTGTTCCTGCTTTCAGAGCTTCTTTTCTGCTTTTCAATACTTTCCTGGTCTTGAATCACAACTTGATCAGACTCTTTTTCTGCTTCTCTTTCTAGCACATCTTCATCATTTTCAGAGTCTAGTATCACAATTTCCAAATCTTTTTCATTCAATGCCTGATTCGCATTTGAACTCTCCAGATGTTGACTTTCTTGTCGATCTTCAGGATCTGGATTTTTCTCAGGTTCTTCTTCAGAATCTGAATCAGTAGTGGTGTCACCTTCGTCAGGATTTTCAGGTGGAGGTACACGAATGGTGTGGCTTGCATGAATCCACCTCTTCAAACCCCTACACTTTACTGCATTTGTTGTGACAAGAATTACTTGCCTTGCTTTCTGCCACCTGGGTAGCAGACAATTTCTTCTTCGGTGAACTTTCGTCCTCACCCAGTCTCCTGGTAACAGATCATGTGCTTGCTCCTTTTCTCCTGTTAGCACTTCGGTTCCCACCTGATGGAACACAGAAGTCACGACGTCAGAAAGGTTCCTGCAGTATTCCAGAATGACGCTATCATTTATACTCATCAGCTTTCCTACTGGTATAAATGCTTGTCTCATGACTCTGCCCATGACAATGTCATGTGGGCTTAGACCTGTCTTTTTATCAGGGGTACTTCTCAGAGACATCAAAACAAGTGGAAGTGTGTCAGTCCACTTCATACCTGTAGCTAGACACATTTTGCCTATCCTATTTTTAAACGTTCCGTTCACTTGCTCAACAACACCTGATGCTTCTGGTCTGTATGCACAATGTAGTTTCTGTTTTATGTTTAAAGCTTCACAAATCATTTGTAATAGTCTGTTTTCAAAATGTGTTCCACGATCAATTTCCACAGTCACCGGAAAACCGTACCTAGGTATAATCTCCCTTAAAAGTAATTTTGCAACAGTAACTGAATCATTGTGACGTGTAGGGAACGCTGCAACCTACCCTGAAAACAAACAGATTATCACAAGGACATAACGCAGCTTGTTATGCGGTGGCATGTCAATGAAATCCATTTGTAACCTAGTGAAAGGACCACCCTCCCGTCCTATGGTTCCCATGCTCACAACTGTTTTTCTGTTTGGGTTCATTTGTTGGCAAACTAAGCACCTTTGGCAAAAAGATTCAGCAATTATTCTGAACTTTGGGTTAAACCAAGTCTGTCTGAACAGCCTAATCATGGAATCTCTTCCAATATGTCCTTGACCATGATACATTCTAGCCATGTCAGCAATCATGCTGTTTGGTAAAACTGGTCTGTCATCTTTGTATACCCAAATCCGGTCCTCCTCTCGCTGTCTGCAACCTGCTTTTAACCAAGTCCCTTTTTCCTCATCACTTGCGTCATCTTGTACATTTTTTACTCCCTGCCATGTTTCAACTACAGATGTTGCAAAAAACACAGTTGATGGACAGAATGTAGAACAATGTCATACATTCACCCCAGTACAAGGATCTGGGCCTAAATCCATCGTTTTTTGCACTCCACACCACCCTGGGTTAGACACTGGCTATATGTAAATCAGCTCTGACCCTGTGCCTCTTGGGAACAGTCCAGTCCGAACTACCAAGCCATGTCTTTCCCAGACCGGAATCAAGCATCCAAGGAGCGGTTTCTGGCTATCAGCCTTCATCAGCCTGGATAGCTTGACTCCAGTGGTGTGGAGAGCCTGGGACTCACGTCTGAGCATCCCCAGCCCACTCGGGGTGAAATTGCAAAAAACACAGTTGATGGACAGAATGTAGAACAATGTCATACATTCACCCCAGTACAAGGATCTGGGCCTAAATCCATCGTTTTTTTGCACTCCACACCACCCTGGGTTAGACACTGGCTATATGTAAATCAGCTCTGACCCTGTGCCTCTTGGGAACAGTCCAGTCCGAACTACCAAGCCATGTGTTTCCCAGACCGGAATCAAGCATCCAAGGACCGGTTTCTGGCTATCAGCCTTCATCAGCCTGGATAGCTTGACTCCAGTGGTGTGGAGAGCCTGGGACTCACGTCTGAGCATCCCCAGCCCACTCGGGGTGAAATTGCAAAAAACACAGTTGATGGACAGAATGTAGAACAATGTCATACATTCACCCCAGTACAAGGATCTGGGCCTAAATCCATCGTTTTTTTGCACTCCACACCACCCTGGGTTAGACACTGGCTATATGTAAATCAGCTCTGACCCTGTGCCTCTTGGGAACAGTCCAGTCCGAACTACCAAGCCATGTCTTTCCCAGACCGGAATCAAGCATCCAAGGACCGGTTTCTGGCTATCAGCCTTCATCAGCCTGGATAGCTTGACTCCAGTGGTGTGGAGAGCCTGGGACTCACGTCTGAGCATCCCCAGCCCACTCGGGGTGAAATTGCAAAAAACACAGTTGATGGACAGAATGTAGAACAATGTCATACATTCACCCCAGTACAAGGATCTGGGCCTAAATCCATCGTTTTTTTGCACTCCACACCACCCTGGGTTAGACACTGGCTATATGTAAATCAGCTCTGACCCTGTGCCTCTTGGGAACAGTCCAGTCCGAACTACCAAGCCATGTCTTTCCCAGACCGGAATCAAGCATCCAAGGACCGGTTTCTGGCTATCAGCCTTCATCAGCCTGGATAGCTTGACTCCAGTGGTGTGGAGAGCCTGGGACTCACGTCTGAGCATCCCCAGCCCACTCGGGGTGAAATTGCAAAAAACACAGTTGATGGACAGAATGTAGAACAATGTCATACATTCACCCCAGTACAAGGATCTGGGCCTAAATCCATCGTTTTTTTGCACTCCACACCACCCTGGGTTAGACACTGGCTATATGTAAATCAGCTCTGACCCTGTGCCTCTTGGGAACAGTCCAGTCCGAACTACCAAGCCATGTCTTTCCCAGAAAGGAATCAAGCATCCAAGGACCGGTTTCTGGCTATCAGCCTTCATCAGCCTGGATAGCTTGACTCCAGTGGTGTGGAGAGCCTGGGACTCACGTCTGAGCATCCCCAGCCCACTCGGGGTGAAATTGCAAAAAACACAGTTGATGGACAGAATGTAGAACAATGTCATACATTCACCCCAGTACAAGGATCTGGGCCTAAATCCATCGTTTTTTTGCACTCCACACCACCCTGGGTTAGACACTGGCTATATGTAAATCAGCTCTGACCCTGTGCCTCTTGGGAACAGTCCAGTCCGAACTACCAAGCCATGTCTTTCCCAGACCGGAATCAAGCATCCAAGGACCGGTTTCTGGCTATCAGCCTTCATCAGCCTGGATAGCTTGACTCCAGTGGTGTGGAGAGCCTGGGACTCACGTCTGAGCATCCCCAGCCCACTCGGGGTGAAATTGCAAAAAACACAGTTGATGGACAGAATGTAGAACAATGTCATACATTCACCCCAGTACAAGGATCTGGGCCTAAATCCATCGTTTTTTTGCACTCCACACCACCCTGGGTTAGACACTGGCTATATGTAAATCAGCTCTGACCCTGTGCCTCTTGGGAACAGTCCAGTCCGAACTACCAAGCCATGTCTTTCCCAGACCGGAATCAAGCATCCAAGGACCGGTTTCTGGCTATCAGCCTTCATCAGCCTGGATAGCTTGACTCCAGTGGTGTGGAGAGCCTGGGACTCACGTCTGAGCATCCCCAGCCCACTCGGGGTGAAATTGCAAAAAACACAGTTGATGGACAGAATGTAGAACAATGTCATACATTCACCCCAGTACAAGGATCTGGGCCTAAATCCATCGTTTTTTTGCACTCCACACCACCCTGGGTTAGACACTGGCTATACGTAAATCAGCTCTGACCCTGTGCCTCTTGGGAACAGTCCAGTCCGAACTACCAAGCCATGTCTTTCCCAGACCGGAATCAAGCATCCAAGGACCGGTTTCTGGCTATCAGCCTTCATCAGCCTGGATAGCTTGACTCCAGTGGTGTGGAGAGCCTGGGACTCACGTCTGAGCATCCCCAGCCCACTCGGGGTGAAATTGCAAAAAACACAGTTGATGGACAGAATGTAGAACAATGTCATACATTCACCCCAGTACAAGGATCTGGGCCTAAATCCATCGTTTTTTTGCACTCCACACCACCCTGGGTTAGACACTGGCTATATGTAAATCAGCTCTGACCCTGTGCCTCTTGGGAACAGTCCAGTCCGAACTACCAAGCCATGTCTTTCCCAGACCGGAATCAAGCATCCAAGGACCGGTTTCTGGCTATCAGCCTTCATCAGCCTGGATAGCTTGACTCCAGTGGTGTGGAGAGCCTGGGATTCACGTCTGAGCATCCCCAGCCCACTCGGGGTGAAATTGCAAAAAACACAGTTGATGGACAGAATGTAGAACAATGTCATACATTCACCCCAGTACAAGGATCTGGGCCTAAATCCATCGTTTTTTTGCACTCCACACCACCCTGGGTTAGATACTGGCTATATGTAAATCAGCTCTGACCCTGTGCCTCTTGGGAACAGTCCAGTCCGAACTACCAAGCCATGTCTTTCCCAGACCGGAATCAAGCATCCAAGGACCGGTTTCTGGCTATCAGCCTTCATCAGCCTGGATAGCTTGACTCCAGTGGTGTGGAGAGCCTGGGACTCACGTCTGAGCATCCCCAGCCCACTCGGGGTGAAATTGCAAAAAACACAGTTGATGGACAGAATGTAGAACAATGTCATACATTCACCCCAGTACAAGGATCTGGGCCTAAATCCATCGTTTCTTTGCACTCCACACCACCCTGGGTTAGACACTGGCTATATGTAAATCAGCTCTGACCCTGTGCCTCTTGGGAACAGTCCAGTCCGAACTACCAAGCCATGTCTTTCCCAGACCGGAATCAAGCATCCAAGGACCGGTTTCTGGCTATCAGCCTTCATCAGCCTGGATAGCTTGACTCCAGTGGTGTGGAGAGCCTGGGACTCACGTCTGAGCATCCCCAGCCCACTCGGGGTGAAATTGCAAAAAACACAGTTGATGGACAGAATGTAGAACAATGTCATACATTCACCCCAGTACAAGGATCTGGGCCTAAATCCATCGTTTTTTTGCACTCCACACCACCCTGGGTTAGACACTGGCTATATGTAAATCAGCTCTGACCCTGTGCCTCTTGGGAACAGTCCAGTCCGAACTACCAAGCCATGTCTTTCCCAGACCGGAATCAAGCATCCAAGGACCGGTTTCTGGCTATCAGCCTTCATCAGCCTGGATAGCTTGACTCCAGTGGTGTGGAGAGCCTGGGACTCACGTCTGAGCATCCCCAGCCCACTCGGGGTGAAATTGCAAAAAACACAGTTGATGGACAGAATGTAGAACAATGTCATACATTCACCCCAGTACAAGGATCTGGGCCTAAATCCATCGTTTTTTTGCACTCCACACCACCCTGGGTTAGACACTGGCTATATGTAAATCAGCTCTGACCCTGTGCCTCTTGGGAACAGTCCAGTCCGAACTACCAAGCCATGTCTTTCCCAGACCGGAATCAAGCATCCAAGGACCGGTTTCTGGCTATCAGCCTTCATCAGCCTGGATAGCTTGACTCCAGTGGTGTGGAGAGCCTGGGACTCACGTCTGAGCATCCCCAGCCCACTCGGGGTGAAATTGCAAAAAACACAGTTGATGGACAGAATGTAGAACAATGTCATACATTCACCCCAGTACAAGGATCTGGGCCTAAATCCATCGTTTTTTTGCACTCCACACCACCCTGGGTTAGACACTGGCTATATGTAAATCAGCTCTGACCCTGTGCCTCTTGGGAACAGTCCAGTCCGAACTACCAAGCCATGTCTTTCCCAGACCGGAATCAATCATCCAAGGACCGGTTTCTGGCTATCAGCCTTCATCAGCCTGGATAGCTTGACTCCAGTGGTGTGGAGAGCCTAGGACTCACGTCTGAGCATCCCCAGCCCACTCGGGGTGAAATTGCAAAAAACACAGTTGATGGACAGAATGTAGAACAATGTCATACATTCACCCCAGTACAAGGATCTGGGCCTAAATCCATCGTTTCTTTGCACTCCACACCACCCTGGGTTAGACACTGGCTATATGTAAATCAGCTCTGACCCTGTGCCTCTTGGGAACAGTCCAGTCCGAACTACCAAGCCATGTCTTTCCCAGACCGGAATCAAGCATCCAAGGACCGGTTTCTGGCTATCAGCCTTCATCAGCCTGGATAGCTTGACTCCAGTGGTGTGGAGAGCCTGGGACTCACGTCTGAGCATCCCCAGCCCACTCGGGGTGAAATTGCAAAAAACACAGTTGATGGACAGAATGTAGAACAATGTCATACATTCACCCCAGTACAAGGATCTGGGCCTAAATCCATCGTTTTTTTGCACTCCACACCACCCTGGGTTAGACACTGGCTATATGTAAATCAGCTCTGACCCTGTGCCTCTTGGGAACAGTCCAGTCCGAACTACCAAGCCATGTCTTTCCCAGACCGGAATCAAGCATCCAAGGACCGGTTTCTGGCTATCAGCCTTCATCAGCCTGGATAGCTTGACTCCAGTGGTGTGGAGAGCCTGGGACTCACGTCTGAGCATCCCCAGCCCACTCGGGGTGAAATTGCAAAAAACACAGTTGATGGACAGAATGTAGAACAATGTCATACATTCACCCCAGTACAAGGATCTGGGCCTAAATCCATCGTTTTTTTGCACTCCACACCACCCTGGGTTAGACACTGGCTATATGTAAATCAGCTCTGACCCTGTGCCTCTTGGGAACAGTCCAGTCTGAACTACCAAGCCATGTCTTTCCCAGACCGGAATCAAGCATCCAAGGACCGGTTTCTGGCTATCAGCCTTCATCAGCCTGGATAGCTTGACTCCAGTGGTGTGGAGAGCCTGGGACTCACGTCTGAGCATCCCCAGCCCACTCGGGGTGAAATTGCAAAAAACACAGTTGATGGACAGAATGTAGAACAATGTCATACATTCACCCCAGTACAAGGATCTGGGCCTAAATCCATCGTTTTTTTGCACTCCACACCACCCTGGGTTAGACACTGGCTATATGTAAATCAGCTCTGACCCTGTGCCTCTTTGGAACAGTCCAGTCCGAACTACCAAGCCATGTCTTTCCCAGACCGGAATCAAGCATCCAAGGACCGGTTTCTGACTATCAGCCTTCATCAGCCTGGATAGCTTGACTCCAGTGGTGTGGAGAGCCTGGGACTCACGTCTGAGCATCCCCAGCCCACTCGGGGTGAAATTGCAAAAAACACAGTTGATGGACAGAATGTAGAACAATGTCATACATTCACCCCAGTACAAGGATCTGGGCCTAAATCCATCGTTTTTTTGCACTCCACACCACCCTGGGTTAGACACTGGCTATATGTAAATCAGCTCTGACCCTGTGCCTCTTGGGAACAGTCCAGTCCGAACTACCAAGCCATGTCTTTCCCAGACCGGAATCAAGCATCCAAGGACCGGTTTCTGGCTATCAGCCTTCATCAGCCTGGATAGCTTGACTCCAGTGGTGTGGAGAGCCTGGGACTCACGTCTGAGCATCCCCAGCCCACTCGGGGTGAAATTGCAAAAAACACAGTTGATGGACAGAATGTAGAACAATGTCATACATTCACCCCAGTACAAGGATCTGGGCCTAAATCCATCGTTTTTTTGCACTCCACACCACCCTGGGTTAGACACTGGCTATATGTAAATCAGCTCTGACCCTGTGCCTCTTGGGAACAGTCCAGTCCGAACTACCAAGCCATGTCTTTCCCAGACCGGAATCAAGCATCCAAGGACCGGTTTCTGGCTATCAGCCTTCATCAGCCTGGATAGCTTGACTCCAGTGGTGTGGAGAGCCTGGGACTCACGTCTGAGCATCCCCAGCCCACTCGGGGTGAAATTGCAAAAAACACAGTTGATGGACAGAATGTAGAACAATGTCATACATTCACCCCAGTACAAGGATCTGGGCCTAAATCCATCGTTTTTTTGCACTCCACACCACCCTGGGTTAGACACTGGCTATATGTAAATCAGCTCTGACCCTGTGCCTCTTGAGAACAGTCCAGTCCGAACTACCAAGCCATGTCTTTCCCAGACCGGAATCAAGCATCCAAGGACCGGTTTCTGGCTATCAGCCTGGATAGCTTGACTCCAGTGGTGTGGAGAGCCTGGGACTCACGTCTGAGCATCCCCAGCCCACTCGGGGTGAAATTGCAAAAAACACAGTTGATGGACAGAATGTAGAACAATGTCATACATTCACCCCAGTACAAGGATCTGGGCCTAAATCCATCGTTTTTTTGCACTCCACACCACCCTGGGTTAGACACTGGCTATATGTAAATCAGCTCTGACCCTGTGCCTCTTGGGAACAGTCCAGTCCGAACTACCAAGCCATGTCTTTCCCAGACCGGAATCAAGCATCCAAGGACCGGTTTCTGGCTATCAGCCTTCATCAGCCACACCACTTGGAGTCAAGCTAGCCGGGCTGAAGAGAGGTGTTACCTCGAAACCGGTCCGGTCCTCGGATGCTTGATTCCGTTCTGGGAAGGACGTGGCTTTTGTAGTTCGGACTGGACTGTTCCCATGGGGCAACAGGGTCAGAGCTGATTTGCATATCGCCATTGTCTAACCCAGGGTGGTGTGGAGTGCAAAAAAACGATGGATTTGGGCCCAGATCTTTTGACTGGGGGAGTGTGTGACATTGATCCACATTCAGTCCATCACTTGTTGTTTTTGCAATTGCCGCCCTAAGTGCGCTGGGGATGCCCAGACGTGGGTCCCAGGCACTCCACACCACTTGGAGTCAAGCTAGCCGGGCTGAAGAGAGGTGTTACCTCGAAACCGGTCCGGTCCTCGGATGCTTGATTCCGTTCTGGGAAGGACATGGCTTTTGTAGTTCGGACTGGACTGTTCCCATGGGGCAACAGGGTCAGAGCTGATTTGCATATCGCCATTGTCTAACCCAGGGTGGTGTGGAGTGCAAAAAAACGATGGATTTGGGCCCAGATCTTTTGACTGGGGGAGTGTGTGACATTGATCCACATTCAGTCCATCACTTGTTGTTTTTGCAATTGCCGCCCTAAGTGCGCTGGGGATGCCCAGACGTGGGTCCCAGGCACTCCACACCACTTGGAGTCAAGCTAGCCGGGCTGAAGAGAGGTGTTACCTCGAAACCGGTCCGGTCCTCGGATGCTTGATTCCGTTCTGGGAAGGACATGGCTTTTGTAGTTCGGACTGGACTGTTCCCATGGGGCAACAGGGTCAGAGCTGATTTGCATATCGCCATTGTCTAACCCAGGGTGGTGTGGAGTGCAAAAAAACGATGGATTTGGGCCCAGATCTTTTGACTGGGGGAGTGTGTGACATTGATCCACATTCAGTCCATCACTTGTTGTTTTTGCAATTGCCGCCCTAAGTGCGCTGGGGATGCCCAGACGTGGGTCCCAGGCACTCCACACCACTTGGAGTCAAGCTAGCCGGGCTGAAGAGAGGTGTTACCTTGAAACCGGTCCGGTCCTCGGATGCTTGATTCCGTTCTGGGAAGGACATGGCTTTTGTAGTTCGGACTGGACTGTTCCCATGGGGCAACAGGGTCAGAGCTGATTTGCATATCGCCATTGTCTAACCCAGGGTGGTGTGGAGTGCAAAAAAACGATGGATTTGGGCCCAGATCTTTTGACTGGGGGAGTGTGTGACATTGATCCACATTCAGTCCATCACTTGTTGTTTTTGCAATTGCCGCCCTAAGTGCGCTGGGGATGCCCAGACGTGGGTCCCAGGCACTCCACACCACTTGGAGTCAAGCTAGCCGGGCTGAAGAGAGGTGTTACCTCGAAACCGGTCCGGTCCTCGGATGCTTGATTCCGTTCTGGGAAGGACATGGCTTTTGTAGTTCGGACTGGACTGTTCCCATGGGGCAACAGGGTCAGAGCTGATTTGCATATCGCCATTGTCTAACCCAGGGTGGTGTGGAGTGCAAAAAAACGATGGATTTGGGCCCAGATCTTTTGACTGGGGGAGTGTGTGACATTGATCCACATTCAGTCCATCACTTGTTGTTTTTGCAATTGCCGCCCTAAGTGCGCTGGGGATGCCCAGACGTGGGTCCCAGGCACTCCACACCACTTGGAGTCAAGCTAGACGGGCTGAAGAGAGGTGTTACCTCGAAACCGGTCCGGTCCTCGGATGCTTGATTCCGTTCTGGGAAGGACATGGCTTTTGTAGTTCGGACTGGACTGTTCCCATGGGGCAACAGGGTCAGAGCTGATTTGCATATCACCATTGTCTAACCCAGGGTGGTGTGGAGTGCAAAAAAACGATGGATTTGGGCCCAGATCTTTTGACTGGGGGAGTGTGTGACATTGATCCACATTCAGTCCATCACTTGTTGTTTTTGCAATTGCCGCCCTAAGTGCGCTGGGGATGCCCAGACGTGGGTCCCAGGCACTCCACACCACTTGGAGTCAAGCTAGCCGGGCTGAAGAGAGGTGTTACCTCGAAACCGGTCCGGTCCTCGGATGCTTGATTCCGTTCTGGGAAGGACATGGCTTTTGTAGTTCGGACTGGACTGTTCCCATGGGGCAACAGGGTCAGAGCTGATTTGCATATCGCCATTGTCTAACCCAGGGTGGTGTGGAGTGCAAAAAAACGATGGATTTGGGCCCAGATCTTTTGACTGGGGGAGTGTGTGACATTGATCCACATTCAGTCCATCACTTGTTGTTTTTGCAATTGCCGCCCTAAGTGCGCTGGGGATGCCCAGACGTGGGTCCCAGGCACTCCACACCACTTGGAGTCAAGCTAGCCGGGCTGAAGAGAGGTGTTACCTCGAAACCGGTCCGGTCCTCGGATGCTTGATTCCGTTCTGGGAAGGACATGGCTTTTGTAGTTCGGACTGGACTGTTCCCATGGGGCAACAGGGTCAGAGCTGATTTGCATATCGCCATTGTCTAACCCAGGGTGGTGTGGAGTGCAAAAAAACGATGGATTTGGGCCCAGATCTTTTGACTGGGGGAGTGTGTGACATTGATCCACCTTCAGTCCATCACTTGTTGTTTTTGCAATTGCCGCCCTAAGTGCGCTGGGGATGCCCAGACGTGGGTCCCAGGCACTCCACACCACTTGGAGTCAAGCTAGCCGGGCTGAAGAGAGGTGTTACCTCGAAACCGGTCCGGTCCTCGGATGCTTGATTCCGTTCTGGGAAGGACATGGCTTTTGTAGTTCGGACTGGACTGTTCCCATGGGGCAACAGGGTCAGAGCTGATTTGCATATCGCCATTGTCTAACGCAGGGTGGTGTGGAGTGCAAAAAAACGATGGATTTGGGCCCAGATCTTTTGACTGGGGGAGTGTGTGACATTGATCCACATTCAGTCCATCACTTGTTGTTTTTGCAATTGCCGCCCTAAGTGCGCTGGGGATGCCCAGACGTGGGTCCCAGGCACTCCACACCACTTGGAGTCAAGCTAGCTGAAGAGAGGTGTTACCTCGAAACCGGTCCGGTCCTCGGATGCTTGATTCCGTTCTGGGAAGGACATGGCTTTTGTAGTCCGGACTGGACTGTTCCCATGGGGCAACAGGGTCAGAGCTGATTTGCATATCGCCATTGTCTAACCCAGGGTGGTGTGGAGTGCAAAAAAACGATGGATTTGGGCCCAGATCTTTTGACTGGGGGAGTGTGTGACATTGATCCACATTCAGTCCATCACTTGTTGTTTTTTCAACTACAGATGTTAGCATAAGGGAACTCAAGACATGTTCATCATCCTTTTCCCGATTAATTGAACAATTGTTTTTCGCACAGTACCTGGCAATCTCGTCTGCATAGGCATTTCCTTTTGTAATAAAATCTTTGCCTTTTTTGTGAGCTACACATTTCACAACAGCAATCTTTTCTGGTAACTGAATGCCATCGATCAATCTCTTGATCAATTTTGCATTTCTGATGGGTGTTCCTGCAGAGGTTAAATAACCTCTTTGAGACCAGAGCTGACCATAATCATGAACAACTCCGTATCCGTATTGGCTGTCAGGCACTATGGTGATTTTTAACTCTTTTGCTCTTTCACAAGCACAAATTAAAGCAATCAATTCTGCTACTTGAGCTGAAAGAATTCCTTCGAGACATGATGCTTCGATCACAGTAGCAACTGTGCATACCGAATATACAGCCCTCAGAAAACCCTCTTCCGTTCTCAAGCAAGAACCATCAACAAAGTAAACAAAATCTGACTCAGGCAATGGAACATCTTTAATGTCCTGCCTAGGCTTAGTGCAATATTCCAAAACATCCAAGCACTCATGATCGATATCATTTTCATTTCTGATTTCTGTTACAGTACCATCAGGCAGTAATGTGGAAGGATTTAAATTCACACACCTTGCTATCGAGACATTATCTGATCCCAGAATAACTTTCTCGTATTTTGTAAGTCTGTTACTTGTCAAATGCTGTGTTTTACTTCTGGTAAGGAGAATTTCAACGGAGTGTGGTACATAGACTTTTACAGGAAATCCCATTATAATTCCCTCACTTTGCTCAAGGCTTACACTAGTTGCAGCTACTGCTTTTAAGCAACCTGGTAATGCTTTTGCAACAGGATCAAGTACTGCTGAGAAGTATGCTATTGGCTTTCTCAGTTTCCCATGTCTCTGAATTAGAACTGACAATGCACATCCTTCTCTCTCATTGCAGCACAGCTCAAAGTCTTTTTCATAATCTGGCATGCCTAGAGCTGGAGCTTCACACAGGCTTCTTTTTAGCTTTTCAAAAGCTTCCATCTAAATTTCTGTGAGAACAATTGGGTCTTTTATGTCTGCTTTTGTTAGTCTCTGAAGTGGTTTTGCAATTACTGAAAATCCACTAATCCATTGACGACAATAGCCAACCATTCCTAGAAACATTCTGACCTGTCTCTGTGTTTTTGGAGGTTGCATTCCCTGAATCATCTTTATTCTTTCAATTGTCACTTGTCTGATTCCTTTTGCAATTCTGTGACCAAGATATTTTACTTCTTGTTTGCAAAACTGTAATTTTGCTGGTGACACTTTATGTCCCTCATCTGCCAAGTCATTCAAAAGAGTAATTGTATCTGTGACGCAGTTATCTCGGGTTTTTGCTGCTACAAGGAGGTCATCTATGTATTGGACCAATGTCAATTTTCCAGGTAACTCTAGATTCTCCAAAGATTACTTAACAACTGATTAAAGATAGATGGAATCTCTGTATACCCCTGAGGGATACAACACCATGCTAATATTCGGTCTTGGAACCGGAACGCAAAAATTTACTGGCTATCTGGATGCAATGGAACAGTAAAGAACGCATTGCAAAGGTCGATGACTGTATACCATTCTGCATCATGCGGAATCTGGTAAAGAATCACTGCTGGGTTTGGAACAACTGGGCAACATGGAACAACTATTTGATTAACCTTTCTCAGGTCCTGAACTATTCTGTATGTTCCATTTGGCTTTTTCATTCCCATAATCGGTGAATTACAAGGACTGCTTTCAATTTCTTTTAAAACACCTTGTTTTATGAATTTGTCAATTACAGGAATGACACCTTCAATTGTTTGTGCTTTCATTTTGTACTGAGGAATGTTTGGAAAATCTATTCCCTGTTTCACTGTAATTTTAACTGGGTCTACATTTTTCATCAAACCCATTTCACTTCCTGTCAAATCCCAAATTTCAGCTTTGACGGTCTTTTTCAGTTCTTCAGGTAAATTGTCTTTATCAAATGCAGGAAATAATTTACTTTCCTCTGCTTCAACCATTAACATTTTCAATTTGTACAGCCCATCTTCTTCTAGTGTTTGAAGCTCAATACCCTCCGGTGAGCAATATATTTTGCAGTTCATCTTACACAAAATATCCCTTCCTAACAAGTTTACAGGACTGCTGTTGCAAACTACAAATCTGTGTTTGTCTTTAAATTTGCCAATTTCTACCTTAACAGGCTCTGTCAAATCTGTTTTAATTTGTTGATTAGCTCCACCAACTACTTGGATTGATTCCCCAGAGAGAGGCAGGTTTTCTATTTCCACTGATCTAACAGTAGAACGGGTAGCACCAGTGTCCACAAGAAAAGTGATTTCTACATCATTCACTTTACCATTAACAAATGGACCAGACTGGTCAACCTCAAGAGTGGCTCCAAGCACACACTCTTCCCCCTCTCTCAGGCACCGTCATAAGTAATCCTCAGAATCACTTACACCATTTTCTGTCATCAAAAATTGTTAAGAAACATTTGGCACATTCACTCTTTGCGGTCTGATTACCTGATCACCTCCGCAGAATCCTGTTTCTGAATTGTACCTCTGACCATTCACACAGTTTGGTAGTGGCGGTTGTGAAATCTGACCTTGCTGATTCACTAACTGTCGCTGTAGCTGTTGCTGCAGATTTAGCTCATTTAACTGTCGCTGTAGCTGTTGCTGCAGATTTACACCATTCTGCATCTGTGGATTTAATGATGCATTTTCAGGGCGGATTTTTACATTCACGCTTCCAGTGTCCAATTTCGCCACAATTAAAACAAGGCAGCTTTTGTTTCAGCTCTTCAATATTAACATTAAATTTCAGTTTATTAAAATTACCCTTACATTTTCTTTGACCCTGATTCTGATTATTATTGACATTTTTGTTTTCCAAATTTGCAATTTGCTGTTCAGCTACTTTCACCTGTGCCCACATTGCCTTTTCCTTAAGCTTCTTTTGCTTCGCATCTATCTCGTCACTGCAGTATTTTGCTTTTCTCAGAATATCGTCAACTGAGAGTGATTGCCATCCGACAATACCGTTTCTAATCATATCACCAATTTCAGGTCTCAGGCCATAAACAAATCTGTAAATGAAGTGGCTCATGTCCTTTTCACTTAATTTTTCATAGCCACTGTACTGTTTAAAAACCAACAGTAATCTTTCATTGAATGAATGTACTGACTCTTTTGTCTCCTGATTTGTTCTGTCAATTTTAACCCAATCAACTTCTTTCGGGGGAATCTTGTTTTTCAACCAGTAAATCACTTTATCATA
This sequence comes from Lissotriton helveticus, assembly GCF_964261635.1. Classification (NCBI taxonomy): domain Eukaryota; kingdom Metazoa; phylum Chordata; class Amphibia; order Caudata; family Salamandridae; genus Lissotriton; species Lissotriton helveticus. Next base: position 307,300,140 of record NC_136065.1, on the reverse strand, counting down.
CAGTCCCATGACTTCTGATGATGGAGCACCTGTTGAAGCATCTCAAGCAGGTTCCACTTTTGGCCAACTTACAGCAATCTTACACTCTGTCCAAAGATCTGATGGGACAACAATGTCAAAGAATCCATCAAGATCAATCCACAGAACTTTTGAAACTTTTATGAACCTGTCCACCTGTCGATACCATTCCACTGGCTTTTCTCTCAGCCGAGGAAAATCGTTTGTAAACAACAAGATATCCTGTCTAGACCAGGGAACATGCACATAACCACCTCCTGCTATTTCTCTCATTGGGTACTGATTAGCCACCATGCCTCTTTCTCCCCTTTCTTCCTCTCTTTTCTTTGTCCATTTCACTCTCCATTTGCTCAAATCACCCAATCTTTTTATATACACAATCAAATCTTTTATATGCACAATTCTTCCCATTGAATTGAAATTCTCAATGTCTTTTTCAGAAAATTCTAATCTGTAATGTTTTCCCAAATTTTTCTGTTTGCTCAATCAATCTCTAATTCTGCAGCTAATTCTTCAAACTGTTCATATTTATTTTTCGTTTTCCACTGTACACTTTTGCAAATTAATAACAATTCATCATCTTGATAATGCTTCAAATTGTCAGGACCAACTGTGCCAATGATTGATTCCTCTAAATCTGCTTTTAGTCTCGCAACATCAAGTTTTGGGGTTGAATCTGTTTTCTCAATACTCTTTTCTGGGGTTTCAGTATCTGACTCTGCACCTGCTGGAGTTCTGCATGATAAACTTTGATTATAAGTTAAATCTGACATTGTTTTCTCTCGATGGATTTCAGTTAAATCTGAATAAAGTTTTTCAGCCACTTTCTGAATTTCTGCATTTAATGGAATAGTTAAAGCTGAATGTCCCATTTCTGTTTGGCCAAAAACTGGGTGAACTGGACCAATCGTTATTGGAACCGTTACTGCTTCCATACTTTTAGTTAATTGCTCTACTAATTCTTCTTTCGATAGGAAGTATTCTGAAGTATCTGGTATTTCTTTATTTCTTTCTAATCTCAATACATTTCTTTGAATCTCATTTCTCAAAACTGGAGTTTCAGGAAAATTTCTATTTTCACCATATGCACTAGAATTAGTTCTCGTTTGTACTCTCGAAGGAGTTTCAGAATTATTCGGGTATATTCTGGGTGATTCCTCATTAAGTGGAGGTGCACTTGGAGTGGTTCCTGTAGAAACCATCGGGGTAGACCATGAACAAGCTGGTTTAAAAGGAGTCTGTTTCTGATTTGTAATATAAATCTCTTCTAAAACTGGGTCTTCTAACTCACTTTTTTCAATATTATTTTTCTTTTGTGTATTCTTTTGACCTGGTATTTCAGTAACCATCACTCTTACTGGGTATAAACCATCACACATGTCTGCCTGTCTCCATCGACGCATTCTATCCTCATGCGTTTCTCTATGAGTGTTTGATTTTGGACCTCTTGTTATACCTCTCATTGCTTCTCGTTGAAGTTCAAACATCTCATCCTCCCATTCAACTAAAGCTTCAAATTGTGTAGGTCTAGGCTTCGGCACAAGAGCCATCATTTTTTCTCTCAAATTTTTCAAAACCCTCATATTAAATGAACCATCTTCCGGCCATGCTAACACACCATAATTTTTGGTATAATCCATCCAATTATCAAACCAAAGGCAAGTATGATAACCATATTCAACTTCCATATAGGCTGCGTTTTTTTTTTACGTATGAAGTAATTTTCCACCTCGCGTTTCAATTTTCTTATCAGGTGAAAATATATTTTTCAATTTCTGAAGCCATGTAAGCTTCTTTTCTTCTTTTCTGTAATAATAACTCATGTTTTTAATCAAGTCCGCTTATTTCTAAATGATCGTAAATGTTTCCTGGTTGTTCCGCAAAACCAGCCAATCCGTGCGCGAAACTCACCAACAAGCCAATCAGGTTAAGCTACGTCACCACCTTGCTCAACCAATAGAATTGCTGCTTTCTGGAAGAGCCAATCAGCTTACAGCTTGACTCAGTCACGTGAACCAATCAGTGCGCTGGCTGTGACGTATGTTAGCCAATCACAGCGCGGACCCTGTGACGTACACTGCCGCTGCAGCTTCTCGACTCTCGCTCCTAGAGCTCACCCCTCCTTTACAAAATCTTTTCACAGCGCCATTTTAAGAAAACTTTTTCAATGAATTTCAGTTAATAACAACAGAAAAACAAACCATTTGTCTGTTTCGCTAAAATAAAGGGATAGCTTTTACAATCATTCAAGTATTTTTTTGCGTGGAATAGACAACGCTATACTCTCACAGAATATTCAATCGTTGGTAAAGTAAGCTTTACTCTACCCTTCTAACAGGAAATAACAAACTTGTTTCCCTCTGAATGCACATAAAGTAACAATTCAAAGTTTGACTCGAACGGAATTACAAAATCATTTACGCACTTTCAAACGGAAAGTTTCCCTAACCATACATACATGAAATCCTGGTAGGACTTTAACCAACCATAGAAATCCACATTTGCCAGTAAAATAAGCAACGTTACCTGACCCTTCACTCAAGTTTGGATAGATTCTACTACTCTTTTCGCAGTGAGTATTAAAACAGGCTCTAAGTCCCTATACTCGAAAGCTACAATTTCATAGACAATCCCCGCTATACATTCTACCTAGCATACCTAAAAATCCCTAAACTTGTGCTGTACGTCCACAACACTAGTGATAACAATACCACTATTTTGAAACAGAACAAATGCACTGTGTAACTTTACTTGTCACACCACTCATATGCCGGCACAACTAGGAATAATCACACTGCTGGAAAAAACCTTTCGACAACATATAACAATTTTAACAAACTTAACATGTTTTAGTCATAGATCCTATGTAATTACCATGTAACATGTCAGTTACCATAGCAACCATCATCTGCTACCAGAGATTTGATCCAGCACCCCTATAGAAAATATGTCATAGCAACACTACCCAACTCCACAATACTCACCATTAATCATAAAACACTCACAAGGCCCATAAACAAACAAGACATATTTTTGGGCAACTGAATCATGTGACCTAATTAATAAAACCTATTCACAAAATATATATACATTTATATACAACGGCAGTATAATGATTTCACCATGGTTTTTTTAAAACTTAGCATTTAATTAGGTCACTTAGGCAAATGGATCTGCTGATGGTAACAAGACCATGAATAACAAGTCCAGCTTGTCTTTTCAAAAATCTTATTTATTAACTATTTATTCAAAGAAAATGCATTTTATTAGAGGAATAGCAAAATAGACTGACAGTTTCAAGCAAAATCAATTAGCATGTTTTAATGAAGAATAAACAGTTTTCCTTCACCTAAGCCCTATTTTCCCTGTCTAAAACTCACTTTGCCTAAAGGAATAAAAGGTAAAAAGTCATTTAACCCTATTGATCCTTACATGCTCCAAAAGTCCTTCAGCATGGCACGCCTAACAGGAATCGGAAAGCGAGAAGCGCCCTCCCTCCAAAGGGGTCAGTTTTTATACCTTTTCTGACTAGCTAAAGTATCTTTATTACACATTCTTTTTTTTTTTTAATCTTTTTATTATTATAACACAAGAGGAGAAATATATATATCAGATGTCATAAACGAATACAACACAGCTGTGGACGGGCAAGTGAAGTGAAGAAATACCGTACAGTCAGAATCAGCAAAGAAATCAATACCAGCGTAAAGCAGAAGCAAAACAATTAGATAGCAATGACCGCAGGCACCGCCCCCACAGCGCCCGCCCACCAGGAGTACAGGATATACGAGGCAGACATATGACACCCAGATACGTTTAGGCAAAAATCAGGAGAATATGCTACATCTCTTGTGAAGAAAGGAAAAGGGAAATAGAATGGTCATAGAAAATAACAAAGGAAAAATAAACCCCCCCCCACAACCCCCCACCCTACACCCCTGCAGATGGCTACGACCTAACCCCACTAGCAGCGTGCCTGTCGCCCCCTAAACTACGCCCCAAGGAAGGGAAAAAGTTGGAGGAGGAGAATGTTGCAAAACGATACGAGCTCCCGGATTCCCATCCCCCCGCCAAAAGCAGACACCCCCCACCGTAGTGTTAAGCAAAGTTTAGCAAATCAAAAGACAGTCCGTAGGGGAGCCGCAAACAGAAAAAGGACCATCCCGCCCGACCCCCGGCACCGCAGAGGCAGCAAATCCCTTCCCGAGCATATCAGACTAATAATCAGACAATCAGATTCACATCTGGCCCTCGCTCCCACAGATACCACCCAGCAAAGACAAAAGAAACAGTGCATCAAAGTCCAATCAAGTTCAGCCCAAACCCTCGCGATCCATCACGATGACCCCGTCCAGTACAAATAGGTCGCTGCGTTTCTCCACGCAGGCTCTGTCCAGCCGATCAGCCATCACAACAAGATTAATAGAAAATAGTAGAGTGTCAAGATCAATTCGATAGGAGGGAAAACAGGATAGACGGCCACAGAGTCCAAAAGTCAAAGCAAATCCACTGCCCTCCAGCGAAAAATCAGCAAAACGGTTTTGATCACTCACAAAAAGAGGCAAAGGTGTAGTCCGACAGACGTTGGAGAAGTCACAATGGCTTACGAAGATAGTCACATCCATCTCGGGCGGGGTCGACATAGGGCTAAATAAACGTCCAGTCCTTTCGGGCTCGATAGCCGCCATCTTAGGGTCGCAGTAGATTTCCGTGTCTGTATCCTGCACAGGGTCCTCGGTAACAATCAAGGCGTTCTCCGCGGAAGAAGTATCTCGGCTCTCCAGGAACAAAGGGCCGGAATCCGGTCCCAAGCCTATACGATCAACAATTATGATCATCACCTGGAAGGTGGCGGTGAATCGTGTGTGGAGCTCCAAAATGGCGGCCATTACAGTGCGTAGCGACGGTGTAGTTTCAGCCCGCTCCATCGCCCCTCAATGAGCGACCGGGCGGGTGTCCGAACCTCGGAGGTCGACTTCTCCGGGGCACAGGGCAGAAGCAATGTAGAAACCACCGTTAACACGTCCAAAGCACGATAGCAGTACCGTCGCCGCCCACGAGGAACCGAGCCCAGAAAACCCCGGGAGCTCAACGGGGCCTCCGGGCAGCGGAACCCCGAACAAATAGTCGGTACAATAGGCCACTCTAGTTGCTGGGTAGAGATGTCACCAAATCACCATCCATAACGGGAGAGGAAAAACGCCACTTCGGGAGACCGGAACCGCCCACGGTCCGCGGCCGATGTTGTTCAACTCCAACCCGGCCGGGTTAAAACTCGAGGCCCCGGCTTCAAATCTGGGGTAGGCCAAGACTGGCACACGACTTATCTTTGTCGTCCGAGCAGCTACAAATTCCGGGATTGCACCTTTCGAGTCAGGCGCAGTTCACCTGCGCGGGAGTCCGGCGGGAAATCAGGATAGGAGTCAGGATTCATGAGCTTCTGGTGGAGGTCGGCGGAGCCGGGAGCTTATTCGGCCATCTTGGTTACGAGCGTAGCTCCTCCTCCCCTTTATTACACATTCTGTCTGAAAATCCAAACTCTTCATTGGCTGAGCCATGTCAGTCCACAGTTAGGTCATGCTCTCCTGACCAAGTCCGGAGCCTCATCATAGCCCTTATTGTTCTTAGTTTCACCATCCTTTTTGCTTCCTCAGAAAGATACTTTTACCGGGGAGAAACTTTTCACTTCCTAATCTTGGCAGGCCATACAGCTTCCTGTAGCACTGGCAGCCATTTTCTTAGGCCCATTCGTAAAACTAATGTATAAACAAACACATGACATCGATTAATGAAAGAAATATTGTTCGTTCTGTTACCCACCCACCTTTGCTAATTATTAACCCATTAATAAATGTTACCTAGCCAAAGCATTTTAGCAACAAACAGGATTGTGCCACATAAAGACAAAAAGACAAAACATAAGCACATGCAAATAAGCACATGCCATTAATAAAACAGCCGCATTTAATTCTGACATAACAATAGACAAAATTAGTTTATTATTTTTCACAAACATGCATTTGCAACATAGAGCACATATATGAGCACATATATTAGTCCCATATGTTGTGTGTGCATTTTAATCTAGGTTGATTAGTAATATTCACTCCATTCTTATTAATACAATTATTTTTATTATGGGAGTTTAACTTTGCGAGTCAAAATAAATTTATTTTAAAATCTCGCTCCATCACTAGCCACGCAAAATATAATGCGAGTACTATTCAGGGACTGAAGATGGGCTAGAGCAGGCCTCACTTGAGTGAAGCCAGCCTCCCTCAGGATTGGTACCAGATATTTTTGCCTGATGTCCGAATATAACCCGCAAAACATAATAACATGCATGGTATCCTGTGGTGAGAATTTGTCACAACTACAAGGTGGGCCCCCTTCTGGTTTAGCCCATGTTTGATAACTACCCAGAGAGAAATGGATCAAATTAAACCTACATTTAATCAATAGGAGTCTATGGAAGGGCTTTGTTACGATCATAAGGTATGGCTCAAGTGAGGGGGAGATTGTTAACATATAATGTGCTCTTATTGAAGATTTTATCAATTCCTGCTCCTCACGAGCCAGTCTTGCCCTCTCCATAAAATGTGTTTTAATCCAATTGACATCCTCCCTCCTAATACTAGATGGTAATAGAAAGAGTTCAGGGCGTCCTAGCTGGGCGAAGATGTTTCTCAAGTATTCCAACCAAGGTATTTTCTTTACGTGATCCAGTGACATAACATCAGTCAAGATTGCATGATTAAGAGTTAGCTCATGGTTGAGCCAAGTCTTTACCCAAAATATTAACCACATGCGTGCGGGCGGAATTCCGCTCGCACGCTGAGATTTGCGGTATCGCATTTTACGTGACGAGCTGGGCTCGTCATGAGCGTGCGAGGAGGCTACCTCATGACGAGCCCAGCTCGTCATGAGCGTGGAAGGGGTTAAAGGTGCCAGGTTAAGCTTGTCGGTTACGTAGTCCAGACCAACCTCGCAATGAATTGAAAAGGTTGGTGTGGACTGCGGGACAGACAAAAGATGTCTCAAAAACCTGTTCTCCACTCTTTGGATCAATTCGTTAGACTATAGCCCCATAAAGGTGAGCCATACATGGCAATTGGGATACATTTGGTGTTGTAGACTTTTAAAAGGGCCTCCATGGGCCTAGCCCCTAGCCTTTTTGAAAACCCCATGAGGGCAGACGTGGATCTGGCCATAGATATGCTCTTAACCTTTGCCTGGGGGCCCCACGTACCCCTCTCATCAAAAAGAACCCCCAAATAGGGGAAAACAGCAACCCAGGAGACCACATCACCCTTGCACATGAAAGATTTAGATTTGCACTTTTTTCTGTGGTGACCAACCACCATCGTGTGGGATTTTTTAGCGTTTACTTTTAGGTCCAACCGATCCATGAAAGCACCGGTGCGGGCTATTAAAACTGCCTCTTCCGCGTATAGGAGAGCTGGTATTCTTGCTCCTCCTACATGTGGAACGTCCCCCTCCACTGACTCTAGATGGTTACCCAAGCCATTAATATAGATGGTAAAAAGGAGGGGGGCCAAAATACAGCCCTGGCGCACTCCTCGCACAGATTTAAAGCGACTCGTGCACCACCCCTCCTTAGTGACCCTAACTGTAGCAAACAGATCCTGATGGAGGGACGCCATAAAATTTACCAGCGACTTATCGATCCCAATCTCCAAAAGAATTTCCCATAATTTGGCCCTGTTCACTAGATCAAAAGCCGAGTAGAGGTCCATGAATGCCAAAAATAACGACCCCTCCTTGGCTACCGTATATTTGGAGATTAACATGTGCAGGTTAGAACACTGATCCAGGGTGCCCCTCTTAGCTCTAAAACCATACTGGATGTTTGATAGTCCCCCACTTCTCTCGATGTTATCCCTTTACTTAAATAGTAAGACTCTGCCTAGTATCGTGATCGCAGAGTCTAGGAGAGAAATGGGTCTGTAGCACCCCGGGTCATCTCGCTGCCCTTTAAAGATTGAAGCGATACAAAAGGGGATGGTGGACGGAGCGTTTGAGCAAATCAAACACTCACCCCCAGTCAACTGATCTGGGTTTAATCCATCACCAATATTTAGCCCACTCAGCCACCCCAGTTCAAACATGTCCATATGCAAATCAGTCTGACCCTGTGCCTCATGGGAACAGTCCAGCCCGAACTGCCAAGCCATGTCTTCCCTGGACCGGAAACAAACATCCTGGGACCGGTTTCGGATTCATAATCCTCATCAGCCAGGCTATCTTGAATCCAGTGGCCAAGTGAGCAAGGGACTCACGTCTGAGCATACCCTGCCACACTTAGGGCGAACAAAGCGATACAAAAGGGGATGATGGACGGAGCGTTTGAGCAAATCAAACACTCACCCCCAGTCAACTGATCTGGGTTTAATCCATCACCATTCTTTAGCCCACTCAGCCACCCCAGTTCAAACATGTCCATATGCAAATCAGTCTGACCCTGTCCCTCATGGGAACAGTCCAGCCCGAACTGCGAAGCCATGTCTTCCCTGGACCGGAAACAAGCATCCTGGGACCGGTTTCGGATTTTTAATCCTCATCAGCCAGGCTATCTTGAATCCAGTGGCCAAGTGAGCAAGGGACTCACGTCTGAGCATACCCTGCCACACTTAGGGCGATATAGCCAGTGTCTAACCCAGGGTGGTGTGGAGTGCAAAAAAACGATGGATTTAGGCCCAGATCCTTGTACTGGGGTGAATGTATGACATTGTTCTACATTCTGTCCATCAACTGTGTTTTTTGCAATTTCACCCCGAGTGGGCTGGGGATGCTAAGACGTGAGTCCCAGGCTCTCCACACCACTGGAGTCAAGCTATCCAGGCTGATGAAGGCTGATAGCCAGAAACCGGTCCTTGGATGCTTGATTCCGGTCTGGGAAAGACATGGCTTGGTAGTTCGGACTGGAGTTCACATGAGGCACAGGGTCAGAGCTGATTTGCATATAGCCAGTGTCTAACCCAGGGTGGTGTGGAGTGCAAAAAAACGATGGATTTTGGCCCAGATCCTTGTACTGGGGTGAATGTATGACATTGTTCTACATTCTGTCCATCAACTGTGTTTTTTGCAAGTTCACCCCGAGTGGGCTGGGGATGCTCAGACGTGAGTCCCAGGCTCTCCACACCACTGGAGTCAAGCTATCCAGGCTGATGAAGGCTGATAGCCAGAAACCGGTCCTTGGATGCTTGATTCCAGTCTGGGAAAGACATGTCTTGGTAGTTTGGACTGGACTGTTCCCATGAGGCACAGGGTCAGAGCTGATTTGCATATAGCCAGTGTCTAACCAAGGGTGGTGTGGAGTGCAAAAAAACGATGGATTTAGGCCCAGATCCTTGTACCGGGGTGAATGTATGACATTGTTCTACATTCTGTCCGTCAACTGTGTTTTTTGCAATTTCACCCCGAGTGGGCTGTGGATGCTCAGACGTGAGTCCCAGGCTCTCCACACCACTGGAGTCAAGCTATCCAGGCTGATGAAGGCTGATAGCCAGAAACCGGTCCTTGGATGCTTGATTCCGGTCTGGGAAAGACATGGCTTGGTAGTTCGGACTGGACTGTTCCCATGAGGCACAGGGTCAGAGCTGATTTGCATATAGCCAGTGTCTAACCCAGGGTGGTGTGGAATGCAAAAAAACGATGGATTTAGGTTCAGATCCTTGTACTGGCGTGAATGTATGACATTGTTCCACATTCTGTCCATCAACTGTGTTTTTTGCAATTTCACCCCGAGTGGGCTGGGGATGCTCAGACGTGAGTCCCAGGCTCTCCACACCACTGGAGTCAAGCTATCCAGGCTGATGAAGGCTGATAGCCAGAAACCGGTCCTTGGATGCTTGATTCCGGTCTGGGAAAGACATGGCTTGGTAGTTCGGACTGGACTGTTCCCATGAGGCACAGGGTCAGAGCTGATTTGCATATAGCCAGTGTCTAACCCAGGGTGGTGTGGAGTGCCAAAAAACGATGGATTTAGGCCCAGATCCTTGTACTGGGTTGAATGTATGACATTGTTCTACATTCTGTTCATCAACTGTGTTTTTTGCTTTTTTAAAGATTGGCACGATAATTGATGTGTCCCAAGTAGTGGGGATGGTGTTGCCATTTGCAGCCGAAAAAACGTTAGTAAGCACCTTAGCCCAGAGCTTTGTAGAAAGTCTGTAAAGATCGGCCGGGACACCATCCGGCCACTGGGCCTTGTTCTTAGAGGTCTCCAGAATGGCTCTCTCCACTTCTCCTTGAGTAAAAATAAGAGGAGCAGACCCAAGTGCCACCCTCGGGCAACCTTGAACTCCAGAGTCTGTCGCCATACACATTTCTGAAGTGCCAAAGCCATATGTCGTCAGGGATTACACAGTCCGTATCCATATTATCTAAGTCTGAGAAAAATGGCTGATTTATTGTGGACCAAAACTGGATACTATCACGCAATACGTCAATAGAGAGTAATTTTTCCCATGCTGCATTTTTTATATCGTTCTTTCTCCCGTTAGTTATTAACTTATACTCCTTCCTTAAAATGGCAACAGCTGCCTTATCTCTCGGAGTAGATTTAAGTGCTTGCAATAAAGCCCTATGGGCTCTTGAGCAATTGGAATCAAACCATCTGCGATGTTTAATCCCCCCCGAGCCTGATTTGGCAGTCAACGCCTTAGAAATTTGTATACATATGGATTCGAAGGCCCCCATAATTTTATGGTTTGTGGCGTTAGGATCCTGGCAAATCAACATATTCCCCTCAATTTTGGGGAGTAGTTCTTCAATAAAGTTTCCAGGGATCACCTTGGCCCATTTTAACCTTCTCCCTAGATCAACGGGGCATATGGCCGGCCCTGATTGAGCGGGGCAAGACTTAGTACCCATTGAGCCTCCCCAATGCACCTCAAGCAGCACCGGATTGTGGTCACTATATATCGATACAATAGCTCTATAGGACGCAACCCTGTGTAAGATGCCTGGGGTCAGGAAAATGTAATCTATTATGGACCTGGGGTCGGTACCTTTATAAGTAATTGTTCTTACCCCCCCCCCATCAGAGTTAATTGATTCAAAAAGGTTACAATTAGCCAGCATTTCCTCACAAGCCTCTCCTGCCTTTGTATGCTCAAAGTGTGGGGCCGTTGAGCATGTTGGACCCTCAAGTTCTCCAGTGTTGCACAGGTCCTTGCAAGGGTGGATGTTAAAGTCGCCCATTAAAATGAGCTCAAAAGTAGTGTGAATGTTTTGACTGAGCATAAATAAAAAGTTTTCCAAGACAACAATGTGTTCATTTCCATTGTCCCTATCCCAAGAGTTATAAAAATTAATTAGAATAATTTTGCGGCTAGGGGAAACTACCCATTCCACAATTAAGATATTCGGTGAGCATGCTTTGACCATATTCAGGGTCCCCTTAAGTTTTAATGAAAAGAGAGTAATAAGACCCCCCTTAGCCCTACCAACGGTGCTTGGGACAGCTGGAGAAGCAAAACTAGTAAAGCCATCCAACCAGAAGTCGGGGAGGTGTCCCAAGATTCCTGAAAGGCTATAATGTCGTGGCTAGTAACAAAATCGACCCAAACTTCATCTGCCCTCTTTGCTCTAATTCCGGCTACATTCCAGCTAATGATTTTGCAGACTGCTGGTGCATCGAGGTGGATAACCCTGGGGGTAGCAGACGTAGACGGGACTAGCTGTCAATCCACTTCCTCTATCTCTGAGAGAGGGGCAAAGCAATTGCTCAAGACTGGGCCCTCGCCTCTTGAAAGTATAGGTACTGACGGAGGAGAAGATACCACCCGGGATCCTTGCCCTCCAATTGGGGGATATGTATGTATGTGCCCAACTGCTCTATCCCCTCCCACTACTCGGTTCGGACTCCTCCTTACTGTTACAGGGCAATAAGCCCCAAAATGAGTTACTAGGGGCGGGTAGAAAAAACCCAGGGGAACCGGTCTCATGTGGCCTGAACCTGAGATCTCCGAGCCATCCCAGAACAATCTATCGGCCAGGTCGTGGCAATTAAAGTTTACTATCACACAGTCCCCCTGGACAGTCTTTGGGCGCTTCCCGATCCAACCAGCCCTTCTAGCCATAATAATCCTATTTGAGATGTTTGTCCCGCCGCTAGTAAAATCATCACACAAGGATCTGGCCCTATTTAGAAGATCCAGTGTAGATTCACCTTGGCTTTCATTAAGTGGGGGTACACCAGTAAATATGGCAACTAATGGTGCTGCCTCAGGGGTCAGATCTAATTTCACTTGGCAACCTCTTGCCCACCTACTTGGGACAATACTTGGGGGCTGTAAATAGCTACCCGGACAGCATAGATTTGAATGCATTGCCTCTGTGCTAGAGAGGGCTGTGTTTAGATCCCGGGACCCATTATTTACTGTGGCCTCCTCTTTATCACACCGCGGCGGGCCAGGTTTGCCAACAACCTCGCTAAGGTTTGTGCCCTGTGGATCTGTGCCCACTCTAGGTAGTGTCGGGGCTAATGTATAGTCATTACGATTCTATCAATGAGTGAACATTTCTTTAACAGACCAGTGAGACAGGTATTTAAGGTTTCCACAATGTATTTTGCGATGCCCACGAGCAGGGGCTCAATGCGGTTAACAAATAAAGCTTCAATCTGGGGGCCCAGATTATCATCGGACGCATTTTTAATAATGGGGGTGCCTTATGTTTTTTTCCGTCTTTTTGAGTTCTGCTTCAGTTCTGGACGGGTCACTTGGGTGCTCTGTCCCGGGATGTTACCAGAAGAGGGACCGGGCATTTGTGCAAATGACGAGTTGAGTTTTACCACGATCACCTCCGGTTCTAAAGGAATATGCGGTGAATGAGCAATATCAGCGGAATTGGAACCATATGTGGTCGTATGGGGAACCAAACCCAACTCATGTTCCACAGCTGAGGAAAGATAAGATATAATAGTCTCAGAGTGTCTTGGGACCTTCGCATTCTTCCCCCCCTCCTCGGCATGTTGGGCTTTTTTGCGCTTACCCATGGTTCGGTCGATGTCAGAGGGTTGGCCCAGCCCTGCCTCCTCCTGCCCCGGACGGCCACAGACGGCCCGCCCTTTGCGCGCGTCCGCGACGCGGAGGGAGCTCCTGCTCTTTATGCGCCTCCCAGCGCGCTGTCAGGCGGAAGTGGGCGGTGCGGGCAAAGGGGCCTGGGAGCTGTAGTTCCCCCCCTCTGCGGCCGCGCGGTGGTGCTTGCTGCGGCGGCAGGGGAGACCAACAGCGTCAGGGCCCCAGGAGCGTCTGGTGTGGCGAGTGTTGCATTCTCCGGCCACAGGTAAGTTCGTTTGCCCCCGTGCAGCGTTTATGGCCCCCGCTCCTCAGTGGGAGCTCCTGCTCTTTATGCACCTCCGGGCACGCTGTCAGGCGGAAGTGGGCGGTGCGGGGAAAGGAGCCTGGGAGCTGTAGTCTCCCCCCCTCTGAGGCCGCGCGGTGGTGCTTGCTGCGGTGGCAGGGGAGACCAACAGCGTCAGGGCCCCAGGAGCGTCTGGTGTGGCGAGTGTTGCAGCTTCCGGTCCGCAGGTAAGTTTGTTTGCCCCCGTGCAGCGTTTATGGCCCCCCGCTCCCCAGTGGGAGCTCCTGCTCTTTATGCGCCTCTAGGCGCGCTGTCAGGCGGAAGTGGGCGGTGCGGGCCAAGGAGCCTGGGAGCTGTAGTCTCCCCCCTCTGCAGCCGCGCGGTGGTGCTTGCTGCGGCGGCAGGGGAGACCAACAGCATCAGGGCCCCAGGAACGTCTGGTGTGGCGAGTGTTGCAGCCTCCGGTCCGCAGGTAAGTTCGTTTGCCCCCGTGCAGCGTTTATGGCCCCCATTTGTCTGCAGCTACTAGGGATGTGCCAAAAAGATCCAACATTCCTGTCCCAGAGTTGTACATGGATGCTGTTTTAATGACACCTACTCCTAGCCCTTTGCAGACGCTGGTTGAATCTTTTTTTGAATCATGGGGATCCTAGGCGTGTTAACACATTTTCTGAAGTCATATATGAATGTGTTGCCCTGGTAAGAAGACATTGATATCCCTACAGCTTTAAGACCAGTCTGAACATTGTACAATATTTGTTACCTCAGTATTACTTTTCATACATTAGGTTCGTGGCAGCCCTAGGTAGATGCGTCCCATTTTAAATGGAGTAGGGCAGCATGTTCTTTATTTAACCTTGTCCGAGAGATTGGCAGAGGCCATATTCTTCCTATATTACGCTTTATAATATGCAGGGTATCCCTACAGCTATGTATGGAGCAGGGTTGTGGGGGTTTCGCAAGGTTTCCTCCATCCAGGTGGAGGAAAAATCAGATATGCAGGCAGCTATTCCAACTAGCTCCGTTATTGTTTGCTGAGCTTAATTTGCAATACGTTTGACACAGTCTAGTTGGCACCACTCTTGTTGAGAGTTAAGATCTGGTCCAGTGCAAGCCAAAGTTTCAACAGGGAGGCCATTCACGACTCAGTGTTGATAGGGAACTTTCAATTCCTTGACTCAGTTATGTCGAAAAGACTTACTGATAGTTCTCCCTGAAATCTTTACTGCTCCCGCAAATGTAAATAAATCAGGCTAGGGACTAGTGAAATCTCGCTATGCAGAATTTTGTATTACACCAAGACTTGGAGCCTTTTAGCAAGTTCCATCAACGCGATTACTATGCATATTTAGCCTTAGGAGAGATGGCTTTATGTGCAGATGAATACACGTTGGGAAACGTTGCTTTTTAGGTCTCGCCTGCGTTGCAGCGCATGCGCTGCTTCGCCATGGTGAGATCAATTGTTGTTCGTTTTGTTTCAGGCTTCTTTGGAAGTGGGGTTGGTGTCCGCCCTGTCTCCCTTAGGTCCCGCCCATCTGGACTGGACTCCGCGCTGCGTCTCTTCACTTCCCCCAGCTTTTATTGAAAACAGCATCCACTCCCCAAGTATGTACAACCGTCTCTCCCCTAACTGCTAACCCCCTTTCTATATATACAGTGCCTTCACGAGCGAAAGCGCCCGTTCACCACTGAAGGCAATAATGTTTTATCGCAACCTGCTTTTAGAGTACCATTACTGTAAGCTAATACTGTCCTCGCCATATGGCCGCACGCGCAAAGCAGAAATGGATAGCCCTGAAGATTGTGTGTGATCGCCCTCTAGCTGAAATGTGGGATTGTTAGATCAATCTTGTGACGCATATTTATACAGCGTTGGCATTTCCAGAAGGTGCCAGAGAGCGCTGTGCAAAAAATATTTTTTTACATGGAAGTTACAGATGGTTTGAGATGAACGTATACAACTATAAATAATTATAAACGTTGAAAATATAACATGGTAGATCATTACATAAAGCAGAATGTACAAGAGGCATTTTCAGCCGTAAAAAGGTTGCGGCAGTGTAAGTTTCTGCGCCAATAGTGGATTACAGCGTCTTGGCTAATATAGCGTTGGAGGAGAATAACTTTCAGGTCAGTTTTGTCTGGAAATACTAACTAAATTGCAACTTGGCAGAAACATAATTCTGTAGTAGGGGATCTCTGTGTATAGTCATAATCTAGTGAATAGTCCCGCCCATGTGCGTGGACCCCGGAGCAATAAAAAATAATCACTTAAGGTGTCGAAAAATGCAGAACTGCACAGACACTTAAGAGATCATTAAAGACAGATAATGCAGCCTATATCCACAGGCTACACTATCCAGTACTTCGACTAGAAATTCCACCAAAAATCCACAAACAGCAAAGCCTGTCCAGATTTCCCTTGCTTCACCAGCAAAAACCCTCTGGATTGATAGAGAGGAAGACATGGACAGACAAGCCCCATTGGCTATAACTAACACAACGATATTGGAGGGCTAAAGGGACATTTAAAGACCAGTCTAAGTTACATCCCCTTGGAGGAGCAACATGAACAACAAACAAACGTACAGGTCTAAATCAGAAACCTAATCTGAAAATCTTTCAAAATACCTTAATGTCTAAAAAAGTACATCAAGATAAAGAAGTGGCTAACAACTATAAACAACAGACCAGATCGCCATAAATCGGGCCACCTGTAATTGTTGATCAAAACCCCTTGAGGATTCCCATCAATGACTTGTATAGATCAATGTTTTCATTTGGTAATCCTGCCAGGGTATTCTGTCTCTTGATCATTGAGACATACGGCATACCCCCATCATTGGCATGGGGTAATGACCTACAATCACTAGATTAGACCAAATGATGATGACCTGATGGGAAAGTGCAGTGCAAACAATAAAGATGAGTGTGATAGTTGAAGTGAAAAACACACAAGTGAATTAACAACAGAAAAGGATATATATCCTTTTCTGTTGTTAATTCACTTGTGTGTTTTTCATAAGTTTTTCACACGTTTACCACTGAATTGGCAGTAGCATTTTTGGAGAACAGAGGCCCTGATGAAAGCCTATGGTATTTTCCCATAATAGGCTGAAACATGTTGGCCCTCTCGCAGCTATTTGTTTAAACTGCGACTATGTTGTTGTTGCACTGTTCTTGTTTTTAACAAGGAAGGGGCTTGACGCCCAATAAAAGTAACTTTTGTTAAAGCTCCCTATCCTATTTTAACTATCACACTCATCTTTATTGTTTGCACTGCACTTTCCCATCAGGTCATCATCATTTGGTCTAATCTAGTGATTGTAGGTCATTACCCCATGCCAATGATGGGGGTATGCCGTATGTCTCAATGATCAAGACACAGAATACCCTGGCAGGATTACCAAATGAAAACATTGATCTATACAAGTCATTGATGGGAATCCTCAAGGGGTTTTGATCAACAATTACAGGTGGCCCGATTTATGGCGATCTGGTCTGTTGTTTATAGTTGTTAGCCACTTCTTTATCTTGATGTACTTTTTTAGACATTAAGGTATTTTGAAAGATTTTCAGATTAGGTTTCTGATTTAGACCTCTAAGTTTGTTTGTTGTTCATGAAGCCCCATTGGCTGCCATTATGTGGCTCAGAACAGGATACTGTGCCTTTAAGAGAACTTTCCAGAACTTCACAGTATCCCAGAATGCACTGCAGGTCCCTTTTACTTTCATTTCTTTTTTCCGGCTCCTGCAAGCAGGATCCTGGAGCATTGAGCTCTCCCTTTTCAAGGGTTTATTGGTGATTTTTTCACTTTTTTCCAATTACTTGAGTGCTTTTCTTGAGTTACTTTGCTGTTTCTTCCTGTTTGTCTTTGGGTGCACTCTTTAATTGTCTAATATGCCTGCATTATTCGACAAATGCCCTGAGTGCTCCAGGAAGAAGGCCAAGTCTGACCCACTCGAGGTGTGTATCGACTGCCTTCCTTCATCCCATGTCCCAGAGGAGTGTGACATCTGCCAGGGTTTCTCTAGCAGGACCCTGAGGGATAGGATGAAGATCAGGTTTCAGGGCCTCGAAGACTGAAGGCACAAGGTGGGTCTGGAGGGGCTTCATCTGCCCATGCTGAGGCCTCTGGGGGGCTCCCCAGGCCAGGAAGACCAACAAGCATCCCCATTCTCCGTCTGTGTAAATTGCACCGACTACGGCGTCGAGAGGGATGACTGCAGTCTGTTCCCTGTCCCCCCAGGGCTCTGGGTCGAAGCGGCGTCGACGTTCGACGTCGAGGGATCTGAACAGGCCGCCGTCGAGATCTCCTGTGACGATTTCGTCGTCGTCGTCGAGTTATCGACGTCGAGAGGCCCGGCGTCGGCGCTCGCCGTCGAGGCGACACCGCCGTTTGCCGTTGGCGAAGAGGAGAAGGTAGTCGTCGAGGGGATCCTTGACGTCGAGGAGAAGGTCGCCGTCGAGGCGAAGGATGAAGGCATTCGCCGTCGAGGGATAGGCGCTCGCAGAAGAGACGAAACTCGCCGAGAAGGCGCGAAAGAAGTTCTGGCGCCAGGAGTCAGTCTGACAGGCGTCAAGTGCCTTTGGGAGACTCTCCAAAGTCCCAGCCTAGTAAGGAGGGCGGGTCACCGGGCTCGGTGTACTCTGTTGTGTATACCCCTGCTAGGCCGAAGACAGTTACTCCTCCTCCGTTACCGAGAGGACCTCCTCCGCGGGCTCCCACCCCGCCTCCACTTCCGCCACTTCCTCCTCCTCCTCCTCCTCCTCCTCAGCCTCAGCCTCCACCTCAACCTCAGCTGCCGGCTGACAAGCCTCCTCTGATTCCTCCGAGGACGGGTTCATTGCCACGATTTCCGACTCCTCCTAAGGGGACCCCTCGACCGAGGGCCCCAGCCAATCCAAAGTCACCCGCCCCGGTCGAACGGCAGGGCGACTGAAGCCAAGGAGCTCGCGATCCCGCTCCGGACGGAGGGGGAGATCCCGTAGTCTTCCCAGATCCTCCACAAGGTCAAGACGGCGCCACAGGAGGCGCAGATCACGGTCCTGCATGGACTCTTCCAGGACCCGGTCCTACTCCCTGACTTTGTCGGACTCCCCGGGGACGAGAGTGTCTCCTGTGGACGATATCAGCACGTTCCAGGACGTCCTCCTGAGGGGTGCAGCAAAATTGGGAATCACGGTGACGGCTCCAACACCTACGACGTCCGTGATCTTTGAGACGCTGCATAAGAAGCATTTGTCTCGTCCTTTACTACCGCTCGTACCAGGATTGGTGGAGCCTGCGGAGGAGCTGTTCCTCACGCCTGCAGTGACGAAAGCCGCTCCATCCCGGCTTCTGAAGAAGTACAGGGCTCCGGATTCCGACCCGGCTTTTCTGCGGATAGACCAGATTCCGGACTCCGTTATAGTGACGGCAGCCAGGAAACAACACTCTACCTCGCCGTCTTCTACCATGCCTCCTGATAAGGAGAGCCGATGGATCGACCAGCTGGCAGGAAGGCCTGTGGGACGGCATCTACAACCATGAAGGCCTCTAGCGATGCGGCTTTGCTGGGACGTTATGATCGTGCCCTGTGGGAATCCCTCCAGCAGTTCGCGGAACTCCTGCCACGAGATAAGAGGGAGGATTTCCTGGAGATCCAGAAGGAAGGGATACTGGTCTCGAACCAGGTCATCAGCACGGCCGCTGATGTCTCTTTTGGCGGCCCATGGGTATTGTCATG
Source organism: Lissotriton helveticus (assembly GCF_964261635.1). Taxonomy (NCBI): domain Eukaryota; kingdom Metazoa; phylum Chordata; class Amphibia; order Caudata; family Salamandridae; genus Lissotriton; species Lissotriton helveticus. The sequence goes on along the minus strand of NC_136065.1, from coordinate 307,281,060 downwards.
GGATCAACCAGCGATGCCATGCCTGGCTCAGGCTCACATCACTGAAGCCGGAGGCCCAGCAGCGAGTGGCTAATCTGCCCTTCTCGGGGGAGACCCTGTTCGGCAAACATGCGGATGATGAGATGGCCCGCATGAAGGCGGAGGCCGAGACTCTGACGGCTGTGGGCTTGGAGAAGCCCAAAGAAAAAGTCTACTGCCCGTTCCAGAGACGGTTCGGGGCGCAGGGCAGAGGGCGAGGACAGGCTTCGGGACAGCAGCAGCAACAGCAGCAGCAGTTCCGGAGGCCCTTCCAGAAGCGCCAGAAGGGTAGAGGAGGTCAGCAGTACTCTACAGCGAGGCCGCGGCCAGGTCTCGACCCTGAGCGGTTACTTCCCCCACATCCGTTACCCGCTCCGGTGGGGGGGAAGCGTTCAATTTTTTTCAGGCAGAGTGGAGAAAAATTACTCAGGACAAGTGGGTGCTGAATATTGTTTGCAATGGATACAGTCTTCGGTTCACCAGCCCGCCTCCATCAATTCCTCCGGTCAGCTCGCAGTTTCAGCTGCGCGAGCTCCAGGCGGAGGCCGATATCCTGTTAAGGAAAAGGGCGATAGAAGACGTACCTCTGTCTCAAAGAGGAAGAGGTCTGTACTCCCGGTTCTTCCTGGTCCGCAAAAAGGACAAGAACGAGTTCAGGCCCATTCTGGATTTGCGACAAGCAAACAAGTGGATTCGCAGAGAGATGTTTCGCATGCTGTCGTTGCATCAGATTTATCCTCAGCTGCAACAGGGAGACTGGCTGTGTGCCATAGACCTACAGGATGAGTACTTCCATGTGCCCATTGCACACAAACACAGGAAGTTCCTACGATTCAAAGTCGGCGCCAATCATTATCAGTACACAGTACTGCCATTCGGACTGAAGTCTGCACCCAGAACATTCTCGAAGTGCATGGCAGTGGTAGCCGCACACCTAAAGAAGAACAAGGTGTTTGTCTACCCTTACCTGGACGATTGGTTGATCAAGGCCTCCTCCTTCTCAGAAGGTCAAGCGCACTTCCAGAAGACGTGCGTTCTCTTGAACAAGCTGGGGTTGCACATCAACATGTCCAAGTCTGTCCCGACTCCGGTCCAGTGCATACAGTACTTGGGAGCCTCCATCAATACGCTGTCAGCAAGCGTGTCTCCTTCGGAGGAGCGACGATTATCACTCCTTCGGAAGGCTCAGGCTCTTATGACCACTCCATCTACAACAGTGAGGACGGTGTCTTCTCTACTGGGATCGATGGCCTCTTGTATCTTCCTCACGCCACACGAGACCATTGCAGGAATGCTTGGAGGATCAGTGGGATCAGAGGAAAGGGTCTTGGGACGACAGGATACGACTGTCTCTGCATGCTCTTCAGTCTCTGAAGTGGTGGTGTTCGGCGGAGAATCTCCTGAGAGGGGTTCCCTTCCACAAGGACATTCCCACGCAGACCATCGTGACGGATACGTCTCTCCACGGCTGGGGGGCGCACTACGGAGACTTACAGATTCCAGGGACGTGGTCCCAGACGGAGTCCACGTACTACATCAATTTCCTGGAACTCAGAGCTGTTCACTTGGCGCTAAAGGCCTTTCTTCCGTCCTTCCAGAACACCTCTCTGCTTGTACAGACGGACAATACGACCATGATGTATTACCTCAAAAAGCAGGGGGGCTCAAGATCGCGCACCCTGTCGCAGGAGGCGCAGGCGATCTGGCACTGGCTTCTGGCCAGAGGACTGACGATAACGGCTACCCATCTACCAAGTGTGCAGAATGTTCAGGCAGACGCACTGAGCAACTGATTCAGGAAAATCACGAATAGGTCATAAACGAAGAAGTACTAGGAGAAGTCTTCGCAAGGTGGGGGACTCCAGACGTAGATCTGTTTGCCACCGCCGAAAACAGCAAATGCTGAGACTTCGCCTCCAGGTACTACCAGCCGGGGACGCTGGGGAATGCGTTATGGATCAACTGGTCGACAGCTTTCTGTACGCTTTTCCACCCATTCCCCTGATTCCGACGGTTCTCATCAAGCTGTCCCAGTCCAGGGTGCGGATGATACTGATTGCCCCGGAATGGCCCAGACAGTGGTGGTTCACGGACCTGCTTCACCGGTCTCTCCTTCCTCACATGAAGCTGCCGTGCAGGCCGGACCTTCTCACGCAGTTCGGGTGGCAGATGTTGCACCCCAACCTCTCGTTTTTGAGTTTGGCGTGCATGGCTCCTGAGATAGTGCAATAAGGCCATATGAATCTCCCAGAAGATTGCATGGACATACTGAAGGAGGCTAAGCGACCTTCCACTAGGACTTCTTATGCTTACAAGGGGAACAGGTTTTGCATCTGGTGCAAGTCCAAGAACTATGACCCGACGACATGTAAGGAAAATGTCATCCTTCCATATCTTCTACATCTGGCACAGTCTGGCCTTAATGTCCATTCCATTAAGGTTCATCTGGCTGCATTGACTGCCTACAGGAAATGCCCTTCACAGACTTCCTTCTTTCAGATCCCTGTGATCAAAGATTTTTTGGAAGGCTTGAAGAAAGTGTTCCCTCCTGTCCGGCTTCCTTTGCCTTCATGGGAATTGAATGTGGTGCTGTCCAGATTGATGAAGGAGCCTTTTGAACCTATTCATAAGGCTTCGTTGCAGCACCGGTCCTGGAAGGCGGCGTTCCTCGTGGCCATTACATCAGCCCGCAGGGTGAGTGAAATTCGGCGTTGTGTTGCCAAGAACCTTATACTGTATTTCATGCTGCTAAGGTTGTTATGCATACTCACCCTAAATTTCTTCCTAAAGTTAAATCTGACTTTCATGTTAACTAGACCATAACTTTACCTACGTTTTTTCAGAATCCTTCCTCTCCAGCGGAAAGGTCCCTGCATTCCCTGGATGTCAGGAGGGTGTTGAAATTTTATCTGGATAAAACAAAGGATATTCGTAGGTCAGACCAATTGTTTATCAATTATGGATCAGTCAGGACAGGTCTTTCTACCTCTAAACAGTCCATTTCTAGGTGGCTTGTGTCCTGTATACCGTTGTGTAACCAAAAAGCTGGTAAGACCTTAGGGGGTAAACCGAAGGCTCATTCCACCAAGGGGAAAGCTGCCACGACTGCTTTGCTCCGTAATGTTCCAATAGCAGAAATCTGCAAGACGGCCACTTGGAGGTCGGTCCATACCTTTGCTAAGCATTACTGCCTGGACACGGATGCCAGGGCAGACGCTCAGGTTGGGCAGGCTTCGCTGCGAAATCTGTTAGCACAAGTAGTGGTGTTATTTCTCTTTTCTCCACCGCCGCTTTGGTGTGGGGATGGGCTTGCCATTCTATTCACTAGATTATGACTATACACAGAGATCCCCTACTACAGAAGGAGTAGTTTCTGTCCTGTAACAGGGATATCTCTGTTATAGTCATAAGCGCCCGCCCTCCTCCCCGGTGAGGAGAGATATTTATGTAAGGAATGCTACAGGTCTGGCGTGTTACGCCTTCAAAAAGAACTGAAAGTAAAAGGGACCTACAGTGCATTCTGGGATACTGTGAAGTTCTGGAAAGTTCTCTTAAATCCACAGTATCCTGTTCTGAGCCACATAATGGCAGCCTATGGGGCTTGTCTGTCCATGTCTTCCTCTCTATCATTCCAGAGGGTTTTTGCTGGTGAAGCAAGGAAAATCTGGACAGGCTTTGCTGTTTGTGGATTTTTGGTGGAATTTCTAGTCGAAGTACTGGACAGTGTAGCCTGTGGATATAGGCTGCATTATCGGTCTTTAATTCTCTCTTAAGTGTCTGTGCAGTTCTGCATTTTTCGACACCGTAAGAGATTATTTTTGATTGCTCCGGGGTCCACGCACATGGGCGGGACTATTCACTAGATTATGACTATAACAGAGATACCCCTACTACAGAACTGGCGTTACAGGACAGAAACTACTCCTTTCATAGTATGCCATGGTCCGTAATATCGACAAAGGGAACAATCATTTGCAATACAATAGGTCTCGCAATTACATAAGTTTCAGCTATTGCCATTGTAAATCACAATGCCTTTTATATTTTTGGGGTTTTTAAAACATAAATAAAAGGCAGTTATTTACAATGCTTTTTAGAAAAATGAACAGCACCCTTCAGAGTGAAATACACACAGTATAGTGAGCAATGTCTCAGTGTTTGTTAAGATACATGTAACATTTTCATATTTGTTTTCCCAAAGAATATATACACAGAACGACTTTAAATCTTCAATTTTCTTTCTTTTATTCAGTTTTTCTTTTTCTTTTTAAAACAATCGCTAAGAGCCAACGCGTTTCGTCCGTTACCGGACTTCTTCAGGGCTGAATAGACGTATAATAGTCAAATTTGTGAGTGCTGCATGGTTTTTGTAAAGAAAGATCATAAAAAGTCAAGGACCTGTTGCTACGTTTGTCGTTGCTTTTTTTCCGGCTTATCTTGGCCAATTCAAAACTGTTGCTACACCATTTGACGTCTTTCTGAATTATCATAAATTTACAGATAAGAAAGGACTCTACTTTGACTTTTTATGATCTTTCTTTACGAAAACCATGCAGCACTCACAAATTTGACTATTATACGTCTATTCAGCCCTGAAGAAGTCCGGTAACGGACGAAACGCGTTGGCTCTTTGGCTATCAGCGATTGTTTTAAAAAGAAAAAGAAAAACTGAATAAAAGAAAGAAAATTGAAGATTTAAAGTCGTTCTGTGTATATATTCTTTGGGAAAACAAATATGAAAATGTTACATGTATCTTAACAAACACTGAGACATTGCTCACTATACTGTGTGTATTTCACTCTGAAGGGTGCTGTTCATTTTTCTAAAAAGCTTAGTTGGTTAAGGAAGAAAGGTTTTCCTATCTTCCTTGTTGGGTTTGTATAGGGGTTGCATTCCCGTTTCTAGCACCTTCACGTTGGACTTAGTTGTGGTATTTAAATAGTGGTGCAAACATCGTTGCCTTAATCCCTAAAAAAAAGTTATTTACAATGCAATAGCTTAAACTTGCAAGACCTATTGCATTGCAAATGCCTGTTAGATTTGAAAGGGGTACCATAGTGAGTCTTGTGTCTGGTGACTAAGGTCTGTGAGAGACAATTACTAGTGTGCCCATTCAATGGGGTTGCAAAACAAGCCAGCGTCATTTCCTGGGTGAGGGCAGAAAGCTTCCCCCAACCCCCCTCAGATTCTGGATGTATACAGAAAACATGGCTGTCATGTTGGCTGCCTTTATGAGGTCTGTGTTGCCCCGAATTAGCTTGAAGAAAGCTATCAGGGCTGAATGGATGTGCAGAAGCTCAACCTAACTGGTGTGTTGACCCTGGTGCCGAGGGCTTGCGGACAGTGATGTGGTTGAGATGTACTTCTCAACCCTTGAGTGAAACATCCGTGGTAATGGTAACTTGGGGAAGAGGGTCAAGGAAAGACATGCTGACCAACAGGTTCTCTGTTCCATCGTAGTAGGTTAATCTAGTGTTGGTAAAGGGCATAACAGCTTACTCCTGACCCCCGCTTGTGACCATTGCCTCAATATGCACTCTTGAAGAGGGCTTATATGTAATCTGGCATGTGGCACCACCACAGTACATGAAGCAGCCATCCATAGCAGTTCAAAGTGACAGGACAACCTCTCTGAAAAAAGCATCAGCCTTTGCAATGCCATATCTGTTCGTTAGGGCATACCATTCCAGTGGCAGCATTTAAGATGGAGCTAAGAATGGCAGATTTGTTGAGGCTGGACTTTTGGTGTTGATGGTAAACCCTAGCCAGTGCAGTAAGGACATTGCTATTGGAGTGTTTGCTATGCATGCTCATTCTGCTCTTTATCAGGAAGTTGTTTCTGCACAAAAAGATGGGACTGGCATTTCTGTGCTGATACATTGCCAGCAAGGCTAAACACTTTGGGAACGCCATTCAATAGAACGGTCCACTAACCACAAAGCTTAGATAGTAGTGGGCTGGATAGGGGCTGGGCGGGGGAGTGTATAAGAGGGTATCTAAGAACCAATGTGGTCATGAAGTCTCCTTGTTGGAGCAGCGGGATGATGTCATGCAGGGAGGAAGTGCTCCGGAAGGATGTAGAGGCTTAGCTACCAGAGGTCTAGGTTCGCTGTTGAGACCTTTACTTCTTGGGGATTAGAAAGTAGAGGGAGCATACTCCAGGTTCTTGCTTGTGTGGGGGCACCAGCCCCATCGCACCTTTGGTGAGGAGCACCTGTATGTCGCGTTTGAGTAGCTGGAGACTGTAATGAGGTGGGATGTTGGGGGCATGGTGTTGTACTCGAGGCAATCGCCCTGCCTTTCTACTGAGTACCCTCCGATCGGAGGTGATTTTCTCACAGTGCTGTAGAAATACCAGTTTGCAATGTGCCAGTAAATAGCAGCCCCAACTGCCACTTTTGCCGGTGGCGAGGATGCACTTACTTTTCTTAACAGGTGGCGGAGAGTCACCTGGGTCTTGTAAGGAGATGCATTTACACGCAGTGTGCACTATGACTAAGTCAGGTGGAAATTGGGCCTGGATGTAAAGCGGGTCCGTAGAGGAGAAATTACACTTCTCTACTTTAGGTGTGACAACTTTAACCTATACCAGTTAATTACAGATGTCTGGTGCATTCTTGAGCATGCCCTAATTTTCACTACAGGCATGTCCACTTTATGTTGAGCGGGCCTCTGGATCACTGATGAGCAGTTGTGTTGTCAGAAAGAGGGTTTGAAGGATCTAAATTTAGATCATAAGTAGGGTCGACCCTGTAATCCTCCCAGCACTCTAAGGGCTAGTCATACAAGTCCGGAGGATAGTAAAGACTGTCTGGGTCATAATAAATGTGGACATACTCTTAAGTGGATAATGAAGGTGTGCAAGGGCACAGAGGTGGAAGTACGGGATAGAGTGCCTCAGAATAGGGAGTGGAAATATTTTAGGGAATGGGAAATGCTCCCATTTGTGTATGGATTGGCCGAATCACTAATTTTGCAATAACTTTACAGGCACATCTTTTTGTAAGTTGACATTTTTATACATACTACAGTAACCCCAAACCGCATCCTGTCTCGCTCAATTTACATGTTCAGCCTAAAGATTCTTCATGGACTGTTTGACAGCTTTTATGGGACCCAAGGGAAACATTAGGATCCTTCCTCTTTTTTTCCTCATTTGTCTCCAGAATGAACTTCCCAGCAGACATTTCCCTCACATCCTAGACATCAAGGTCTTTCCTGCAGAGACTCTGTGAGAAGTTGGCCTGATGTGCAGTGCTCACTATTCTAGTGGTCACTATATATCAGTCCAAACAACCCTTATTGATGATTGGTTGTAAGTCAACCTTATAGACCAGCTATCCTAGTAGCATGGATACGAGCAGTCTAAGGCTAAGACTCTAGAGGGCGTGTTAAGCCAGCTGTTTTACCATCACATTACCCCTTGAACACCCAGTGAAAGGACACCACACAAGTGTTATGAAAATAAACAATGTATTTATTAGAATCACAACAACCCTGTACTCTTTATGAGGACAGGGTGCTAAGCACACAACAAAACTCTTATGAAAATACTTAAGTTAGCACGTTATACACAAATGCCCTAGGGGCACGAAAAACCATATACTCTAAAAGTGGGATGCGAATTACTAGCAGGTAAGTAACAGTACTAATAGGCTTTGGAATCGCTAGGACTGGACTACTGAACCTTTAGATTACTAGCAGGAGGCCTAGGGAACTCGGGTGCAGAGTGTGCACTCTCACGCGGGATGCGGGACAAAGTCTATGGGAGCTAGAATTCACAAAGTTAGTGTTCACGGGCGAACCCGACCTGGTAGGGAGAAAACGACAGTGGATCCTGACCCTTGGATAGTGAGGCTATGCTGGGACACCGAAGTGCCGAAGTTACCTAGCCCAGGGGCTGCAGCTGCATAGGTCTGAAAAGACGTCGGGAATCCTCGTGCCGGACCAGGAGCCTGGAAGGAAGAAGTTGCTGGCAGGCGACCAGTGAAGGAAAGTTCGATGGATCCAAGCCTGGATCAAGGAAGAAGGAAACCTGAAAGCAGAGGGGACCAAGTTCTTGAATCACTAGCCAGTGATTAAGTGGGCACCAGGATGGCACCGGGCGAAGTCACCGCAGTCAGGTGAGTGGGCGCTGCTGGGCTCTGCAGTCTCTCGGACCAGGAGGCGTTGTCGGCGACCAGGATGGAGGTGCGAGCTGTCCCACGAAGGTTCTTGCTGTCGACGTCGCTGGATCCAGGATTGGGCAACAAGTATTGGCAAATGCAAGGCCCACGCGGTGGACCTAAAATGGCGTCTTAGCCGGACCATGAGGGTCCAGAGTACTTCTCCGATGGAGGGAAGCAAGGGCCAGTCTGGAGCAACCAGACCAGCAGCAGTGTTGTCGTCGGGCGTCGTTCGGAAGGCCACAAGCCAGCGGGCTAGTAGCCAAACAACGCGGTGAGCAGCAAAAAGCAGAAGGGCCCCACGCCGATCGTGGAGATGCTGGGGGGCTGCTCTTCGGTGCTGGAGCTGCTCAGGGTGGGGGCTTCTCGGACCCCAAAGCACTCACCATGAAATTACTCGGTGGGCTTGCTGTGCAGAAGTCGTGCAGTCTTGGCGATGGCCGGTCCCTCGAGGTCTCGTCGCACCCACGGTTCTCAGCTGTGCTGTAGAGGTGGGTAGAGGTCAGAGGTGCCAGGGAAGCCGGGTCTCGTCGAGCTGGGCAGTCGGATTCCGGAGGAAGGACGTGCAGCAGACCGCAGTGTTCTTGGATGGTGCCTGCGGATGCAGGGTGACTACTCCTTAGCCACAAGGGAGAATCTTGAGGAAGAAATCGTGAAGTCCTTTCGTGGAAAGTGGTATCTTGATTCCAAAGATGATCTGATTTGGAAGGGGGCCAGTCTCTACCTTTATCTGGGAAAAGGGGGCTGGCACGCGACTAGGTCCTGCCCTATGGGTGGGACCAGGAGGGGGGTGGTTACACCCACTTCCTTGGCGGGCTTTTCCCCAGCTCAGGGTCTGGAGTGTCCCTGGAACTGGTTCAAGCCAGCCTATGCACAGTGAGCACCGGGGTGCCACGTGCAGTCACCTTCCTCTGTAGCCCTGCCTACCTACAATACACAAAATCCTGTCTGGGACGGTGCTGGCACCGCCCCTGGCAGGAAACCCTTTGTCCTTATCTCCTGCTCTGGGAGGACTCCCAGCAGCAGGAGGGCAGACTTGTGTCTCGGTGGCAGCATCCATTTTGTGGAGCTGAGGCTCTGTTTGACTTTAACCGGGGTTAGGGGTTACATACATGTTGTGTCCCTCTAGAAGGGTGGAATGCTAACCCCGTCTCCAGAATTGGCGAGGGGTTAGTATTCCAATTCGTATGACACCTTACTCGACATGTTTTGATAAAGCGATACCAGAGTTGGCATTTAACCGCGAGGATTATAATGCACTTAAGAGTATATGGTATGCGATATCATGGAAACGGCTAAGGGATAGATCCCGAAAGCCGCAGACAGGCTCAGCTCATGCCAGAGCACCATCTCACACGATTCCAAGCACTCTGCCTTCAGGATTGTTAAGGCCTGCCATAGGAGTGACTGATAGGAGATCTGTGTGTCCATTTTAGGGTTAGATATAGGTATACTATATCTAAAGCAAAGGGTGAGTACACCACCTTGCCCCAGCTGTCGTGCAGCCAGTTGTGTCAGTTTAGTTAGTCAACCCAGGGGTGGCACAATACATGCTTCAGCCCCTGGGAGACTTCTGGGTACACCTCAGCCCTGGGTACAGGGACTTGGAGAGGGCCCAGTGCCAATTCAGTACCAGAGTACAATTTGGATAGAGAGAACAGCTAGGCTGTGGGTCTGATTAGCAGGCCCACAGCCAGGGAAAGTCGTAAACCAGTGCAGCAAAAAGCAAAAATCTGGGTGATCATAGGATTGCAGACCCTACTCTCCTACATGACCCCCTCCCCCAAACTTTGGGACAATAAACTAACCTTGACCAGGTGAGTCTTCTTGCTCTAAGTGGAAATACCTGGAGAGCCCATCAGCATTGCTGTGATCAGTACCAGGTCTATGCTCCACTGTAAAATCCATCCCCTGTAGGGAAATGGACCACCTAAGCAGTTTGGGGTTTTCACCCTTCATCTGATTTAGCCACAAGAGGGGCTTATGGTCTGTCTGAATGGTGAAGTGAGTGCCAAACAAGTAGGCCCTCAGCTTCTTCAGGGCCCAGACCACAGCAAAGGCCTCCCTCTCAATAGCTGACCAATTTTTCTCTCTGGGTGTCAACCTTCTACTAATGAAAGCAATAGGCTGATCATTACCATCAAAATTCAGTTGAGACAGAACAGCCCCCACACCCAACTCAGAAGCATCTGTTTGGACAATGAATGGCTTGGAGTAATCTGGACTCTTTAGGATAGGTGCTGTGCACATGGCCTGCTTTAGGTCATTGAATGCTTTCTGACAGCTTGCTGTCCACTGAACTTTCTTTGGCATCTTTTTGCTTGTCAGGTCATTAAGAGGGGTCACTATGGACCCATAATTTCTGACAAACTGCCTATAGTACCCAGTCAGGCCCAAGAAAGCTCGAACTTGAGTCTGGGTGATTGGAGGAGTCCAGTCCTTGATGGCCTGTATTTTACTCTCCAGTGGCTGAACCTGGCCTCCACCTACAAGGTGGCCCAGGTATACAACCTGTGTCTGCCCTATCTGGCACTTTGTGGCCTTGATAGTGAGACCTGCCTTTTGCAGAGCCTCTAACACTTTCCTCAGGTGGACCAGGTGATCCTCCCAGGTGGAGCTAAAGACAGCAATATCATCAAGATATGCTGCACAGAAGTCATCCAGCCCAGTGAGGACTTGATTCACCAACCTTTGGAAGGTGGCAGGTGCATTTTTCAAACCAAAGGGCATTACCACAAACTGATAATGCCCACCAGGGGTAGAAAATGCTGTCTTGGGTTTGGCCTCCTCAGCTAACCTGATTTGCCAATACCCAGCTGTCAAATCAAATGTACTTAAGAATTTGGCAGAAGCCAATTTATCTATAAGTTCATCTGCTCTTGGAATTGGGTGGGCATCAGTCTTAGTGACTGCATTGAGGCCTCTGTAGTCTACGCAAAACCTCATCTCTCTCTTACCACCCTGGGTGTGAGGCTTTGGCACTAGAACTACTGGGCTAGCCCAAGGGCTATCTGAGGGCTCAATGACTCCCAGCTCCAACATTTTCTGCACTTCAGTTTTGATGCAGTCTCTAACATAATCAGGCTGTCTGTAGATTTTACTCTTGACAGGCAGACTGTCTCCAGTGTCAACATCATGGGTACACCAATCAGTTTGGCTGGGTGTCAGAGAGAACATATGTCTGTAGGATTGCAGGACTTGCCTGCAATCCTGTTGCTGATGTTCAGTGAGGCTGCCACAAAAGACAACACCATCAACTGATCCATCATCAGGATTCTGAGTGAGCAGGTCTGGGAGAGGGTCACTCTCTTCCTCCTGTCCCTCATCTGTGGCCATGAGCAAGCTCATGTCCTTCCTGTCAACATATGCCTTGAGCCTGTTAACATGGAGCACTCTGAGAGGGCTCCTGGGAGTTCCAAGGTCCACCAAGTAGGTAACCTCTCCCTTTTGCTCAATGATGGTGTGGGGCCCAGACCATTTGTCTTTCAGAGCTGCTGGGGCCACTGGCTCCAGCACCCACACCTTCTGTCCTGGCTGGTACACAGTCAGAACAGCCTTTTGGTCATGCCAAGCTTTTTGAAGTTCTTGGCTGGCCTCAAGGTTTTTGGATGCCTTTTCCATATACTCAGCCATCCTGGAGCGGAGACCAAGTACATAGTCCACTATGTTGGTTGCAGGCTTTTTGAGAGGTCTCTCCCATCCTTCCTTCACCAAACACAGGGGTCCCCTTACAGGATGCCCATACAGAAGCTCAAAAGGGCTGTAGCCAACCCCCTTCTGTGGGACCTCTCTGTAAGCAAACAAGAGGCAGGGGATCAGGACATCCCATCTTCTCCTAAGAGTTTCAGGTAGTCCATGAATCATCCCTTTCAGGGTCCTGTTCAATCTCTCAACAAGCCCATTGCATTGTGGGTGGTAGGGTGTGGTGAACTTGTAGTTCACACCACACTCCTTCCACATTGCAGTCAGATATCCTGACATGAAGTTTGTACCTCTGTCAGAAACGACCTCCTTTGGAAAACCCACTCTGGAGAACACTCCAACTAGGGCTCTTGCCACCACAGGAGCTGTGGTGGTCCTCAGGGGAATAGCTTCAGGATACCTGGTGGCATGGTCCACCACCACCAGTATAAACTTGTGCCCTGATGCTGTCTGGGGTTCCATTGGACCAACAATGTCAATCCCCACTCTTTCAAAGGGAACGCCCACCACAGGTAGTGGTATGAGGGGGGCCTTTGTTGTGCCACCTGACTTACCACTGGCTTGGCAAGTGACACAGGAGCGACAAAACTCCTTGGTATTCTCATTCATATGGGGCCAGTGAAAGTGTGAGACAAGCCTGTCCCAAGTCTTTGTCTGACCTAAATGACCTGCAAGGGGAATCTCATGGGCCAAGGTGAGAAGGAAACCTCTCAGAGACAAGGGGATGACCAGCCTCCTGGTTGCACCAGGCTTGGGGTCTCTTGACTCAGAGTACAGGAGTCCATCTTCCCAGTATACCCTGTGGGCACCTGTGGCATTCCCTGCAGCCTCCGCAGCAGCCTGCTGTCTGAGGGGTTCAAGGGAAGGGCAGCTCAATTGTTCCTTCCCCAGGTCTGCTCTGGAGGGTCCCCCTGAGCCCAGAAACTCAACTTGATCAAGTTCAAGCTCTTTAGGCTCAGTTTCCCTCAGCTCTTCCAGATCAGCCTCCTCAGAGACTTGATCCTCAACCTGGGGCAAGGGGGAAGGCAAGGCCTTACCCTTGCTGCTCTTTTTCTTGGAAGGTGTCTGGTCCATAATTTCAGGATCCAGCACCTGTTCAGTGGGGCATCTTCTGGCCTGTGACCTAGTCACAGCAAGCACATGTGCTGGCAAGCCTAACATCTCCATGTGAGTCCTCTGCTCCACTTCTGACCATTGTGATGACTCCAAATCATTGCCCAACAAACAATCAACTGGGAGGTCTGAACTGACTACAACTTTCTTTTGTCCCTTCACTCCACCCCAGGAGAAAGCCACAATTGCCACACTATGACTAGTAGTGACATTGCTGGCATTGGTCACCAGGAAATCAGTACCTGGCATGATCTGTCCAGGGTCCACAAAGTTAGGTGTCACCATGGTGACACTGGCACAAGTGTCCCTATAGGCCTGAGCCATTTTGCCATTAATCAAAGGTGTCTGCCTGTATTTGCCCAAAGTATTGGGACTTATCTCAGGGGACATATCCATATCCCCTGTACAGACAAGGACAGCCTGAGTGAGTGTGCCAACTAAGTTGTCAGACCCCTCAGTCCCCAAGGTTAACCCCACTAATGCCTTGGGAGGTACACTACCACTACTGACTGTACTAGGGGGTGCAGTTGCCTTAGGGGCTGTAGTGGCAGGAGTTTGTCCTCCTCTTTTGGTGCACTCACTAAACCAGTGAGATTTACTTTTGCAGTACTGGCACCACCTTTTTGACTGGCCTTCTTGAGTCTTCTTCTTCTGGGAAGCCTGACCCCCACCCTCTTTGGTTTGTTGGGGACCTGGTGAAGACTTCTGGTCATTTTGCTCATTCTTAACATTACCCTTCTGGTCTGCTTTCTTCTGACCACCCTAGTTCTGGTTCTGCTTGATCCTTGTCCTGACCCATTTGTCTGCCTTCTTTCCCAATTCTTGGGGAGAGGTCAGATCTGAATCAACAAGGTGCTGGTGCAACAACTGGTTCTGACAATTGTTTAAAATGTGTTCTCTCATCATTAGATTATACAATCCTGTGTAATCTGTAACCTTGCTACCCAGCAACCAGCCCTCCAAAGCCTTAGTGGCACAATCCACAAAGTCAGACCAGTCCTGAGACTGAGTTTTCTGGGTGTCTCTGAACAGCAACCTGTACTGCTCAGTGGTTAAACCAAACCCATCAACCAGTGTATTCTTCAGGACCTGGTAATTGTTAGCATCCTCTACTCTTGTAGTGAGGAGCTTATCTCTACCTTTACCATCAAAGGAGAGCCACAGTATAGCTGCCCACTGACTCTGGGGAATGCACTGCACAGTGCAGGCCCTCTCCAGAGCAGCCATCCATTTCTGGATATCATCCCCTTGCTTAAAGGGGGGGCACTATTTTAGTCAGGTGTTTAGTATCTAAACCCTTCTCTTTTTCTCTTGGGAGATTGCTGCCACCAGTGGGAACTATCCCACTCATCTGCTGCTCTCTAGCAAAGGCAAGCTTCTCTTTGGCCAGGGCAAGTTCTTCCCTTTCAATCCTCAGTTCAGCTTGTCTCATCCTAGCTTCATGCTCCCTTCTCTGAGGGGAAGTAAATCTCCTCTGTGGAGGATTCCTTCTCCCCTGAGAAGAGGCATTAGAGTGCAGAGATCTATTGGAGTCCCTAGAAAGAGATCTATCTCTCCTAACTCCAAGGTTAGGCCCACTTCGGGTCAGTACTGGGGGTCCCCCAGATCCTAGCCCAAGTAAGTCTAAGTTGGCCCTGGTTAGCCTTCTGACTACCTCAAGACCTTTGTCTACCTCATCCCCAGAGAGTTCCTCCTGATCCTCCTCCTCCTCAACTGCAGTAGCAGTGTTGGGGAGGTCTGGATCCCCAGAGGTTCCCTCTAAGGCTGGCATGTTCTCATGTAACTGAGAAAGCTTTCTGGCATCATATGTCTCTAAGAGACCTATCAGAAAGGGAATGGTGGGGTTAGACCCCTGCTTCAGTTTCCTGGAGACACAGATCTGTCTCATCTCCTGGAAACTGAGAGCTGCATATCTTGAAGTGACCTGTGGAGGGTCAACACTGACCAGGGGAGTCTCAGTAGATTCTCCCTGGGTAGACATGCTTTTCTAGTGAGGTGCAAGTGGTGCACTTACCTACACTATATGTTTGCCTACTGATCCCTTGCTAGAGTTGTAGTTTAGGGTGTGCTAGGCCCTAGGAGCTACAACAGCTGGTTCAGTAGAACTCAGAGTATTCTAAGCTAAGTTATATGTACCTTTAGTACTTATGTGATCTTTCACAAGATATTCTTAGGGCATGTGTGGTAAAACAACAGCAAGCTCAAATCCCAACCGCTGCTCACCAATGTGAGAAGTTGGCCTGATGTGCAGTGCTCACTATTCTAGTGATCACTATATATCAGTCCAAACAACCCTTATTGATGATTGGTTGTAAGTCAACCTTATAGACCAGCTATCCTAGTAGCATGGATACGAGCAGTCTAAGGCTAAGACTCTAGAGGGCGTGTTAAGCCAGCTGTTTTACCATCACATTACCCCTTGAACACCCAGTGAAAGGACACCACACAAGTGTTATGAAAATAAACAATGTATTTATTAGAATCACAACAACCCTGTACTCTTTATGAGGACAGGGTGCTAAGCACACAACAAAACTCTTATGAAAATACTTAAGTTAGCACGTTATACACAAATGCCCTAGGGGCACGAAAAACCATATACTCTAAAAGTGGGATGCGAATTACTAGCAGGTAAGTAACAGTACTAATAGGCTTTGGAATCGCTAGGACTGGACTACTGAACCTTTAGATTACTAGCAGGAGGCCTAGGGAACTCGGGTGCAGAGTGTGCACTCTCACGCGGGATGCGGGACAAAGTCTATGGGAGCTAGAATTCACAAAGTTAGTGTTCACGGGCGAACCCGACCTGGTAGGGAGAAAACGACAGTGGATCCTGACCCTTGGATAGTGAGGCTATGCTGGGACACCGAAGTGCCGAAGTTACCTAGCCCAGGGGCTGCAGCTGCATAGGTCTGAAAAGACGTCGGGAATCCTCGTGCCGGACCAGGAGCCTGGAAGGAAGAAGTTGCTGGCAGGCGACCAGTGAAGGAAAGTTCGATGGATCCAAGCCTGGATCAAGGAAGAAGGAAACCTGAAAGCAGAGGGGACCAAGTTCTTGAATCACTAGCCAGTGATTAAGTGGGCACCAGGATGGCACCGGGCGAAGTCACCGCAGTCAGGTGAGTGGGCGCTGCTGGGCTCTGCAGTCTCTCGGACCAGGAGGCGTTGTCGGCGACCAGGATGGAGGTGCGAGCTGTCCCACGAAGGTTCTTGCTGTCGACGTCGCTGGACCCAGGATTGGGCAACAAGTCTTGGCAAATGCAAGGCCCACGCGGTGGACCTAAAATGGCGTCTTAGCCGGACCAGGAGGGTCCAGAGTACTTCTCCGATGGAGGGAAGCAAGGGCCAGTCTGGAGCAACCAGACCAGCAGCAGTGTTGTCGTCGGGCGTCGTTCGGAAGGCCACAAGCCAGCGGGCTAGTAGCCAAACAACGCGGTGAGCAGCAAAAAGCAGAAGGACCCCACGCCGATCGTGGAGATGCTGGGGGGCTGCTCTTCGGTGCTGGAGCTGCTCAGGGTGGGGGCTTCTCGGACCCCAAAGCACTCACCATGAAATTACTCGGTGGGCTTGCTGTGCATAAGTCGTGCAGTCTTGGCGATGGCCGGTCCCTCGAGGTCTCGTCGCACCTACGGTTCTCAGCTGTGCTGTAGAGGTGGGTAGAGGTCAGAGGTGCCAGGGAAGCCGGGTCTCGTCGAGCTGGGCAGTCGGATTCCGGAGGAAGGACGTGCAGCAGACCGCAGTGTTCTTGGATGGTGCCTGCGGATGCAGGGTGACTACTCCTTAGCCACAAGGGAGAATCTTGAGGAAGAAATCGTGAAGTCCTTTCGTGGAAAGTGGTATCTTGATTCCAAAGATGATCTGATTTGGAAGGGGGCCAGTCTCTACCTTTATCTGGGAAAAGGGGGCTGGCACGCGACTAGGTCCTGCCCTATGGGTGGGACCAGGAGGGGGGTGGTTACACCCACTTCCTTGGCGGGCTTTTCCCCAGCTCAGGGTCTGGAGTGTCCCTGGAACTGGTTCAAGCCAGCCTATGCACAGTGAGCACCGGGGTGCCACGTGCAGTCACCTTCCTCTGTAGCCCTGCCTACCTACAATACACAAAATCCTGTCTGGGACGGTGCTGGCACCGCCCCTGGCAGGAAACCCTTTGTCCTTATCTCCTGCTCTGGGAGGACTCCCAGCAGCAGGAGGGCAGACTTGTGTCTCGGTGGCAGCATCCATTTTGTGGAGCTGAGGCTCTGTTTGACTTTAACCGGGGTTAGGGGTTACATACATGTCGTGTCCCTCTAGAAGGGTGGAATGCTAACCCCGTCGCCAGAATTGGCGAGGGGTTAGTATTCCAATTCGTATGACACCTTACTCGACATGTTTTGATAAAGCGATACCAGAGTTGGCATTTAACCGCAAGGATTATAATGCACTTAAGAGTATATGGTATGCGATATCATGGAAACGGCTAAGGGATAGATCCCGAAAGCCGCAGACAGGCTCAGCTCATGCCAGAGCACCATCTCACACGATTCCAAGCACTCTGCCTTCAGGATTGTTAAGGCCTGCCATAGGAGTGACTGATAGGAGATCTGTGTGTCCATTTTAGGGTTAGATATAGGTATACTATATCTAAAGCAAAGGGTGAGTACACCACCTTGCCCCAGCTGTCGTGCAGCCAGTTGTGTCAGTTTAGTTAGTCAACCCAGGGGTGGCACAATACATGCTTCAGCCCCTGGGAGACTTCTGGGTACACCTCAGCCCTGGGTACAGGGACTTGGAGAGGGCCCAGTGCCAATTCAGTACCTGAGTACAATTTGGATAGAGAGAACAGCTAGGCTGTGGGTCTGATTAGCAGGCCCACAGCCAGGGAAAGTCGTAAACCAGTGCAGCAAAAAGCAAAAATCTGGGTGATCATAGGATTGCAGACCCTACTCTCCTACAGACTCCCAACCCATCCCACACAGAAATGAAGGTGTACTGAATCAATGCAAGACAATCTGTAGCAAAATTCCCCAGGTGACCCAACACCGCTTTTCTGAAGGAGGGGAAGCATCCATCTCAGCAACTAGAATAAAGCAAACTCAACAAGGAGTGTTAGACCTGGCATGGGATTCCCCCGTTTTTTCGCCTTTACCTCCTGTTATTTTGCTATGTGATGGACTTCGTTTTGCTGGTCTAGATGCTTTGGGCATTTTGCCACTGCTGTTCAGTGCCAACGTGCAAGTGCTCCCTTTGTCATTTGTTATGGATTGATGTTTCCATGATTGGTTTATTTGGTTTGTCATGTCCCCAGTACAGTGCACTGTGGGTGCCCAGGGCCTGTAAACCAGATGCTGCTAGTAGGCTTGCAGCACTGATTGTGCCCCCACACAGGCAGCCTTGCAACAAAGTCTCAGGCCTGCTATTGCGGTGCCTGTGTGCAGGCTAATACTGCCATGTCGACCTGGCAAATGCGCCCACTAGCCAGGCCCGAACCTCTTTTCTTACGTGAGTCACCCCTAAGGTAGGCCCAAGGTACCCTTGTGGGCAGGATGCAGTGTATGTGAAAGGTAGGACATGCCCTGATGTGTGTGGCATGTCCCGATAGTAAAATACCGCCAATTTCAATTTCACTATTGTAAGGCTATCTGTCCCATTGGATAGAATGGGGAGGTTGCTCATAACATCTTAGGCGATTACTGCCCGTGAGAACAAGGTGGGAAAATAAGGTTTGATATCCTTGAGCTCAGAATGTTAAGATGCATCTCTGAGTGTGATTTTTACATTCTGGGTTTGAAAATACCACCTTTAGAAAGTAGGTATTTTCTTACCCATCCATCCAGTGTGCCTCTTCTGGGTTGTGTATGGACTGTCTGGCTTTGGTGTGACAGGGGCTGGGGATGTGCATTCTGGTCAGACAGCCACTTGGGGGGTTGAGGTGTGTCCTGCCTTTCCAGGGTGAGTCAGGGCTGGGCTGAATGTACCTGGGCTGCATTCAGTAGGGGGGAGGAAATTATTTCACACCTGAATGGGCCTGGTCTTCCAAAGACAATGCTGTATCTCCCTCCTGCCAGCTGCGCCAGAAAGGACAGAACTGGTTTTGGCTGGGAAAATAGCACTACCACAAAGAACAAAGTGTTTTAGATTATAAAAAGAGGGGCCCAGACTTTTAGATCACTTCTGGGAAATCAAGAGGAACCTTTGCCAAGGATAGGAGTAGGAGAAACTGAGAAGGAATACTGCCCCCTGTGCGGTTTGCTGTCTGTGGTTGGCCTGCAGTTGCTACTTTCTACCAAGGATAAGGATGTTGCGGTGTGCTGCGTCTGGTACTTGAGGAAGATGTCCAAGGGTTTGAAGAACTTGCCTCCTGTTCTGAAGTCTCCATTATACAAAGACTTCACCCCCAGCTCCCATGAATTTCCTTGCTGAGAAATGTGACCTGCCAAGAGGTGCCTGTAATTGTTCTGGGTCTCTGGATGTTGTTCTGGCTGTGGAAGCTGGAAATGCAACGCAACGACGAGAAGAAAAGACGCATCGCTGAACAAATAGACTCAGCGCCTGCCCATGGCTCGAGAAATGGCTGCATTGAGTGCACTGATCTTAGAGATCACCGCACTGATTCAGATGCAAGCCCTGCTGTGCGGCTGCAAGTACCCATGCATCGTCCAGGATCATCACACATCACATCGAGGTGCCAGGTCGGTCGCATCGCTTGGGGGGGGGACGCAGTAAGAAACAGACACATCACCTCCCCACACAGTAAGAATCCAATGCATCACCTACTCTCCGGCAAGGAACAGACACATCACCTCCCCTGCGCAGCAGTAAGGAACCAACGTATCACCTTCGGCATGCCCCTTTGTGTGCGCGATGCATCCAAGGCACTTTGTGTGAAAAGTGTTGGATCTGCAATTTGGTTTGAACAGAACCTTTTCCACCATTTGAAAGTCCTTTTTATTACTGTATCGTGGATTTTTGTCATTTTGGTCTTGTTTGGTTTGGATAAAGATTACTTACTTTTCTAAACTCGTGTGGTGTCCATTTGTAGTGTTTTCACTGTATTACTGCATGTGTTCACAAATGCTTTACACTGCCTCAGAGAGAAGTCTGTCTACTCGTGCCAAGCTACCAAGGGGGTGAGCAGGGGTTAGTTTAGAAGTGCATCCCCCTTACCCGGACTAGGAAGTGTCTCTACTTGGACAAAGCAAAGGTGCAAGCCCTTTCCAACTGGAGACCTCCATTTCTAACATTGGTGGTCAGCGGTGAGGATCTGGACTTGCATTTGTGTCTTACAGTGATTGGTGTACACTAAGAGTAGAGTGCAGATCATGATGCAACCACATACAATTGGTGGAACTTTTTCTTTGGGACTATTTGTTTTTCTTGCAACTGAGAACTGACAATCTCCATGTCAAAGCCAGCATTACTTGCATCTGTAGATATTGAGTTTGAAGAGGATAGGGTAGAAACCTACACTCTACCACAATTGAAAGCTATCTACATAAAGTATAAAATCTCTGTAAGAGGCCTCTCCAGAAAGTAGAAATTCCAAAAGGCGATGAGGGCTTGGTTGGAGTCAAGGGATGCCAGCAAGCATGAATTTAGATGGGCAGCAGGATAGGCTATTGGGTCTGCCTGGGGAGAGGTTACCTTCCCAGGGGGTCAGCAGTGATCTTCAAAGGAGCTGTCTCCAGCAAAAGAGCTGGAGGACAGGGAGAAAACCGGATGCATGAATTGCAGCTCACGAAGCTCGGGCCGGGAAAAGATAAGGAGCTGGCATTTCAAAGGAAGGAATTAGCACTGGAAGAGAAAAAGATGCTCTTAAAGCACGAAAGGTTTCTGGGAACTGGATCTAAAAGCAAAAAGTATGGAGTCCAATCCCAAATGGTGGCAGCGCACCATCAGTACCTGGAAAAGGGAGGGTATACATCGCCAAGGAGGTTATTAAGGATTTTGTGAAGCAGGAGGAAGACAGTGGTTAGTGGTTTAAGGCCTATGAGGTAGCAATGAGGTCCTACAGAGTTCCTGAGAGACTGGGGAGCGGTGTTGTGGAGCATCTTTGTCACTGAAGGGAGGAACACGTTGCTTGCATTATTCACTGAGGATCAGATGTATTGTGCCCCCGTGAAGGAAGCCTTAATAAAGAGGTATGGGTTGACCGTAGAGCTACACAGGCAGCAGTTGAGGGCTTGTAAGAAGCTGGAGTCAAGCACTTGGGTGGAGTACGTTTCCTATTTTGCAGAGCACTAGATGGATGGTTGAAGGTTAGCCAGGTGAATGATTTTCAGGGGCTATTTGATGTGGTTGCATGGGAGCACTTGTCAGATAATGGTTTTCCATAGCTACGCCAGCACTTGACAGTAAGCGGACTAAGCCTAGGAAGCTTGCTGTGGAGGCAGACCGCTTGGTGAGTACCAGGGTCCAAAAAGGTCATGTGGGAGACTTTGCCAAAGGTGAGCATTGTCCCTAGCAGAAGAGTGGGGGGGACAAGGGTAAACAGGAGTTCCAAAAAGGGCCTCAAAGTAATTCCCAAGGGAAAGGTTCCCAGCCTCCCACTGAAAAGAACCCATCGGTCCCCACAGGTAAGCCAGTGCAGAAGGGCCCCAGGGCATGTTACGATTGTCAGGTAGATCACTTACAGGGGGCACTACCACTGCATCCACTGATGCACTGCCCCGGGAGATGGCTATTGTAGCCTTTTGAGGTGAGGAGAGAAGAGTCAGGGGCCCAAGAGGGGTGTAGGTGCCGCAGAAATGACCCTTGTCTCTTTCGGAGACCGTGAGATGGTCCCAAGAGCTCATCTGCCTGATCACACTAAAAATACAGGCAGTGGGTGACCATCGATGGCCAGGTTGAGGAAGCTCTGAGAGAATGGCACCAGTGACACAGCTGTCAGCTAGTGTCTGAGGAGCAGGTGGTCAAACACATTCTACCCAGTAGTTGCAGCTGACAACTCAGTGGATCTGTAAAGTGTCACAGGTTCACTTTGAGTGGGGGGTCACATGTACCTTGAAAGTAGCTGTGAGACCAGCCATGCCTGTTGACGGTCTGCTAGGCAACAATTTGGAGAGTTCCCCTAGCCAAAAGTTGGAGCGCAGGTCTCATTTGGACATGTTGGGTCTGCCTGAGTGGGCATGTGTGACCACTCTGTCTATGGCAGCCGTAAGGGCGATCAAGAGTACCTGGAGCCTAAAACAGTGGCCCAGGAGCCTGCCAGAAAGAGAAGGGGCAGAGGGCATAGGAAACTGGCCCCCATTGTTCCCACGGACTAGGAGGAAGAAAACCTTGAGGGAGATGCCATGGAGCCTACAGGGGAGCAAGTGGTTGAACCGGGGTACCTGCCTGAGCCAATCCATTGGCAGCAGGAAGGGGGGCCCGCTCCAGGGTGGCATTCTGCCAGGAGCAGCAGAAATGCCCTTCTTGTGTTGGTTTGTGGCTGCAAGTGATCAGTCTGGATGATATTGGATTTACTGGGAGAATGGTCCCCTGTATAGTGAGCCTAAGGTTGCTGGTGGTGCCCCAGCGCTTCAGAGCCTTCTGACTGGGGCTGGCTCATGATGTGCCTTTGGCAGGGTATTTAGGGCAAGAGACCTTTGAAAGGCCTGTCACCCACTTTTATTGGCCCCAAATGCGCAAGTACTCTTGACACACATTGTAGGTCTTGCCAGGCAAGTGGTATGAGTGGGAGGAAGTGCAAGGCACCTCTCCAACCTTTACCTGTAGTCAGCAACCCCTTCGAGAGGGTGGGTATTGACATTGTGGGGCCTCTGGATCCCAAGACCGCCATGGGCAACAGGTTCATCCTAGTCTTGGTGGACCATGCCACCCGGTACCCCGAGGCCATCCCTCTCCAGACTGATGGCCCCTGTGGTGGGTCGAGCATTGATGGGTATTTTCTCCTGTGTGGCGTTCCCCAGAAAGGAGGTGTCTGACCGGGGTACCAACTTCATATCAAAGTACATGAAATCCCTGTGGCAGGAGTGCGGGGTTACCTACAAGTTCCCCACTCCTTACTAGCCCAAAGGTAATAGGCTGGTTGAGATATTCAACTGGACCCTGAAGGGCATGATTATGGGTTTTGGTAAACCCATGAGGCATAAGTGGGACGTCCTCTTACCATGCCCGTTTTCTTACAGGGATGTACCGCAGAAGTCCTTAGGGTTCAGTCCCTTTGAGCTCTTGTATGGGCATCCTGTTAGAGGACCTCCAAGTTTGGTAAAAGAAGGCTGGGAGAAAGCTCCCAGTAAACCTTTCCAGAATGTATAGCTACATGCTGGCCTTCAGGAACCAGACTCAGGCAACTCACTCGGGCGAATTTGGAAGCCAACCAGGAAGAGATGAAACAGCGATATGATCAGAATGCCACTTTGATCAAGTTTCAGCCTAGTCAAAAAGTGTGGGTCAGGGCCCCAGCTGAGCCTTGTGTGCTCCAAGATAAGTGGACTGGGCCATTTGAGGTGAAGCGCAAGAGTGAAGTCACCTACATGGTGGACTTTTAGGACCCGCAAAGGGTTCCTTAGAGACTGCATGTGAACCGTCTTAAGCCCCACTTGGAGAGGTCTGAAGTGGGCATGCTCCTAGCAACAGATGCTGGAATGGAGGAGATTGAGCCTATTCCTTACCTCCTGTCAGCTAAGTAACAGGATGGGTCAGTGGACTGTGTAACCCTCTCCCCCACCCTGACCCCTGAACAGCAGAATGACTGCCGCCAACTATTGGGACAGTTTGCTGCTCTGTTGTCCCTCATACCTGGTGTCACTCAGTGGTGTGTCCATGATGGGGACAGAACTAGTGGAAGCACAAGATTAACAGAATGACTGACGGGGCCTTGGCTTCCATCAAGGAGGAAGTCTCAAAGATGTTAGCGCTAGGGGTGATTGAGCCCTCAAACAGCCAAAGGGACAACCCAGTGTCTTGGTCCCAAAGAATGCCGCACCCCGAGCCATGCCAGAACACCTGTTCTGTGTGGACTACCAAGGGCTCAATTCAGTCACCAAGACTGATGCACACCACATCCCCAGAGCAGATGAGCTCATAGATCAGTTGGGAGCTGCCAAGTACCTTAGTACATTTGACCCAACGCCTGGGTACTGGCAGATTGCCGTAACCAATGGGGCCAAGGAGAGGTCTGCATTTCCAACCCCAGGGGCGCACTACCAATTCCGGGTGATGCCCTTTGAGTTGAAGAATGCCCCCATCACCTTGCAGAGGTTGGTCAGCAGGTGTTGGCTGGGCTGGAGAATTTCAGTGCTGCCAACCTGGATGACATCGCAGTGTTCAGTGCCACTTGGGAGTAACATCTGCACCACCTCTGGGAGAAGTTGAAGTCTCTGCAGAGGGCAGGCCTCATGATTAAGGCAAGCAAGTGCCAGATCAGGCAGGGTTCAGTGGTGTACTCTGACACCAGGTAGGGAGTGGCCAGGTAGCACCCCTACAGCCCAAGATTGCCACAATTCTGGCTTGGGAACCCACCCAAGACCAAGAGAGGTGAGAGATTTTAGGCCTCACTGGATATTACAAGCGATTTCACAAGAAACTACGGAACTACAGCAACGGGTGGTACAGGTGGAGGAGTCAAACACTAAAATGGCAGGAGCAGTGTCAAAGCATGATGATCAGTTGAAGGTGTTACAGCTAAAGGTCGAGGACATGGAGAACAGGCAGAGGCGATCCAACCCAAGACTCTTTGGCATCCCGGTAAGATCAGAGGGCTCAGACCCTAGGGCATACATCGTAGGGGTGCTCCAGAAGGCCTTTCCCGACTTGGCAGATTGGGACTGGGACTCACGAATCCAGCGGGCTTATCGTCTGCCTTTGTTTCAAAGAAACAGAGAAAATCAGTTCCCACGCCCCTTTCTAATTTATTTTGGCAACTTTCTTTTACGCCAAGCGGTCTGGCAGAGAGCCCGCCCTAACTCCCCAATAGCTATAAGGGGAGTTTTCGCTCTTTGCACGATCAGATCTTAGCAGGGACACTATGGAAAGGAGGTGGCAGCTTCGTAAATTGATGGATCCTATTAAGGCCTGCGGAGGGCAGGTTTTTCTCCAAGAACCCGCTCGTCTTAAGGTTATGAGAAACGGGCGGACACACACCTTTAATGACGTTAAAGAAGCAGAGGCTTATCTTTCTAGCATTAGCTCTAGCCAGAGCCAGAGTCAGAGTTAAATAACTACTACAAGGATGATGAATAAGATATAAGGGAGGATGGGGAGCACAACACTTAAAGAAGGGGGAAGGAAAAGGTGGATTAAAAAGGGGGAAAAATAAGAAAAAGGAAGAGAAAGAATTTCATTTCTCATTTCATTTTTTGTTCAGTATGCATAATGTTTGTTAGAGGGGGGGGGGCAGGAGCCTCTCAGGGTGATTCACTACACGAGCTGCCTCACCAACGACAGCTGTTACTGGAGGGTGGTTCTTCCCCGGCTGGGGTGAGAGCCAGGGGGTGGGAGGGGGGTGGGACCCCTTCTCCGCAGGTTGGGGGCAAGGGGAGTTGGAGGGGGGGGAAACTTTATAAAATTTGTTTGCTGGCTGACAGGGGAAAATATGATGAAGAATACGATAAAGACTTCAAATCATTGTGTATCGAAGGGTTTATTGGTTGTTTTAGATGTCCGAGAGATCAAGACTTATTATCTGACTATCTGAAGAGGGGTTTAATATTTTTATTATTAGTCAAATGCATGTAATAAAATGTCTAGCTTGGAACGTAGCAGGGCTTAACAGTAAAAACAAAAGATCTTTGGTGTCAGAAGAGTTAAAACTACATAATCCCCATTTTTGTTTACTATCAGAAACCCACATCATATGGAAAGATCGGAAAATATTAAGTCAAATGGGGTATGACAATCTGGTCTGCTCTACCTTTGGGAGTCCCACAAGAGGGGTCGCTATCCTCTAGGATAAGCGATTTGGGGTTGAAGTAATGCAAACTGCTCATGATAAGGACGGTAGATGGGCTATTGCGCAAATCAATTATGAAAATAACAAGTATGTTCTATGTGTGGTTTATGGCTCAAATTTAGATGAACCAATGTATTTTGACCAATTAAATATGAAACTTTTGGACTGGGAGGGAGAAATTAATATAATGGGGGATTTTAATTGCATCATGGATTATAAAAATCGACACAACAAAGCCGTATGCTCATCATAGGATGCACAAGACCAGGACATCTATAGTGGACTTATGTCGGACTCATAATATTAAAGACGCATGGAGATATCTATATCCAAACACAGCAGGGTATACATATTATTCAGCACCCCACAAGATGTGCATTAGATTAGACATGGCATTAGTCAGCGATAAGTTACTGCAAACTGGCTCTATGATTTTATGCCCCCGAATAACCTCTGACCATAACGCACTAATAATCACATTTGATACACTAAGCATCAGGACACCCCCCAGACCATTTTCTTTCCCTAGACACTTAATCGCAGACTTAACTTATATGACGCAGCTCAAAGCCCACCTCAATGAATTTATAAGCATTAATAAGAACTCAACTGGGTACTGTATGGGATGCCCGCAAGGCAAGCATTAGGGGTTTTACGCAGGCTTATGTGATCAGGCAAAACGCAGAACGAAGGCAGCACAAGATCATGCTATTAGCAAACGTAACTAAACAAGAAGAATTACTGGCCCCAGCTCTACAGCTCAACCTCCTAACAATTACAGAAATCAAGCTAAAACTTAGCGCACTTAAAAATGACATAAAATCTAATTTCATCCAAAAAAGTAGCGCAAAGATTCATAAATTTAAAATGGCACAATATGAGGGGGGGATAAAATCGGCAAAATCTTAGCCTATAAAGTTGCCGAAGATAGAGCAGACACCCTAATCTCTAATATTCGGGGGCACGGGAATAAACTTTATAATCAGCCACAAGATATACTAGAGCAATTTGCCGATTATTACAGAAACTTATACACTCCAGATAGTCCGGTAGATCAAGATCTAGTCCGGGAATATGTCGACGAACTTCCAGTGAGCACAGAGAATCTATCAGGCATGGGCTTACTGTCTGACGATATAACACTGACAGAATTACATCGGGCCATTAACTCTCTACCGACTGGAAAAGCGGCAGGAGAGGATACGATACCTCTTGAACTTTATAAAACCTGTAGTTCGGAATTGGAACAGCTTCTACTGGAAGTCATGCAATCAACTGGGCTAAACGGTACGGCTCCAAAATCCTGGAACAGGACAAAAATAATTTTTTTTCTAAAGAAAGATAAGCCTAAGGAGGAGAGAGGGTCTTATCGACCTATCTCCCTGATAAATACCGATGCGAAAATATTCGCCAAAATTATGGCACTTAGACTAGCCCCAATCATGCCCCAAATGGTTAACCCACAACAACACGGGTTTGTCTCCGGGAGAGATACAACGACACATGTAAATATGGCCATCACGGCGTTTGATGTCGCGGAGACTGAGTCCACCCCACTCGGCATGATCCTATTAGACGCTGAAAAAACTTTTGACCGAGTGGGGTGAGACTATCTCTGGAGTGTGCTGTCCAAAATGGGTTTTGGGGGGAACTTTTTGAAGGGTATACAAGCACTCTATGACAAGCCTATCGCCTGTATTAGCTATGGGGGCTTGACCTCACCAGATTTTCCCATCATGCGTGGGACTCGTCAAGGTTGCCCCCTTTCACCCCTTTTATTTGCCCTTTCGTTAGAACCATTTTTGCTCGCCCTTCACTCACAAACCCCGATTGTGCCCTTTAGCTCCGGCTCACAGGAGCTGAAAATGACAGCTTATGCGGACGACATTGCCGTTTATACTTCTGATATTGCCGAAGCACTGAAAGGAATATCTATAGAGGCTGGGAAATTCGGGAAGGTGTCAGGCTACAAGCTTAATCGACAGAAAACGCAAGTTATAGCTAATCACTCCCCTACAGTGGCTATCTCCGAGATCTGTAAAGAAGCGACCTACTTAGGGGTTAAATTAACGGCCAGACTACAAGATATTAATAACAAACTATAATGAGCTGATCAAAAAAACTACTCTCCTATTAAAAAAATGGAACAGATTGCCCCTGAATCTGATTAGTAGAATCAATCTTATAAAGATGAAGGTTTTGCCAAAGTTTGTTTATTTATTCCGATCTATTCCACTCGCACTAAATAATAAGTTCTTACAACATCTAGATGGGGTACTGAGTAGCTTTATATGGAGTTATAAAAAGGCTAGAATGTCACTAAAAATGTTGAAAAATAATACAAATAAGGGAGGGCTGAACTTCCCAGACTTTAAAATGTATTTCTGGTCCGTGTTTTTTTACACGTCTACGTTCCTTAATGCATGGAGACCGAGCTCTTTTTTCATTTTTTTATGTTGAAACAAGACTCACAATTTTTTTTACTTAGAGTTAATGACCCGAATTACTACAAGAGGGTGAGATTTAAGACTGCTAGAGACATCGTTAGGATCTGGGTCAATGTACTAAAATTTTGTAAAACAACTTTTTTTCACCCGAAGCTGCCGTTGTGGGGCAACCCAGGCCTTCCGGCTATTTTCACGGATGCCATCACTTATAACTGGGTGGCGCTCGGGATTAAGGTATTGGCGGATCTGTATGGCATGCAGGGGTTTCTGGAATTTAATACGCTCAAACAGATATATGACTTACCGGAAGCCACAAGATACAAACACATGCAAATACACAATTATTTGATTAATAAAAAAAAGATTCAAAATATCACTGAATGTGATATATGGACATGTCTATATTCAAACAAAAATAAATCAATTATTAGCGAGGCATACAAAACACTTAGTACCTTTAAAACGAATGATGGCGACAAACTGGCCGCGAAGTGGGGCACTCAACTAGGTTTAAATATCACTTCAAATCAAATTGAGCACTCCCTGGCTAACATTAACAAATTAGTACGGTCATCCAGCCTTAGGCTACAACAATTTAGAACGACCTGTATGCTCTATTATACACCTGAAAGAATCTCTAGATGGTCTCATAACGCCTCTTTTAGTAATCGTACTAAATGCCCTAAATGTCTAACCAATGCAGCCAATCTAGTACATATGTTTGCTTGCCCCAAATTTAAGACCTTTTGGGGGGACATACAGAATGTTCTCAGATTAAAAAATATCTCGCTACCCACCATCACGGCCGCCTCGGTTTTACTAGACTTCAATCCTTCTCTACCCCCACAACCTCCCTTAGCCACTATACTCATCTCTTGTGCTAAATTAACCCTGGCTAGGGCCTGGACCGATTCGGAACCACCTACGATTTGGAAGTGGTGGACACTAGTAACAGAGATACATGCCATGGAGTTAGCACTAGCAAATCTTAGGGGAACACGCTCACTGATAAAATTTAATAGAAACTGGGGCACCTTTTTTGAGTAAATCTTACTTAAACGCTGCATAATTGTTAAATCTCTCCTTTTTTGTAAAGAAAAATATGTCTATAGTTTGATTCTGTAATAGGAATCTTTTTACTGTCTCCATATACCAAATCATGTTTTACAGCATACATACTCTGACGTCTCCTTGTACATGTATGAAACAATCTATGTATTATTTGTCTTCTTATTTTTTGCTTTTATATTATATCAGCTGGCTAACAACAATAAAAATATTTTTTAAAAAAAAGAGATTTGTCAAAGGGTAATGCACCATTGTTGCCCCCTAGACAGACCAGACTTCAATAAAGCAGCCCGGGAATGTGAACTGGACGGACGCCTGCCAAAAAGCTTTTGATGCCCTGAAATCTGCCTGGTGTACAGCGCCCGTGCTTAAGGCACTCAACTTCTCACATGAATTTGTGGTGCAGACATATGCTTCAGAGCATGGTGTGGCGCTGGACTCGCAGCTAAATGAGGAGGGCCTAGACGAACCTGTAGCCTTCATTAGTAGGTTACTTCCATGGGAACAGAGGTGGAGTGTGAGTGTGAAGCTTTTGCTGTGGTCTGGATGCTGAAGTGGAGGTCCTACTTGTTTGGGACTCACTTCAGAGTTCTGACCGACCACAGGTCCCTCAGATGGTTAATGCAGATGAGAACCCAAAGTTGTTGAGGTGGTCCATTTCCCTACAGGGGATGGACTTCACAGTGGAACACCACCCTGGTACAGAACACACCAATGCTGGTCTGTACAGATGTTTCCGCCTTAGTGAAGAGAACTCCAAAGAGGATGGGTAGTTCTCCCCACATTTCAGCTGGAGGGGACACGTATTAGACCTGGCATCATTGGAGTGGGTTTTCCCCGTTTTTTTTGCCTTTACTTCCTGTTTTGCTTTGTGTTGGACTTAGTTTTGCTGGTCTAGATGCTTTGGGCACTTTGCCACTGCTGTTCAGTGCCAAAGTGCAGGTTCTCCCTTTGTCAATTGTTATGGATTGATGTTTCCATGATGGGTTTATTTGGTTTAATGTTAAGTCCCTAGTACAGTGCACTGTGGGTACACAGGGCCTGTAAACCAAATGCTGCTAGTATGGTTGATTCTGGTCCAGGGAAGGCATGGCTTGGCAGTTCGGGCTGGACTTTTCCCATGAGGCACAGGGTCAAGGCTGATTTGCACATGCCCATGTCTGAACTGGGGTGGCTTGGTGAGCAAAATAACGATGGATTAAACCCATATCTGTGACTGGGGTGAATGTTTTGCCATTGTGCAACATTCCGTCCATCATCTTGTGTGTTTTGCTGTACACCCTAGTAGGCTTGCAGCACTAGTTGTGCCTCCTACACAAGCAGCCTTTCAACAAGGTCTCAGGCCTGCCATTGTGGTGCATGTGGCTGTCGACCTGGCAAGTGTACCCACTTGCCAAGCCCAAACCTTCCCTTTTCTTACATGTGAGCCACCCCTAAGGTAGGCCCAATGTACCCCTGTGGGCAGGGTGCAGTGTATGTGAAAGGTAAGACATGCCCGGATGTGTGCGGCATATCCTGTTAGTGAAATACTGTCAATTTTGTTTTCACTATTGTAAGGCCATCTGTCCCAATAGAATAGAATGGGGAGGTTGTTCATCATAACATCTTAGGAGCATTACTGCCCATGGGAACAACATAGGAAGATTAAGTTCGATATACCTGAGCTCAGAATGTTAAGATGCATCTTTTAGTGAGGGTGATTTTTACATTCTGGGTTTGAAAATACCACTGTAAGTGGTTATTTTCCTACCTAACCATCCAGTGTGCCTCTGCTGGCTTGTGTATCGACTATCTGGCTTTGAAGTGACAGGGGCTGAGGATGTGCATTCTGTTCAGACAGCCATGTGGGGGGTTGAGGTGTGTCATGCCTTTCCAGGTTGTCAAGTCTGGGCTGAATTGACCAGGGCTGCATTCAGAGTAAGGGGGGTGGGGAGATTTTCACACCTGAATGGGCCTGGTCTGGCAAGGACCATGCAGTCTTCACCTCCTGCCAGGAAGCTGCACCAGAGAGGACAGAACCGGGTTGAGCAGGGCAAAGAGCATATCTGCCACAGAGAACAAAAGATTTGAGATTATAGGCCCAGATCCCAGACTTTGAGATCACTTCTGGGAAATCAAGAGGAACCTTTGCCAAAGAGAAGAGCTGGAGAAGCTGAGGAGGAATACTGCCCATGTGATGTTTCCTGTCTGGGGTTGGCTTGCATTGGTTACTTTTGCAAAGGAAAGGGAAAAGGTCTCTGCTGTGTCCCGTGCTTGAGGAAGATCTCCAAGGGCTTGAAGAAGAGCTTACCTCCTGTTCTGAAGGCTCAGGGACACATCCTACACCCCCAGCTCCCCTAAACTTCCTTGCTGGGAGTTCTGACCTGCAAAAAGGTGCCTGCAACTGTTCTGGGCCTCTGGAGGTTGTTCTGGCTGTGGGAGCAGGAAAAGCAATGCAATGACAAAAAGCACAACAAGACATCCGTACCAGTTTCTGATGCATTGCTGAAGAAACTGACAGCGCCTGT
The DNA here is from genome assembly GCF_964261635.1 of Lissotriton helveticus. NCBI lineage: Eukaryota > Metazoa > Chordata > Amphibia > Caudata > Salamandridae > Lissotriton > Lissotriton helveticus. The sequence continues at coordinate 307,249,168 of NC_136065.1, read as the reverse complement.
CCGCGGCTCGAGAAATTAATGCACGCCGCATCAGGTGCACAGATTTCCGAAGTCTGAGATCACCCCATAGATTCTGATGCAAACCCTGCTGTGCAGCTGTAAGAACCCTTGCATCGTCCTGGATTGTTTGGCATTGAGGTGCCAGGTCGGTCACATCGTTGGAGGGGAATCAGTAAGAAACAGACGTATCGCCTCTCTGGTAAGAAACTGACGCATCACCCCCCTCGCAGCAGTAAGGAACTGATGTATCATCTACTCCGCATCACCTTCCCTGCATGTAATTAATCGACGCATCACCTTTACGACCATTTTTGTGTGCCCGACGCATCCAATGTACTTTGTGTGAATAGTGTTGCATCTGCAATTTGCTTTGAACAGAACTATTTCTAAAATTTGAAAGTCCTTTTTATTACTGTATTGTGGATTTGTAGTTTTGGTATTGTTTAGATAAAGATGACTTATTTTTCTAAACTGGTGTGGTGTCCATTTGTAGTGTTTTCACTGCATTAGTGTATGTAGTCACAAATGCTTTACCCTGCGTCGGAAATAAGCCTGTCTGCCCGTGTCAAGCTACCAAGATGGTGAGCAGGACTTATTTTAGAAGTGTACCCCCTTAACCGGACTAGGGAGAAAGGTCCCTACTTGGACAAAGGTGCAAACCCTTGCCAACTAGAGACCCCCATTTCTAACAATAAGCCTACAGAATTTTTCATGGGTTGGGCAGGTCTCCTGACCGTTGCTTCACAAGTAACAGGGAAGCATCTTGCAGGCCTACAACTTCCTGTATATGTAGATTTGAAGTGCAGATATGCACTTGCCCTTGTGAACCTATGACAGTAGCATCTCCCAGTAAAGGCAACACTTATGTAGGAGAACGGACAGCCGTCACAAATGCAAGAGCAGGAAGACTAGACTCGTCCACTTTTGTGAAGCAGAGCTTGTGCTCAGCTTTACAAGTAAACCCATACAAAATCCAATACGCCTAACCATCCCAACACTACATGTGAATGCAACAGACTTGGCTTCCAAAAATACACAACCAAGCCTATCAGCGTCTGGTCTACAAGCAGCCTATTCGTCAGATCATTGTTAAATTTATTGTAAACAGTCCAGAATAATTTACTGCAGTATGGTTCTGCCGGTTCATAACCTTTGCCTCATCTTGCACACCGGCCTCCTTCTAAAACCGCTATTGTATTTCAGGAGGTCCCTCTTTCCGATTCCTAACACTCAGGCACCTTATCCCTTCACCTGCTGAAAAAGGAGTCTCCCATTTCAGCTTTATGCATCTACAGCAGATACTAAAAGACATCCAGAAACCAGACTAACTGCAGAGGGCCAGAGAAGAAAAACCGGAATCAGGAGACTACCAGATCAAAGATGAGAAACACGTGACAATCCTCTGGACACTACACCTGTAAAGATTGCCCTGCAACACACAAATCATTGGCTCGTGACGCTGTCATACAAATGCATGATATAACCCAAAGGGAAAAGGAGTTGAGGAGAAGGTGACTCCAAGGGAAACAGGGGCGTTCTATCATATGTTTAATACAAAAAAGAAAGAAATTGATAAAAAACAGACTAGCAGTTTTCAAACTGATGGTTCACGTATTGCTCTTTATTAAAGTACAATTCTACATGATCCTTAGTTACAGTGTGCAAGCTCCACCACATCTGTGCTATTATCACTCTGTACACACACAACACAAGTACTGGGGGATACAGTCACAAGAGATCACAAGAAAGGAAGACAGGCACAAGAATGTAACACTCAAAACCTGGAGACAATAGGAAGCAGCAAAGCATCTGGAAGCGATGGGTCACAGTGCAGGGTTAGCCGGGGGCCCTACAGTCAGAGGCGAGCCTGCACCATTGTGGCATTCTGTCCGCTGGTCCTCGAGGTGTGCGTTATCTAGTTACAGGGTGACTAGTTAAGTGCTCATGTTCCAGAACGGACCGCATCGCCACTCTAGTTCACAACAGGTCTCCTGAAGTCTCGGCCAGCAAAACGAGCCTTGCACCCTAGCTCCTCTTCAATTCTGTAGCAATGGAAAAGAGGGTGACATTATGGTACGAGAAACCAGCAATCAACCAAATAAAATTAGTGCCAAGGTAGAGCATCATCTAGAAATGACCCCCCCCCCCCCCCCCCGAGTCAGTCTTTGACAATCACGAGTATAGCAAGTTGAAATCTAAGGATTTAAAGTTCAAACCGCTAGCACTTGACATGCTGGGTTGGACTCTAAACTGGAATAGATTCTATGCAGGTCATCTTCCAATGTCTTAGCCTCGCAAACAGTTTCCTTGGCCTGGTTAAATAGACAACTTCGTGTGTAAGAATAAAACCTTTCATGTCTACCCATATTATATGAAGTGCGTGCTTAGACACTTACTTTAGGATTTATTCGTGAATGCCCAGGATTAACAGGCAGCAAGCAAACGCATTCTAATCCACCAATGGTAGCACATAACCCTTGGGGTTGGAGGCACGCAGGACTTTGGACTGGCCATTTTCCAGTAGGCCACTGAACCTACATCTTGCTGAAGTGTGGAGTAGGATTCTCTGTGTATATATTGTAGGACTAAGTGCTTTGCTATGCAGTGATAATTTACTCTAATTAGACACTTTATCAGAATTTGTAGGTGCGCAACTATAAATAAAAAATTAACGAGTGTCAGCACAGAACAGCTCAGAAATTTAAAACTTATGGAGGGAAAAACCCAACCTGGTCTACTTGCCCATAGCCCCCGAAGTCCAAAAGTCAATCCTATTCCTTCAACTGCCTTCTAGTGAAGGTATCACTTAAATCTGCAGTCTTTTCGACCCCTACAAGCTCTACTTTACATATCCCCCCATGTTCATCTCACCCATGTGAGAAACCTTTGCACGTTTAGTTCTATGACGAAACGTCATTGGTTACCAAGAACCACACCATAGCCCTAATCAGGTTTTTCTGGCCATAATTTAGGAATCCATTCAGCAGCATGGGTTAGCATGAGCCCTCACAAAGGTAAAAACGAAGTCGCTGCACTGTTTTCACGCTGTCTGCATGAGCGAAGTATTATCATCCTGGTGAAGCCCATTTCATGTATTGTTATTCCTAGAGCACGAGCATCACTTTGGTGTACTGTTGACAAGAATGATCAGTAACCAAACTAACATGTGCTTTATGGCAATGCACAGACTTTTGCTCCTCCTACATTGGGTACTCATGGAAGTCAACTGTCCCTTTCTACAACCCTATGAAAAGCAACACAGCTCTTTTCACATAGCTGTACATACCTCAGTAGCTGATTGTATTTTGCGAGACGCTCCGACCTGCATGGGGCTCCAGTTTTTATCTGAAAAAGAAATTTGCACTAATTTGTGGGCACTGCATAACCATATCTTTCACCAACCCTCCTTCCACCGAGCCAGCAAAGGGATAACGGGCGCTGCTGGCTGGACAAGCAAATCATATTAGACTTTCTGCATTTTACCCACAGCACCTACTTCCCTGCGTTTGATCGATGTGGCGGGAACAATGAAAAGACAAAGCAAGACCATTGTACCCACACAGTAGCCATATTGCATAGTAGTAAATACATTTTTCATGTGTGGCCAATGGTTAAACAAATTTGTGCACAGTCCGCGGATTCGTTTTTTGTGTGTAAGGCGGGTGTGGCAGTCCCTGCAAACCACATGTACATGGGAAGGGGGCTAAAGATATTTGGATGGTAGACCAAGCTGCTTAACGGTAAGTGCAGTTTCCCAGATCATATATTTTGACGTTTTGGCTGAAAATAATTCAGTATTGGTGCCAGGTGAACTATCGACAAAGCACTTGTAAGAACAAGGATATTTTAATGTCTCTTGAATTACAGCTGATCTGCTTCAAAGGGAACGGTTATCAGTAGGGAGAGCAACAAGGCCTACTTTTTGCCTTGGATTTGATGCAACTTTGACAGAAGTGCACTGGGCTCCTGCTAACAAGGACTCCATTGCCAGACTTTTCCCAAAAACTGTGCAACTATACCCCAATAGGCAAAACCTTTAGTACCCTCTGTAAGTCCCTAGTAAATGGTACTCCTGGTACCTAATGCCTGAGGTACTAAAGATGGTCCCCTAAGGGTTGTAGCACGAAGTGTGCCACTATTGGACACCTAACCAAACTCATGCAAGACTGCCATTGCAGGCTGCTTGTTTTGGTGTAGACCCAAAGTGAAAACAAGATACAAGACATCCCTCTGTGCCATGTCACCTAACACTATGCAATATTTGTAAGTCCCCTCTACAGCAGGGCTTACAGCCCTAAGGCAGACTGCCTTTTATTACACGTGAGGACATATCTACATGAGCAAATCTGCCCCTGTGCTGGTCAGTTCTATTGCTGCCAGTACAAGTGATCAGGGAAGCCATTTTAAAATATGAACTGGACACTGGTGAAAAAGTTCTCCAGCTACATGATGGCTTCACAGAAGATACAGATGTTTGATATCAAACATCTTTTATTCATAAAGCCACATGGATTCCAGTGATTGATTGATTTATTAATACCTGCACCCAGAGTGCACCTTAGAGGTGCCCCTTGAAAACCTACCAGCTACTGGTGTGCTGCCTAACTGGTTTTCGCCAGCCTGCCACCAGAGGGTACCCCAGAAGGCCAGAACCCAAGCCTACTCTGGCAAGGGGCATTATCACCACTTCCCACAGGATGGCCTGCAGATTAGCATTCCAAGGAAAGGGAGCTTCAAAGGGCCCATCGCCTTTGGTATGCGAATCTGGTTTCTCAAGAAAGTAAGCCGACCCTTTTGTCCAGAGCCCTTTAGCAACATTTCCTGTATTTCCAGGTGACTATTAAGTAGACCATAGATGTAACATACCTGCCCTGTGCACAGACCGACCACCAGGTCTGCAATGAAGGTGTCTTCAGTCTCTCCTGAGCGATGGCTCACCATCACTCCCCAACCATTTGACTGTGCCATTTTGCAACTGAAGGTCAGAAAAAACAAATGAGGCAATGGATTAGTTTTTCAGTAACTGACACAGCTCATCTGAACCTCCGCTCTCGTAACATGGCGTGGGGGTGGCATTTGCTTCCAATACAGAATTTCCATTTGTAGTGGCACCCACATTAACTCTAAGATCAACTGTATTGCCATAGGGATTACCACACCATTTCCCCCGAGTCCTCTACATCCACAAGAACGTTCATAAGCTCAGCCAGGGCATTTCATGCCAGATTGCTCATAGGCTAGCTGGTATGGCTTAACCCCATGCACATATTCACAGTCTGACATTTCTAGGAGAAGACGTGCCGATTTAACATATGAGCCTAAGAAATCACTAAGCGATTCATAAATGATGCTATAATCTATGTGCTAGAACCTTTTGGGACCATCAATCACATACCCTTGCATGAGCAGGGAGCCTCTAAGTACCTAGCCCCATTTAGTCCTATAACTGCTGGTACTGGATTTCTTAAATTGAATTGTTATCCAAGACATCTTGCTATAGAGATCCACTTAGCTGGTAAACCCATGCAAGGGAAATATATGGCACAGTGACAGAGGACAGTTATGACCAGGTCTACTAAAACTAGCAGGCACCAGTAAGCTGGCCAGGTCATACGCAATTTCAACAGGACCTGCAGTTCAAGGTTAAATGGTGTATGGCCAAATGCACCTAACCTGACATCTTTGTATATACAAAGAATAGCAAAGGATAACTTGACCCCTTGTGCCTTTTCATAGCTTCACTTCACATTAACTTTTGTGCTTGCAAGTAGGTTCACATTAATCTATATTTTCACAAGACCATTACCCATTCTCATGACTTTGTTTACTCCTGCATCTCTAACCAGTAACGTATGACCAGGATCCCCAAAAACCTCCAGTGCACTTCCTCAGCCTCACTTACGCTTGGAGGGACTCTGTGACAGAGCCTATCTGGTTCACTTTCAGCAACAGACAGTTGCAAGCCTTTTCTTGTACTGCTTTAGCAATACGTTTGGGATTGGTCACAGTCAGGTCATCGCCCACCACTTGGAATCCAACGCTGCCTGTGAACTTGGACCAGGCTGCCCAATCATCTTGGTCAAAGGGGTCCTCGATGGAGACAACTGAGGGGAAAACAGTTTGATCATCGACCAGAAATAACCAGGCAGACCGCATGATTAACAGCATGATTAACAGACAAGCATTGATTAAGACAGTCTGCAAACCACAGATTTCAAAGCGTAGCACCACACTACTTCCATTAACAGATTATACAGGCCAATAACACAAAGAAAGAAATTGCAATTTGGTTCACCATGTATTGAATAGACCAGCGAAATCATGCAAGCAAGGGTCACTGTATTCTAAAGGCACAATCACCAAACAAAGACTTGCACACACAGGAATGTAAGACATGTGCGAACAACAAACAGAAAGTTGGGCATCAAACCTATTCAGAGTGAATATTTTTTTGGTCTGCCTTTGACAACTATACTGCTCTTCCAGACCACCAACAGACCCCTCGGCCCTCCCCAAATACCCCATCAATAAAGTACATCATACATTGAGTTTAGACTGCCAGCTAACCATATTGCATTAACAGGAAATTGATCCGAGTGAAATCAGATTTCCCTACGTGGGACCTTTACATAGATTACAAAAGCCTCACTTCATACGACGTGTAATGTACTACATTTCCATTTAATAATTTCTACAGTTCAATTCTGCTCCCAATACATTATAGATCATTCTAAATTAATGTTTGCCACAATACACTGAGGGAATCCAACATGCCAGTTGTGTGGCCGCCAGGAGCCAGAGTTGATGCCATGTGGTTTTATCTACGTGCAGAAACAAGATAAACAAGCATTTACAATGCAATAGGTCTCGCATTTGCAAGAGTTTGAGATATTGGCATTGTACATTATAATGCCTTTTATTTATGGGTTTTGAAAACCTGCAAGCAGTGCGTAAACACAGCTTGCAGGTTCTCAACACAAAAGGCATGGTCATTTACAATGCTTCAAACTCTTGCAAATGCGAGACCTTTGTGACACTCACGCTTTAGCTGTAAACATCGTAAGCTAAAGAGAGAGCGCTGCGATTGCTTCACGAGTAAACAAATAGAAAAAAAGCATGCTGTTGCCAATTGCTTTTCTATTTGTTTACTTTTGTTACAATGGCGGCACCTGCGCTTAGGCTTTTAACATCTTAAGCTAAAGTGCAAGTACTGTGATTGCTTCAAACTTAAAGAAATAGAAAAAAATATGCAATTTTTATTCTATTACCTGCTTTTGAAGCAATCGCGGCATTCACGTTTCAGCTTAAATTGTAACATGGGGTGTCCTCATAGGAGGTTTCAAAAAGAACAAGCATTTACAATGCAATAGGTCTCGCAATTACGCAAGTTTGAGCTATTGCCATTGTAAATGACAATGCCTTTTATTTATGTTTTTGTTTGTAAAACATACATAAATAGCATTGTCATTTACCATGCTAAGAGCTCAAACTTGCGTAAGTGCGAGACCTATTGCATTGTAAATGCTTGTGCTTACAGGTCCCAGACACGTTTTCACCCTGTCTTAGCTTGAAAGACATCTTCTCCCTGTGTCCCAAGATGTAATGCTCCTCTATCCACAAGTTTCTGCTGTCGTGACGTTGCAGAACTGCATCACGATTGCAGCTGCCACAGTTTGTCGCTACCAGGGGTAGGTTGACCAGGCGTACCGGATTTGCCAGGATGGTCGCTGTTTTTCACCAGCTGTCCGGACAGATTTCGAGAAGTTTAGCTCATGTCCCGGTTTTTGGAGAGGCTCGACTAAAAACTGGGGTGAGGTTTTCTTTATGTTTTACAAAGCGGGGATAGTTAGCCGTTGGTCCAAGAAAGCGAATTAATTCACATGCAAGCTACTGGGTTTGAAAATAGCATCTTATATATGTTCTTACTGCCTGTTTTGTAATTCTCTGCTGAGGAGCGCTGTCATTCTGTGCGCTCGCTTAACGTAACATTATAGTCCTTCTTCTAATTTTTTTTAATGTCCCGTTTTTTTGCTTTAAAATTCTGGTCACCCTAGCCAGGGCAGAAGCGAGCTCAATGCGCCACTGCTGCTGAAAGCTACGCTTGCAAAACTTCGCTAGAGCCCCCCGTCTGCCTCCTCCTCTCTCTCTCGCACTCTGTCAGAAACCAGCCGCATGCATGCACACCTCCAGTGACCTGCTAGAGCAAACATGGCAGCTTATGGAGTGATAAATAAAACAAGTACACAATAAGTTCCGACCCATGACACATTCTGAACCAATCTTCTTTCCTGTGGATCCTCCGGACCCCAGCAACGGATATATCTATCTGCCCCAGTGTAACGCGCAAACACACAACCCCTTTTGTCAACAGCAGGGAGCACTCACCCTGCAGTGCACTCAGCTGGCGGCGGTGCGGAGGCTGCTGTCCACCATGGTGGGCCGGTGTTACAGCACCTGTTATCTCCAGGCAGCGGGGGCGCGGTGCCCTGTCAGTAAAAGTAGGTGTGTGCCTCGCTCCGGGCCCCCTCTCCCGCGCGCGAAGCCCCAGCTCTCAGTCCTTCTGCGGCTTCCTCCCAGACTCTCCTTCTGGCAGCCGCAGTCAACTGCAAGAAACTGAGCTTGGCGGCGTCTGGTCAGCCCACCCCCGATTGGCTGGGCCCGCTGCGACATCGGAGCGCGCCGGCCCCCGTACCCACGCCCCATTTGTTGTGATATGCGCGCGCCGCCGCGGAAAAGGAACTGAGGGAGCCCGGGGTGAGCTGACAGCACTGGGCGAATGCAGCGGCCATCTGAAAGTGGTGCATTTTATGGGAAACAATCGGTGATCTCGGACTAGAAACCCCACAACATCATAACTGGGGCAAGAAGTATTCTTTAGCTGCAATTGCACCTCGATAATATGGTTAAACGATGCAGTAGAAATAAATTCCGAAAACCCCATCAAATTATTTTTCTACAGGTTTCACTACAGGACAGCAGAATGTAACGACACAATACGGACAACTCAAGTTCAAAGTCGTACATGCGTTCATAAACGCCCTTCACACACAGTGCTTAATTTGTTTTTTTTAGAGGCCCGCTGCTGAATGCCCGGGTTGCGAATACCAAGTTTGCTCAGTTTTGATTACGCCTCATAACTCTTTCTTGTACTACCCTACACTTCATATCTCTTGACCTGGCTTTCGCAGCTTATTTATTTTGCTATCTTTCTCAGTCTTCATTATTTTACTTTCTCTGAGTCGAACCACCAATATGAAAAAATAAGCCTTGTAGGATTTGTATGACAGGAAAGTTCCTATTATCCCTAATTTCATTGTTTTAATAGAGTAGCAGCCATGATGTGTAAAAAAAAAAAAAAAAAAAAAAACGGAAGTCAGGCACTTTTGCCTGAGACGGGGGCGGGGCCTGCAATCCAGCAGGAAGTCCCGCCCGCCGCCACAGCCGCCGCCGCCGAGGAAGAAGTGGAGCGATGAGACACTGAACACGCCGAAAGAGCCCGGTAAGTGGTGGGAATGGGGGTCACGCGCGTGTGTATGTGTCTGGAGTGCGTGTGTGTGACTGTGGGGAAGGGGGGTGTGTGTGAGCGAGTGTCTGCCGTGTGCCTGCGTGTGCATGCGCTCGCCTGTGTGTGCGCATGCAGAGGGGTGGGGGGGGGGGGGGGGGGTGGGGGCTGCCTATATGTGAAGCGCTCTGATACCTGATTCGGTTCGGGGCTGGGAAATAAAAAAAAAAAAAAAAAAAAATAAAATGCTGAGTTACTCTGCGCATGCGCGGGTGAGACGCGCGCTCCCGCGGTGAAATCCGCGAAGGAAACGCTCGTGTCAGATTGGTGTCCACTCTCCCAATAACGGGCAACATTAGGTCTGAAGCAGACTCTCTCAATGCTCACGCATTGAGAGTACGTCTGCTCGACCTAAAAAGGAGTTAAGGAGGACTACTAAGCCTATTGACCAATGAAAAGCCACCATTTATAAAGGACAGGGGCCAATCAAAAAGATAAGCTGAAAGTGGGCGGAGCTTCATGCCCTTATCCTGAATACAGCATGTCTCAAAGAGACAGCGCAAGTGCTGCCTAGGCGAAACCTAAAAACTAAAAATTAATGCATAAGCAGTCACCTAGGCTGTTCTGCAGGATTCAGTAGGCACTGGAAAAAGATTGTAGTTTCCAAGGCATGTCAAGGAGTTATCATGAGCAATATAAACTATGTTAATAAATATGAAGCCAGTGCACAGTCTTAAAGGATGAAGCGTGCTCTCACCAGTTGGCAAGTATGTTACAGTAGTAAATGACTGGAGCAGGATACAGGAGTTTGGGAAATAAAAATTGCCTTTAGGAGAAAATGCACCAGGACCATCCAAGGAGACTATCCTATCAAAATTCAGACTGACTTGTGGGAAGGTGAGAGAAATGTTATGTTTGGAATCGCAGATTACCATCTCCCCATCTAGAATTCACTTAACAAAGGGTATCTATCCTAACACCCTACCTATAATGTCCAAGCGTTGCTTTATTCTGCTGCCCCTGAGAGAATATTTAATACTTGTATTGTGGACCATCACATACTATGTGTGTCATGCTTCATCAGGTCACACCCTGGTCCCTAAAAACCAGGGTGGGCTCCACCATGTCCCGGGGAGCACTTTAAATATTGCTCTAATACTAACCGGGGTTACAAACATTGAAATTACAACTACTTCGAGGTCAACTCCACACATTTCTAATACACACCACATAATTAGACACCAAACCACATAATTCAAAACATCACAATTACAATGCACCACATACATCTAAGCCTCATCACAAGATTCCTCATGCCACAAAATTCAACAGCACACCACATTGTTTAACTCCACTACATACCCCCTCCATAAAATACCATTCCACATAATTACACTTCATAACAATCCCACTTCTCATAATGCAATACACCCAATAACAGTTACTATCCACACAATTCCACTGTTGCAAATGGTTTGCTTTAATTTTACTTACTCCTTTTGCTACCCATTGCCAGGGCTGGTATACTGTAATCCTCTCTACCAATGTGGCCACCAATCGCACTTAGCCCCACTTTACCCTTCCCAGTGGTTCCGCTTTTGATGCACAATTGCCAACTGCATTTACATGCCTGAGTGCATTTGAACCCTGCTTCTGTTGAAGGCGCACATCCATGGCTCATCTTCCAGGCTCCTGCCATTCTCTTGGCATCCAGGCCCTTGTGGTTAGATCTTTTGATTCAGATATGGCTTTAACACCCCTCCACTTAATTCCAGGGCATTACCTTATTACCTATAGAAATCCTTCAATATTTGACATTTTTCAGACAGCTGGTTCTCGATCGGGGACAGTTTCCCTTCCCTGCATCCCAGTGGAACCACTACTAGCCCCCAGCTGCAGACAATTTGCTGCATGTCTAAATACATAAAGACCCAAAGGAGAGACAGATTGCATTGCAAATGCTTGTTAAAAGTATAGTAGAACTTTCGGGTGAACTTCCCATTCATGGACTTGTTGTTGCAGCCTGCTAAGCAGGCCTGCAACTGGATTGCTTGTCCCCGGTACATGTTCAGCCAAAATATGAATGTTGTGGTATATGCCTATGCCCAAAAGGATTTGGGCGAAGCAGGATATTTGCAGAGTGTGTCCCTGTTTTTGTAGATCGTACATTATCGTCATATTGCCCATTAAGTTTAGGACAACTTTGTGCCGTAGGTGAGGTAGTAACACTTTCAATGCTAGGTGAACAGCTTGAAACTCTAGGTAATGGATATGGAGACTCCAGAGTCCCACATCCCGCAATTTTTAAGGTTCTGGCATGTGGAACTATTGTTATGTAGGAGGCCATCATGCCTAAAAGTCACATGAGTATTCGGACTGACTTGGGTTCCAGGTTGAAGGTGTTGGGTTAGTGACAATGTTTTGTATCCTGTCTGTATTTAGGTATGCTAGTCCCAAGTGAGCGTTGAGTATGGCTCCTAAATGTGGCTGTGTTGGAGATGGTTGAAGATGCAATTTTTGCAGACTGATGGTAAACCCTAGTTGGTGTAATAGGGTGAGTGTGTTGTGTATGCGGTTTTGCAAAGTTGGGAGCAGTTTGCTTTTAGGAGCCGATCGTCCAAATAAGGAAACCCATGTAGGTTTGCCTGCGCAGATGTGCTGCCACTACTGCTAGACTTTGTGAAAACCCATGGTGCAGCAGTGATTCCGAAGGGAAGAACCTTGAATTGATAAGGTTTTCCTCTGAAAACAAATGGTAGATATTTACAGTGTGAGGGATGAATAGGTATGTGGAAATATAAATTCTTCAGTTCTAACGCAGCCATGAAGTCCAGAAAGTGATTCTACTATTACAAAAAAGCAAGAGTGGCCATGTGGAAGTGTTCCGATAGGATATAATGATTTAGTGGTCTAAGATCGAGAATGGGTCGAAGAGAGACATTTTTTGGGCATGGGGGAAGTATAATGACAAACTCATCTGTTATGTTTTCCCATGTTGGTAACAAAATTTGAAGACGTACTGAGAGGTGTTAAGTCGTTGGGGGAGGGAAGGGTGTGAATGGTAAGAAAGTCATTGTTTGGTATGCATTTACGGTCCGGTTATTATTTTCAAGACTGCAGCCCTGGATTTATTTCCTCTGTAGGCTGCCCTGTAAAAAAGTTACCATGGAGGTTTTTCCCTGATTTTTGTAGGAAGACCCTGTGGTGGGTGCTCCTCGTCAAAGGGGAGATTAAGAATTGCTTGTTGCACGTCAGGTTTAAAATCAGAAACAGTGCCAAGTATGTCTACGTACAAGAATACGTGTTTATGCAGTGTCCGCAGAATCTAGAGTTGTTGATTATCTTTTCCTCATTAACAATTTCATAACCCCTTTTCTTGTATTCTTCTGGGAGATAGAGTCCCTCAGTTTCATCCCAGTCAGCACTGTTGTAATGAGCTGGACTGTTGGCAATACGCTATTGATTAGCAGATTGTGCTGCTATCCTTTAGCCTGAGGCAATCCTTTTCAACTCCTATTCTGGGGAGGTGCGTTCCCAGTTGTTAGTAAGTTTGCTCTTTTGCATGCATTAGCCACTACCAGCGAGTCCGATGTCCATTTCCCCCTAATGCAGAGGTCTTCAACCTGTGTGGCAAGACCCCCAAGGGGTTCCGGGAGTCCTAGGAAGGGGGTTGTAGATTCCCCGGCTTCACTTGTCCCTATAAAAAGACATCCATCTGCCATCCTGGGATGGCTAATTGAGATCGTTATCAGCTGTTTGCCTGAATAAAAGGCAAATGCGCTGGTAATCTGCAAGTGTAAAGGATGCTTGGGAGCCTTCTGGCTCTTTGTGAAGACAAAGATGTGTGTTTATTTGAGTTGAAGTGCAAAGAGTTAACTAGTGGGCTGGGAAGTTCTTTCTTTTAATTTTAGTGCATTTACACAGCCCTCTGTGCCCCTAAAGAGGTCTTGAAGGGACAGTTATGTTTAAAAAAAAAAAGAAAACTGCATTACATACGGTCTGGCATTATTAAAAACCTACATTTTGAAAGCACCGTTTTATTGTAAAACCATTCACACGTTTTGCAGCATTATATCTTACCTTGTGTGTAAAGCAAGTATAAAAAATGGACTTGCAAATTCACTATGCTGTGACTTTGTAGCACTAAGACTACACATCACTTTTCTCCACAGCATCAATCAAGATTTAATTCTGTGGGTCTCTGGTTGCACCATAGACCTCTGCAGTGCATTGACTAATAGAGGTTTCATAATTTACTACTGTGCATTTCCCACTGAGCAATAACTTTTTTAATTTATTTTTAGTTTATGCTACCCATTATTTTATATGTGAATACCTGAAGGTGAAAGAGCCAAAAAAACGTATAAAATATTTTGGGCTTATTTAGGAGAGGCTTGCATTGCCAGAGCATCACTTTTTTTGATGCTCCAAGTGGCGCAACCATCTTAACAATATCTATGAGGCAGTGCAAAGTCACCCTGCAAGGCTTTGCATTGCCTCATATGGAGTAATCAGTAAGACATAGCAGCGCAAGTCACTGGGTTGCTTTCTCTGCGTCAAGGAGGTATTCCATGGGCATTGCGTGGGGTTCCCACGCAAAGCCCATGGATTGTGCTGCTGCCCCATATTTACAAAATCATGTAAACCTCGGGCAGCTCCAAAACTAACGCCTCTCTAGTGGAGGTGTAACGAGGAGAAATGTTTTTAATTTCTCCTCGTTTTTTCCTCTTTTCACGTGTGCCTCATTCTGCAGCTCTCATAGAAATAGGAAAACGCCCCTCAGGATTGTTTTGGTGAAGGAAAGTGCCTCTTCCCGTACAAAAACAATTCGGCCACCGTTAGTGCTAGGCAGCAATTTGTGAAGGGAAAAGAACTGGAATGCACTGTGTTACATAATTAGTTTATTCCTGCCCTTTCACATTGGCATTGGGCAACGCCAGAAGATTTGGAGCGGTCCATCGCCAATTCCTCATAAATAAGGCCCTTTGTTTTTTAGCTACACCTTTGGCTACACCCCTACGCTCAATGACCTTTGGTCTGGATATGTTCATATAATGTTATAAGTAAACTCCCATTCTATCCTATGAGACAGATAGCCTTTCCATAGTGAAAAATGAAACACTAATTCACTACCAGAACATGTCACATACCAGTACATGTCTTACCTATAACATATACAGCACCCTGCCCACAGGGGTACCGTGGGCCTATCTTAGGGGTGATTACCTGTAAGAAAAGTGAAGATTAGGGCTTGGCAAGAGGGTGCACTTGCCAGGTCGTCATGGCAGTTACAAACTTCACACAGACACTGCAGTGGCAGGTCTGATAGCCCTTTTAAGGGCTGCTTGGGTGAGTGGCACAATCAGTACTGCAAGACCACCAGTACCATTTGATTTACAGGTTCTGGCACCCTCAGTGCACTTTACTAGGGACTTACCAGTAAGTCAAACATGCCAATCATGGAAACACCAATCCATAATACAATTTATTATAGGAGTCCTTGCACATTAATACTGAACAGCAATGAGGAAGTGCGCAGTGAAACTGAACAAGCAAAAACAGACAAAACTAGGTCGGAAAGAAGAAAAAAAACCCAGGAGAAACATGCCAAAAGATGGCAGATATAACAGGGGCATTTATAGTTATCGATATATGTTGATGACGAGAAGAACCAGTTTCTAGAAAGTTTTGTGAGAAGGGGGTCCTTTCGCCTAAAAAAAAAAAAAAAAAAAAAAAAAAAAAAAAAAAAAGGTTTGACAAGGGGGTCTCGACTTCAAAAAGTTTGAAGACCAATGCCCTAATGTATATAGGATAAGATGGTACAGCCATATTTTTTTTGTCCAGTCATGGTGTTTTAACTCGTGCCTTTATAGGGGCCTTAAAAATGTTGGCATGACGTAGCACTCCTTTAAGGTGTGGTAAGTATTGTGACCCCCCCTTTGAGCAATAGATAGTGTTTCGAAAAGGAAGTCATCTGTGATAGGGTCTTTATGTAGAGGCACGTTATGAAAAGCTGCAGCTCTGGGTATTAGAGCTTGATAGGCAGAGGCATAATATGGGGGTGATGGATTTGTGGGACAAAGGTCTGGGTCTGTATCCCCCTGTGATTCTATGTCAAGCATCTCAAGCAACCCCAGTATGTGTGTCCTCTGGTATGTTAGCCTAAAATTGGATGGGTGAATGAGGGAACATGATGCCTAGTTCAGAATCTTGTGGTTAATCAGGTGGTAGGGTGGCTGGTGGTGTCCTGTTGGTGGGTTTGGTGATGTAGGCATGGGAAAGTGTAAAGGGCTAGTAACAATTACCTTTTTCTTCTTTGAGAGGTTGCACCGGAAGGTCTATAGCCTCTTTAATAGCTATTTGTCTTTTAGATGACAAAGGTTTTGCCAATTAAAGAACTATCTTAGTTCCTGGTTAAATTTGCAGTGTTCTTTGCCTCGGATACAGCCGTTCCTGCATAGCATAGATTGGTTCGGGTAGAGGTTTCTATCTAAATGTGTAACATTTTGGAACCAAAGAATGTTTCGGATTTGATGTGGACTGATCCATAGCACTGGGACTTGTCTTTCGGAATCAAAGTGGAAGTTAAGGGAGTTGCCAAATCGGACTTTGAGGAAGTGGAGGCCCCTGCTGTAGGCTAAGATTTTGGTGCTGAGCCAAAGGGCAGGGCATCTCAATATGCCATGGCTTTTCTACAGTGGCAGAACGTGAGCAGTTTTTTGGGATGGAACAGATTGGTCTTTGGATTGGGGATAATTGTACTCCCAGTACAAGGTTTGATCGGACTGGAGTCTGGCTGAATCTTGTTCCATGTCTGAACAAGAGTGAATCCTGGATGGACAATGATTCAGCCGATGCCTCTTCCTCCAGACCGAAGATGTCAGACGAGTCATCTGCTGGTCTGTGAAGCATTTCTTGGCGACTGGCACGTAGATCTCGAAGTGTCTTTTTGGACCTAAAAGATCTGCAGGCCTTACAGATATCCATCTCCATCCACCGAGAGGCAGATTGCAAACTGAATGTTGGTCGCTGTGAGGATGTGTGGAGTGGCACTACGGACAGAAACAGAACGGAGTCAGTCTATCAGCAGCTCATTCTCCAAAAATTGTTGAAGTAGAAGAGGCCTGACCAGGTGTGGCCTTGTAGGCCATGGAAGCGAGTTATAGAACCAGACAGACAAATCTGTTTTTGCTCGGAATGCAAGAGTGACTACACGATCAAGACTACAGTCTATTTGAAGGATCCACTAGCGAACCGAAGGAGCTGTAAAGGATCTCAAACCGCACTACGAAAGATTACATCCGAACCAGTCGGCGGAAAAAAACAATCTAAATCTATGCCCACACGCAGTATCACTAACAGTCGGAGGAGTCGCAAAACCTTGTGACTAACTTCTTTCAAGAAAAACTTCTAATCATCCGAGCCAAACACTAGATGACAGACTTATGCTCATGTGCATCTACAGCACACATGCCATGAAAATATACTTACCTTATTACCGCTTGCAGGCTGTGCCATGGTAGCTCCCTCCAGGGCAAGCCCTAGCAGAGTTAGTTTGGGCCTAAGGATGCAATGACATTCTCAGCCAGCGCATTTTGTTTTTCTACATGCATAATAATCAATCGTTAGTAAAAAAATAAACAAAAAACAAAATCAGATAACTACAAAGTATTGTTCAAGGATCCCGAGAGTGGAGTGGAAGATTAAGTCTAGTTACAGAACATACTAAAGCGAGGCCCTCCAAACTACAAAACAGCCAGGGCTTGTCTTCGGTAGTTTAAGGGCATTCTGCTGTCTTTGTTAACCTGTAATGCCCACAGTGACCTTTCCACGCTTCTCCTTCTGACTTGCCAATAATGGAGTTTAACAAAAAACAAAACCTTGTTCGAATTGACCAACTTTAAATGTTTATTTTATCCTGCTGGCAGCCTTAATTAATCATATCTACACAAAAAGGTATTGGGGAGTGTCACCATACCTGAAGGGTTTGAGCGGTTTCTCAGTCGGAGTACGTCCTCCCTGGGCGGAATAACAATCACAAAAAATACCCCAATGGACCAACTTGTGGTCAGTGGTTCTGGTTTACTAATTATACACGAGAAATGAATAGGGGGGGGGGGGGACACGAGGAAGGGGGCCTCTAGTGAAAGGTTGCACCTAACTCAACCATGAATGTGGGGGAGAAACACTTTGTTTAATTACCCTCACACACCCTAGTGGTGTCATGCTTCATCATCGGGTCACCCCGACTACTAAAAGTCTGAGTGGGCTCAACCACAATGTTGGGAGCTCTTTAGATAAATGAAGATCAGGGGGGTTAAAGATTAGGAAACCCGGGGAGACCCCTGGTTTCCCTTTATTCTTGGGTCTGTCTGGGTTATTAAAAACTCTTTAAAATGGGTCCGTAGGAGTATTATGGTCCTAAGACCCTGGCGCCGACAGGTTTCAGTCCTGGGTGGCCGTATAGGTCCTGGACCTGCTACCCGACACAACATCGGCCAAAGTCTCACCCAGGCACAGAACTGGGATAAATTGAAAGAACTGAGACGCTGCCAGATGAGAATCCTCCTACACGGAGCCATCATGACAGAACACCTTTGGGGCAATGCAGCACCGACAGGCTTGTTGGTTACAAATGCACCTAGGATATTCCTAGAGGATTCCCAATTTAAAAAGGAATGGTCACTGATCGCATGATGCTACTCACGGGACTGGTTAATCCGAATTATCAACACTGCCAAACATCTCTCAGATGCCATAAAAAACAGTGAAGACCACCTCCTAACAGAGATAAAGTGGACTCTACAAAAAGAAACTTGAGGAGGTCAGCAAAGAAATAACCAAACACAAAGATGACCTCATGCAAAATAAAATCGCTAAATTACAAAAGGATCTGAAAACATTTAGCCATGAGAAGGTATACCCCTACATAAAAGAAGACTACAAGGGTCAAGAATACTCGACACGGGATCATCACGTAGCAGACAGTCCGGATCAGACGACTCAGAACAAGAGGACTGGTCAAGCGATGGATCTAACAGGAGCTGGCAAAATAAACCGAGAAGACCACAGAGAGGTGGCTATAATCAGAGATCTGGATATCCACAGATGTATCCATGGCCAGGCCCATTTGGCCCAGTTCCCTACCACGGCCCACCACAATATCCGGCAGGACCCTACTTCCAACCTGATTTTAACCAACATTTTTTAGGACAGGGCGGAAGGAGAGGCAAATGAGGTTGACGGGGCAACAGAAGAATACAGTGGGAGGAAGACCGCACAGGAGTGAACACGACAAGCAACACCAGAGGCAAACAACAGCCAGGGACAAGCATGATGAGTGACTAGTCGTTAACCTCACGGATACTACCCCAACTACAGATGAGATTGCAGTCTTAGAGAAGGGTCTTGGATTCGTTCCAACTACCTATCTAGACAAATTCCAATTGCGATAAGAATTGGGAGAATTCTTTACAAAGATTAGGCTGAAGACTTTCTTTCTCAACAAAGAAAGACCCCCTAATGATGACAGCAACACTGACTTGAGACTCAAGTCAACCTTCTTTCCTCCATCATCCATGATGCCCCCAGAGGTACTCACGTTAGAGGAAGCAATAGTAAAAGAAGTTGAAGAACTTCAACCAAAGGGGAACACATTTAACAACTTGAGTAACAAAGGAGTGAACTGCCCTAGAAAAATTGAGAAACAGGACGGAGATAATTATAACACCTGCCGACAAAGGTAGAGCAACAGTGGTCCAAAGTACAAATGCTTATAGAACTGCATGTCTCACCCTCTTGGCCGACAACAAATTTTACAGAATGATCAACACAGACCCTACACAACAACTCAGGAAAACTATCTCCACACTAACAGGCCCCCTTCAGAAGGAATGGATCACCAAAAAAGAACATTGTTTTCTCAACCAAGAGGATCCACGGATACCTCTGTTCTACACAATTCCCAAAATTCATGAAGAGAAAATAGCCCCTCCGGGCAGACCCATTGTCTCGGGGATTGGATCGATTCTCGAACCAATGTCTTAAATATACAAACTGGTTTTGGCAGTGGACAGCACCAGTTGAGTGGGTAATTACCTTGATACGTCTGGCACTTACAGAGAACTTCAAGTTTGAAAACCAAAAGTCCATAGTACTTCAATGGGCAGTACAATTGCTCCTAGCATCGCATGTCTGTACATGAGCCACTTTGAGGACAGATATATGGACAACGAACCCATACACCAACAACAACTGTAAATGGTACCGATATATTGATGATGTGCTGTTAATTTGGAAAGGCGATGATCAGAGTCTAAAACAATTCACAGACTGGATCAATGGGTTAAGCCCACATTTACGCTTCACCTTGAACAGAAAAAAATCAGCTTTTTTAGACATCAATGTAACTGCCAGGGATGGCACACTGACTAGTTCTCTGTACACCAAACCCACTGACAGGAACAGTTTGTTAAGATTAGACAGTGCACAACCACGTGCCCTCAGAGACAACCTTCCAGTGGGACAATTCTTACTATTTCAGAGAAATTGTTCAGACCTCCAAGATTACAAGAAAGAAGCACATATTCTAACAGAGAAACTGAAACAAAGATTACCCTGTGAAAATCATCGCACAAGCCAAGAGAGCATGCAATGCTTAAAGACTCCTTGACTCATGAGGACACAACCAGAACAAATATTTTGTGTCACAACATTCAATTCATCCTCCAATGATGCGAAGAAAATAATTAAGAAGTGGCCTATACTTGCATCCAACAAACTCACGTATGAAAAGCTAATGTTCTCATTCAGAAGAAATAAAAGCCTAGAGGACACTAGTCCATACAGACACACACAAACCAAAAGACGACAACCAATTGACATTCTGGAACAATCCCTCAGTAACAGGTAATTTTCCCTGTGGGTCATGTGTGGTGTGCCAATTCACTGAACACACCAAAAGCCTTGATCTAGGTCTACATACACCTCGGGAACAGATCACACGAATTGCAATTCAGATTCGGTGGTTTATCTCAGCAAATGCCCGTGCGATTTGACCTATGTGGGCATGATGAGTTGTAAGGTGAAGATTCGTATTAGCGAACACAGGAGCACAAGCAGGCATGCCATCACAGCACACTATAAGGAGAAACAACATAAAGACCGAGACATAAGGTGGACAGTGATTGAGAAAGTTAAGGGTAGTAGCAACCTGCAGAAAAGACTCCTGGACAGAGAACAAAGCTGGGTGTACCGCTTGAAAACCCATGAGTGGCCTAAATGACATGTACTCCTTGGAGCCAACTTAACAAGTAAGCGATATTTAATTACTTAAATGTAATCATTGAGGATCTCAATATCCTACAGACCAGGTCCTTACAGATCAGTGAAAAGTAAGTTCTCTTTATGGCGCAAGTATGATACTAGTCTCTAAGAGGACTAGTATCTTATAGTAAGAATGACCTCTGGTGGATTCCCACAGACTGACATATTATAGTGGAGGCATATAACTGCTATCATCACCTAATTTTAGATTTCCTGGAGTTACCTCTAGTCACAGGCTTTTATCCCCTTCATATGCATAGCATTCCTCAAATTCCCCTACTCTTCACTCCAAAGTGACCAATCTAGCATTTCCAGGCAACGAGTATACACATTTTTAATGTTGCCAAAAATTGTAATCAAGATGACAACTCGGAGGAACTATAAATGCCCTATACCTGAATTACAAGTCACACTATTCTATCAACACCTATCACTATCCACATTATTGCGCCTCCAAGCCCAAATGCGCTAGATTCAGAGGCACGTCTATGATGTCTTTGAAGGTCCCACTCTGTTTTACGTTATGCTGGATCATTTCTCAGATATGTCCGTTGCGACTCCGCACAGGCTTAGAACTACAGATTCAAGAGTAGGAACTACAATCCCCATACTTATTAGCATTAGCGACACCAACGTAACATCGCGGTGACGTTGCTTTCGGTCCCCAGAGCAGGGGCGGGATTCCGGCACTCCGGTTCCTTTCCAGCGCTACCCTTGGATACATGATCACCGGTCTCCAGAAACGCACTGCACAAGCCACTGCGCTTGTGACGAGGCCTGGTCACCCCTCCTGCTTCCCACGCCTGCCGCTGTCTCCTGCCTGCCTCCTGCCGAAAGCGCGACCCAGCCGCCGCTGGGCCGCCCGGATCACCCCCCCTGCTGCCACGCTCGGAGTGCCCGCCGCCCAGGGTCCCGCCGCTGCCCCCTGCGGACCCGCCCACCACCAGCCCATTCGCTGCCCAGCTGACCCACCCTCCCAGGCTCCTTACTTAAGGGGCATACGGGGGAGACACAGGAGTGACCACTGCACCTTCGACGAGGCCTGGTCACCCCTCCTGCCTCCAACGCCTGTCGCTGTCTCCTGCCTGCCTCCTGCCTGCTGAAAGTGCGACCCAGCCGCCGCTGGGCCGCCCGGATCACCCCCCTGCTGCCACGCTCGGAGTGCCCGCCGCCCAGGGTTCCCGCCGCTGCCCCCTGCGGACCCGCCCACCACCAGCCCATTCGCCGCCCAGCTGACCCGCCCTCCCAGGCTCCTTACTTTAGGGGCACACGGGGGAGACACAGGAGTGACCACTGTGCCTTCGACGAGGCCTGGTAACACCTCCTGCCTCCCACGCCTGCCGCTGTCTCCTGCCTGCCTCCTGCCTGCTGAAAGTGCGACCCAGCCGTCGCTGGGCCACCCGGATCACCCCCCTGCTGCCACGCTCGGAGTGCCCGCCGCTGCCCCCTGCGGACCCGCCCACCACCAGCCCATTCGCCGCCCAGCTGACCCGCCCTCCCAGGCTCCTTACTTATGACGCCCCCAGAGTGACCGCGCAGCGGACGCGCGCAGCGGGAGCACCAAATGAGCGCCGAAGGCACGCCAAAGGTAAGCCCGACTGCGCCCGTCCGCGCCTGGACCGCGCCCAGTGCCAGGACCCCTGGCTCCCGCAGACACCAGCCGGACCTACGACGCCACCGAACTCTACGCACTCAACGCCGGCCGAATCCCGGGATGCTATCGAGCCACCCCGAGACGCACTCACGGACCCTTCTGCTGCCACTCCTGCAAGTACACCTGCACTACTCCAGCACCGACTGAGACCAAGACGGGCAACAGCAGCAACCACCTGAAGTGCATCCTGCTCAACACCCGCTCCGTCCAGACACGCCGTCGAGCTCTGGAACCTGCTCGACACCACAGCCCCAGACGTCGCCTTCCTCACGGAAACCTGGATGAACGCCTCCTCAGCGCCCGCCATCGCCATCCCAGACGGCTACAAGATCATCCGGAGGGACCGCATCAACCAGACTGGAGGAGGCATCGCCATCATCCACAAGAACACCATCCGCATCACGACCAACACCGACGACACCCTCGCACCCGCCGAGCACCTGCACTTCCAGGTCCACATCAACCCCAAGACCACCCTCAGAGGCACCCTCATCTACAGACCCCCAGGACCACGCACACAATTCAGCGAAGACATCGCCGACTTCATCAGCCCGCACGCCCTTCCCTCCGCTGACTACATCCTCCTCTGGGACCTCAACTTCCACCTGGAGAACAACAACGACCGAAACACCACCACCCTGCTGGACAACCTTGCAAACCTCGGACTCAAGCAGCTGGTGACCACCCCCACCCACTACGCCGGACACACACTCGACCCCGTCTTCTCATCCAGCAAGGACATCGCCTTCAGCCACGCCACTGGACTCCACTGGACGGACCACAGCTGCGTCCACTTCAGCTTCAGAAGGACCACGACTCACCACCACCAGCAACAGGTGGCACGCAGAAGCTGGAACAAGATCACAACCGACCAGCTCGCGACCTCCCTGAGCAAGAACCCACCCACCAGCGCAACGAACCCCAGCCAAGCGGCCACCAACCTCACGAAGTGGATCAGCGACTGCGCAGACGACCTCGCCCCCCTGAGGACCCCGCACAGCAAACCCTGCAGCAAGAGAGCCCCATGGTTCACCGACGAACTCAAGAGCTCCAAGAAGAACTGCCGAGCCCTCGAGAGAGCCTGGCGCAGAGACCCAACACCAGACAACATGACTGCCCTCAAGCTCGCCACCCGAAAACACCACCAACTGATCCACGCCACCAAGAAAACTGCATTCAAGGAACGACTGGACAACAACGCACACAACAGCAAGGAACTCTTCAACATCGTTAAAGAGCTCTCCAACCCCAACGCCGGAAACAACAACATCACCCCTTCGCAAGACCTCTGCAGCTCCCTCGCCGCCCACTTCCACAACAAGATCGCGGACATACACAACAGCTTCAGCACTCAACCGACGCAAGCCACGACCGAAGCACCGCCCCCCACCACCACCCTACGCGCCTGGACCCCGATCAGCACCGAAGACACCGTCCGCACGATGAACTCCATCCACTCCGGATCTCCGACCGACCCCTGCCCTCACCACGTCTTCAACAAGGCCGACGCTGTCATCGCACCCCACCTGCGGGACATCATCAACACCTCCTTCGCCACCGCCACCTTCCCGGAGAGCTGGAAGCACGCCGAACTCAGCGCTCTACTAAAGAAGCCTTCAGCCGACCCCACCGACCTCAAGAACTACCGCCCCATCTCGCTGCTCCCGTTCCCTGCAAAAGTCATCGAGAAGACCGTCAACAAGCAGCTGGCCGCCTTCCTCGAGACGAACGGATCCCTCGACCTCTCGCAGTCTGGCTTCCGGGCCAACCACAGCACCGAGACCGCCCTGATCGCAGCCACCAATGACATCCGAGCCCTGCTCGACAACGGAGAAACGGCGGCCCTCATCCTCCTGGACCTCTCCGCGGCCTTCGACACTGTCTGCCACCGTACACTAGTGCAGCGCCTCAGCAACGTCGGAATCCAGGAGAAGGCACTAGAGTGGATCACCTCCTTCCTCGCCGGAAGGACACAGAGTCCACCTCCCCCCGTTCAGATCAGAAGCCACCGAAGTCATCTGCGGCGTCCCTCAAGGCTCCTCGCTCAGTCCAACCCTCTTCAACGTCTACATGAGCCCCCTTTCTAAAATCGCACGCCAGCACAACCTCAACATCATCTCCTACGCCGACATCCAGCTGATCCTCTCCCTCACCAACGACCCCACCACCGCCAGAGCCAACCTTCACGAAGGGATGAAAGAGGTAGCCGAATGGATGAAGAACAGCCGCCTGAAGCTGAACTCGGACAAGACGGAAGTCCTCATCCTGGGATCCTCACCCTCCGCCTGGGACGACTCCTGGTGGCCCCCCGCCCTAGGCAGCGCACCCAAACCAACAGACCACGCACGCAACCTGGGCTTCATCCTGGACTCCTCCCTCTCCATGACCAGACAAGTCAACGCCGTCTCCTCGTCGTGCTTCAACATCCTGCGCATGCTACGTAAGATCTTCCGGTGGATCCCCACTGAGACCAGGAAGACGGTCAACCAGGCCCTCGTCACCAGCCGTCTGGACTACGGCAACTCCCTCTACGCCGGAACCACCGCCAAACTCCAGCAAAGACTCCAGCGGATCCAGAACGCCTCAGCACGACTCATCCTGGACATCCCCCGTCGCAGCCACATCTCCGGACACCTGAGAGACCTGCACTGGCTCCCGGTCAACAAGAGAATCCCCTTCCGTCTCCTCACCCACGCACACAAAGCCCTACACAACCAAGGCCCAGGATACCTCAACAGCCGCCTCAACTTCTACGCTCCCAAATGCCAGCTTCGATCGACCAGCCACGCCCTCGCCGCCGTCCCCCGCATCCGAAGAGCCACCACAGGGGGACGGTCCTTCTCCTACCTCGCCGCCAAGACTTGGAACTCCCTCCCGACCCACCTCCGCCTGACCCAGGACCACCTCGCCTTCAGGAAGCAACTCAAGAACTGGCTGTTTGAACAGTAGCGGACCCCCCTCCCCTAGCGCCTTGAGACCCTCTGGGTGAGTAGTGCGCTATATAAATGCTATGATTGATTGAAGCCGAGGATCGGGACCCTAATAGGTTTGAGGAGCGGGGTGAGATCTCCAATTGAAGTAAGTGACCAACTGCACGCGTAGACACATTAAGTATCGGACCACGCTAGCGAGATGTATGAAATGGCCAGTCAGGCTTACAACTCAGATTTTAGTTTTCTCCTCCCGTCCGCATTCTTCCAATTCCTGCTTCCTCCAATCTCACTCGGACCTTCACTCTATGGTTACCTCACTGCCACCCACAGTATACTTCCGGTCCTGTGTGATACTCTCACCCCCCCCCTCCAAGTAGGGTAAGATACTGAGTGAATGAGGGAGAATGTATAGGCTAGATGCATGTATGATGTATGTACGCTCGCTATACTTTTAATGGCACATTGTTGAGAGGTAACGTTGTATTCTGTACATAGATACTGGCACCTGGTGCAGGCGCTCTGGTATATACAAAGACTAACACGCAGGTAGTGTTAGCATGCGAATAAAATCGCCACATCACGAATACCTGTCACATAGAATTAGTGTGTTACAGAAGAGATGAGTGGCACAAGAGGGGATGAGACTGATGACAGTTCTGCACATAATTATGGCATGCTTGCATGTCTGGTCTCCACGATGCACCGAAATGGTATTAAGCACAACAGTAATACTGTATCAACTTTATTTTTAATGTTATATGTTGTCTGTCGCCGACCTTTCTTTTTATTCACAGATGGAGGATAACGGATACATTATCTGTTACACACAAACTAGGAGTAGCTACTCTGCCCTCACCCCACGGATAGTATAGGGACTTCCCCACCCAGTAAATCTCAGAGGGGGTATCCCTTTGCCCTGAAGAAAGTCCAGGACCTATACGGCCTCCCAGGACTGAAACATGTCTGCACCAGGGTCTTAGGACCATAATACTCCTACGGACCCATTGTAAAGAGTTTAAAATAACCCAGAAAGACCCAAGAATAAAGGGAAACCAGGGGTCTGCATGAGGTTTCTTAATCTTTAACCCCCCTGATCTTCATTTATCTAAAGAGCTCCCAACACTGGTTGAGCCCACCCCGACTCGGGGTGACCTGATGATGAAAATGACACCAGTAGGGTGTGTGAGGGTAATAAAACAAAAAGTCTCTCCCACATTCCTAGTTGAGTTAGGTGCAACCTTTCACTAGAGAGGCCCCCCTTCCTCGTCCCGCCCGCCCCCTTTTTTTCCCATTGTTTCTCGTGTATAGTTAGTCAACCAGCACCACTGACCACAAGTTGGTCCAATAGGGTATTTTTTGTGATCCTTAATTAATCTGCATGTACAACCATGGTAAACCAGACATGGCAAGGACACCAATTGGAAAGGGGGTCCAGCAGTGTGCCAGCGTTAATGGATCCATCCCCAATTCTATGGCCCTTTTGCTCATACAAAAATAGTTTATATCATGCAGAAGGAGAAGAAAGGCCACACAGGAAAGAGTTTAAAGGGGCTCACATTAAACCTCTACCACAGGTGGGAAGAAAGTGTATACCTTAATCACTTTCAACCAGACTGTCACCAGTTTGCCAGTGAAACAAATTACTGCAGCTTGAAATAATTTTGGGTACTCCTGGAGCAGGTGGAGTAACTTACTGTCCAAGTATTAGTGTGGAGATGTAGAGGGGCTTTGGTTTGAAGACAACCAGACAAAAAAAATACTACCAGACTTAATGCAGGAAAAAAAGTCAAACATGACAGACCAGACTTGTGCCAGGGAACCCCATACTCACTACAAGTTTAAAGGAAGCAAGCTAAACAGGTTTAAAGAGCAAAGAAATCAATGGCCTTTTGAATTAGTCTTTGGGGGTTCCACCTTTATTTAAGGAGGTACTGACCTGAATAATGAATTGCTTACAGATTTAATACACTATGACCCCTGCACCTGGCAGCAAAACATGTGTCTCCAAATTCTCCTTTAAATTGTGTAAGCCCCTCAAATGTCCACATTATCTCTCCTGATCCAGCTGTCAGAATACATTACCTGGGTAGTTCTGGGCAAAGCTCTTGTATAGGTCAGCAAGCTTGTCAGAGGAGATGTAGCGGCTGGGGTTATCTGGCGACTTGAAATCCAGGTCATATTTCCCATCACGATAAAATTCTGAAGCAGCAACATCCATGCCAATCACGATCTGCTCAGAGTAGCCAGCCTTGCTAATGGCAGTCTTCAATAGCTCTAGAGCTGAAAGAACAATCAGAGAGAACATGAAAATACAAGGCAATACTTGCTGAATTACATAGGATTTGGCATTTTAGAAATCACTACCCCTAGAAAATGTAATACAGTATGGTTCCTGTTGACTAAAGCCTCCTCTAGAACCCTTTTCATGTTTGCAGCTTTCTTAGTTTGTAGCCCCACCTTATTTTGTTTTGAATTAGGTTTTAAACTAGCGGCCAAGCGTGGGTACATGCCAGGCTGAGCCCTCCGTCCCAGTGCTACCGATCTTTTACAGGCACCACCCTGCTGAATATCCACCCATGCCTTGACCAATGTAGCTGTAACAGGAGTCCAGCCAAATATGCATTTCTTTCTTTGTGAAGGAGTTATTTCTGACACTCAAGATACTCCAAGGGCCTCCTCGTATCTGTGTTAACCGGCTGGGGAATTGCTTCGGTCACTACGAGATATAAATAGATCAGTCTGCTCCCGGCTCCTACACCGATGACAGCACAGCACTCCGTTACATTTACAGTAATAGGCTTAGCTCCTGTTGAAGATGGAGGAACTAGAAATTGTACAGGCACTAGTGCAGAAGCTGCACGAGAGTCAGCTTGAACTGTGAACTCACTCCATGCGCCAAAGACCTGCACATCGTCTATGGTTTGTTGCCACCGAAACACGAAGGGCACGTGTCACTTTCCTGCTGCGTGTCTGACTAACACCGTTATCCCAGACATCTGCATGCCTGGGGTGGGGGAATACAACCAGTCTGACACTGAACGAATGGAGAAACCCCCTTGCAAAACTAAACACATGTACCCTGTACATGAACAGTGTGCTGTTCTACATTTAACAAAAATATAGCAGACTCTTGGGGGCCTCAAGGACTGCAACGCAATATACATGCCACAAAATTCCCCATGGCAAATGATATTCGAAACTGGATGGGAGTACTGTTTCGGTCAGCTGCTGACCTCATCTTTGTTTAATTCTAAATATAAGGATTAACACCCCTCTGATCGGTCTGAATCTGCCTTCGATGGCAACAGGGAATGATTAATGGCCACTGCAGGGAAACTTAATCACTCGCATTTCCAATACACTCATATGAAATGAAGTAACTTCCCACCCTTTAATGTTAGGCCCTCATTCCCCGACCCATATCCCTTTCATCTCTTCCTATACTCTAGTCCGAGGCTTCTAGAATAGTACTAGTCTTAATTTACATTTACCCTACTACTACAAGCTTAGGCCACCACCAACCGGTAAGGCAGGACCCTACCTTCTTTATTTTCCAAGATGTTGGGGGCAAAGCCGCCCTCATCTCCAACATTGGTGGCATCCTGTCCGTACTTTGCCTTGATCACATTCTTCAGATTGTGGTAGACCTCGGCTCCGATGCGCATGGCCTCCTTGAAGCTGCTCGCCCCCACGGGCAGAATCATGAACTCCTGCATGGCCAACTTGTTTCCTGCATGAGATCCGCCATTGATCACGTTGAATGCCTTGAAGGATAAACAAAATTGCAGAATACATCGATCTAGGGCTTTTAAGTTAACTTAAAACCAACTTTGCCTGGTTTGGCCATGTGGATCGTCCCAGCCCACCTACTTCAACCACATCTGAAGTACATGCTCTCTGGTGGCCAGATTGTGTAATACAAAAATGCAGCACGACTTAAAGGCTAGGTCTGGTGCTCTGTTGTCTTACTAACTGCTACACAACCATTCATTACCCCACAACTTCCAGAAGCACTTGGGCAAGAATACCGTTCAGCCCCATAAAAGTTAGAAAAGCACACATCTTGGCTCGGAAAGGGGGACTGGAAAGTAGCATTCTGTAGGAGATGTACAAGTCCAGCACCACAATTCACTCCAGTCCACGTGGTAAAGTCATAGGGCAGGCTGCAAGCTTTGCAAGACAGAAGCCCATGTAACTATTATTGCTCGTGTCATGAGGTTGCACAGCCAAACCACCTGAAACAGATGGTCTACACAGAGGGGATATATTTAGAGTCTAGTCTGTTTTCTATCACTAATAAGCCTTTCCACCCATTTACAAGATGTCCCCTTATCTCTCACCCATATCCAGCAGGAAGTAGAATCTTTTTGTAGAGTATGTCACCGTCTGAATTGTATTTCTGGGTATGCACCTGGTGCACTGGATCCACCCTCGCTCAATCTACATTGGTCACTAGGATTCAGGGGTTTACTCCTTGCCATCATTGGAGGTTGCATCAACAGTATGCCCTTGCTGTTGGTCCTTCAGCCCTGGCTCTCCTGCAGTGATGCTTCAAGTTAAGCTCTCTGCCACCATCGGTGAAGTCCTGGCTAAAAGCCCCAGGTCGCCAAAGATAATGGTACAAACATTTTGTTCCACACAAATAAAATTCACTCAATCTGTCCAACTCACAAGCTTTGAAATGCTGCCTAAGCAATCACATCATTAATCAAAGGACTTTAGCTCAAATTTCACAGCTATCAAATCACCATGTAGTATGACCCCCCCCCCCCCCCCCCAAAAAAAAAAACATGGAGTAGTCGAAGACATTCTTACGGGAACTGGCAGGATGACCTCTTTGTTTCCAGCAAGATCTGCAATGTGACGGTACAGTGGCACCCCCTTTTCAGCTGCTCCGGCTTTGCATACTGCCAATGACACCCCCAAAATGGCATTGGCACCAAACTTTGCTGCAAGAGAACAGAAACAGAGGACTTGTCAAACTGGAAACTAGATCCTCCAACTACTTGTAATTCAGACTTGGTTGCTCTAAAACGGTTTTAATTTGGCATGGAGGTACTAAAGACCTAGTCAGAAGTGAGCGATGTCACCCCAGGAATCGGAGCCTAGACCGGTCTACGGGTCATTCTGGGTCAACATGGGCAACTCTGAATCTGCGGTTTACATTAAGAAACAAAAGATCCGACCGTGGGACATAAGAAGGTGCAGCATCAATTTTAGTGTCAGTTTACCAGTCTATAGCCGAATTTAAACCTATACTTTTGTTTTTCAGTTTTAAAATGGTTTTTAAAAAGTGGTTTTCACTCGTGTGTACTTCAGGGCCGAAATTGAAGAATCTTTTGCTACTGAATTGTTCCATTATCAATTCGAGGAATGAGGCCTAAGGCAGAGTTCCTTTATAAGGGTCGTGAAACTTCAAGGTCAGTGGTAACATGCAAAGAGCATTTTCTGCATTTACTTAAATATTTTTTTTTAAGCAAATAAGTGTGCCGACCGACTGTTCATTTTAGAATAACTGATCATAAAAATAAAGTCTGCTCTTGTTTAAATTTTAGCTACAATGATGCTCTGATCTGCGTTTCACTTTGGCTGCTGGCAGGAGGGTTTATGGAGTCACAACTCTGCTGTAATAAGACATGTCATTTTCTTATTACAGCAAAAGACCATTGTTGGACGGAATGTGGAACAAATCAAAACATTCACCCCCAATCAAGAGATCTGGGTTAAATCCATCATTCTTTTGCTCACCATGCCACACCAGTTTAGACCTGGTCATATGTAAATCAGTCTTGACCTTGTGCCTCATGGGAACAGTCCAGCCCGAACTGCTAAGCCAGTCCCTCCCCTGGTCCGGAAACCAGCATCCTATGACCGGTTTTGGGGTTTCACCCCTCATCAGCCACGATATCTTGAATCCAGTGGCACAGTGAGCCCGGGACCCAAGTCTAGGTATACCCGGTGCACTTAGGGCGAGAAAGTAAAAGACACACAATTGATGGACGGAATGCAGAACAAATCATGCCACTGGAGTCAAGCTATCCTGGCTGATGAGGTGAAACCCCGAAAACGGTCCTAGGATGCTTAGGGAGGACCTGACCTGGCAATTCAGGCTGGACTGTTCCCATTGGGCACAGGGTCAGACTGATTTGAATATGGCTGGGTTCAAACTGGAATGGCATGTGGAGCAAAAAACGATGGATTTAGGCCCAGATTTCTATACTGGGGTGAATGTAGGACATTGTTCTGCATTCTGTTCATCTGTCCTTCAATTTTAGTTTTTTGCATTTTCTTATTACAGGTCTCTACAGACATCACAACTTAAATGTAATAAGGAAATTAGTGAGAGTTTCTTAAAATAATGATTGCAGGCTCCCATGTTTTAGGACTTCTTGCCAATATCACTTTTGGTAGCTTCACAGACCACCCCTACCAAAATTATTATTATTATTTTTTTTTAAACACCACAAAAACAAAAAACACCAATCTGCACCAACAGCAAGCATTTTTCCCAACCAGACAGTTTTTTTTCCTCGAACTAATGCCATCTTTAACCTTCCTTATAAACTCCTAAACATGCTCTTTAGGCAAATACAAGTATGGTTTTCAAAGCATGACTGGGAATATCCTACATCCACAGAATGTTTTTAAAATTTAAAGCAAGTAATTCCAGACCCTCGGATATATTAAGTGATTCCTAAAGTGCAAGGCACCTCTTGTCTCAAAGAACGGAAGCCACGTAGGAGATGTCCTTTCCGACAGACTTTCAATATTAACAGTCTAATACTGAAATGAATGCTTCAAGTTATTTAAGTGCTTCTGCCCATTAACCAAATGACCCCAACCGCATAGAACTTCCACTAAAATACATGCATGTTGCTCTGGTATATCTAAATGCATAAGACTCAAAGCCTTACCCTGATCAAATGTTTGTAAGTCAAGAACAAAAAAGTTTCTAAACAAAACTCAACCCATAAGAAACGATTGTGGGCCGAAAACTAACAATGTGATCTGACCATGAAAACCGAAGACCCGTATTCCACAATTCAGTACTTGAACAATATAGATTTAACTTTTTTGTGAATATAGAGTTATGGTTATGGCTCAAACCTCCAAAATCTGTCACTTGCAAGTAATGCACACGTTGCATGCCATAACTTGCGTCCTTCACCACGTTTAAACTCTTGGTAGATTACCTCTATTCCATATGCAAGGTTTTTTTTTAGCACTTTTTTGCTATACACTTTCCTCAACCCCACTGCACATGCTTATGCTGTGTGTAGTAGGAACAGACTGTAGGACCTGGCCATGTATCTGGAATCAGTGCCCAAGCCCTTGACGCTGGCAACACCTCCTGTGCAGTGCAATAGCGGCAACTGGTCACATGTCCTGGCCTAAAGCCAGGTCCATCACCCAGCAGGCAGAGACTTGCCCACCCCAGCTGCACATGGCCTTTGGATTTCCCAGTTCCGGTCACTTTTTCCTTTCTCTTTCCCTCTGCCTCATATCTTTCTCGTTTTGACCCTTTGTAAAATTCACAAATCAAAATTCAGGATTTTTTTTTTTTAAATGGCTGATATATACACAAAAAAAAAAATGCCATTGCAGACAATCACATTTTAACTCGTGCCATTTTCTGCATTATTTTCATGGTGTGGAACTCCAGTTTTCCATACCTCGAACTCTCCCCCAGCACTCGCTTGGGTTGAACATATTCCATGGTGGCCACTGGGATTTTTTTCCCCACCGGTCAAAATCTGCAAATCTGAACAGAGCTCCTCACATGGTGTTGTACAGGAATCAGGATTTTAAACGGCAGAGGTATATGAAAGTGTTAACCGTCTAAAACCCACACATCAATTTTTTTACACTTGCATCCAAAAAACGGCTGGGATTTAAACAAAACCAACAAAAGCAGGCTTTGAGTAAAGCTCTACTTTTGCACCAAGTTAGGGTTAACTCCGTATGGCTTTTTTAGCTGTAGATGTGAGCTAATTTTTAGTTTAAGGAAGATAAATAAAATAGGATCACTTTTCCCCTAAAACGTCTCCCATTAACGTATCTTCTGCACGGACATGCACAAGAATTGGCATGCCAAACTATAGCGGACCACGGCAAGTAACTGCCAAATTTGAACAGATCAGTCTAGAAATTAAAGGCAAATGAAAATATGCCTTATCAAAGGAAAGTGGGGCTGAACTTTAACTACAGTGGTGACCATCACGGTCATAGGGGGTGAAATTCAGGATATTTTAGTTTCCTACTGCCTCAAATGATAGTAAAATTTTCACAAATCGTGTGTTCAACAGAACTAAATGCCTTACATACTTACATTTATTTTCAGTGCCATCCATGTCCAACATCAGCTTGTCTATCTTTTCCTGTTCCAAGACACTCAAACTCTGCATAGAAGAAACACTAATGTTAAAACACCTACAAAACCATATTTACTGTCCCCGACCCACCAACTACTGGCACTGAATATTAGCTGCATAATTGTACACGGTTTCTACGTTGTAGGAAGTCAAAAACACATTACATCTCGCTGAAAACAATGTGATGTATTCACTGGCCCAGCACACTGTATAGGCTAAGAGATGGCAAGTGCTTCACAGTACCTCCATAGAATCAGGAAATAGAACTGGAGTAGAATAGAGCCCAGCTCAGTTATTCCTCTACTTTTCACTGGTGAGACTTGGGTGGAGCTTGGACTTTTGACAACCCTGGTTTACCACTACATTATATAAGAGGTTGGAATTAAAATTTCACAATTATTGGTGAAATAGTCGCAATTTCAGATTCCAACAAGCTGGATTTTGTTTTAACCAAATACATATTACTTTGCCTATGAACTGATCTTCAAAAATTCCGACCCAACCTCTGTCCTTATTCATATTGTTTTCTTGGAGTCTCTTGAGTAGTGCGGCCGTTTTTCAGACTACTGCAGACACTACATATTTTCAACTCAGGCTGCAGGTTCTCTCATACAGTGCCAAGAGCACAGGCTTCTGAGTTTACCAATTGAGCCACAAAATCCCTTAAATTGGATAGTGCGATACATTTCAATGCACCAAAGGTAGTATGTTGATAGCTCAAAATTAAAACTTGGTCACTGCAGTGCATGGGCATTCTAAAAAGTATCCAGACAAGATTAATCCTAGAAAGATCTGTAGTTACTGCACGACATGCGAATTACATCAAGAACTGCTTCAGTTTTCAATATACATATAGTCCGCTCCACTACACAGCATATTCCACTTTAAGGCGTTTCAGCTTTGGCCATGGGACACAAAGGCACTTTAAATGTAACTTTTAATCTATGGTTACATTTATGTGCATACCGATCTATTACAGCAAATACAATCAGAATCATATTTAAAATAAATTAAATAGCTATGGAGGTAAATTCCATTTACAACACGAACGCGTAAAGTACAGTCTCATGCAGTTCAAGTGCATGACTCCTGCATAAACACGTCAGATTGAGAAGACTTTAACCGTAATAACCAATCAAGTGAGGTGAAAGTGAGACCTGGCAGATCGTTCTCCAAAGGATAGTGTCATTACTTCAGATGGCAAATCACCAGCAGAAGTCCGGTAAAGCAGCTTTAATTCAAGCTGTCTACAGCAGAACACAATCAAAGGGCACAGGACGGGCTTTACTGTGCTAACGCATGCAAGAACAAGCAAGCACACGTTTTCCACGCACTGCATGCATGCTATAGCTGCTTAGCACATTAAAACTTGACATTGGTTTTGCCAGTACTGAGAGAAAGCAGCAAAAAGCATTGTTTTGTGTACAGAATAGCTACCGGACAAACTATTTGACAAGCTGTATAATGACAGGGTACCTTTTAGATGTAAAAAAAAGTCCTGCCTGCATTCAAACTGAAGCACTTAAAATTTGATTGGTTCGACAAACTTCCAATAGCATGAGGTAAGGCAGAATAGTTCTCTAGGCGGAACCAAAGCAGTCTAGGTATGCTTTGATGTATTTAACAGTCAATATACACACCACGGCGCAGTCAACAGGCCTACAAAACAAACTGCAACTGGGCTGAACTAGACCAAAAGGAACCTGCATGTAAGTGTCTGAGAACAAGATCTGGACCATGACCCTGCCAGGGATAGAGCATGGCAGGCAACGGGAGCATGACGTGGAAAAATGAGAACTAGGACAAAGAAGAATGTACATTAAAGGAAGGAGGACTGGGAGTGGAGTTTGAAGACAGCAGTGTATTTAAGCAAAATACGAATTAATCTCCTTTGGGGAAAATGGGACCTGCTCAGCAAGAACAGTTAAGTATCACTCCAACAACTACATTTTAGTTGGCGTTAAAACAGGGCAGAGGGAAGGCTTGACTAAGAAATGGTAAAATTACAACTTCACGAAAAATGGAGGTCAGTCAGACAAAAAACTGGGGTAGGGTTTGGAGAAGGAATATGTAACGTAAATTATAGTGATGGAAGGCTACAGGTAACTAACTGAACGAGAAGTGAAAGATAAGAGGTGAAAAGTTAAATGTATGTTGATTCCAGTACTTTCAATCTTTGCTTTCATAGTTTTGAAAAAATCAGACACACAAAACTCGTTCACTTTTAACGAATTTTAAGCCCCCTTTGATGGTACCTCAATATGCGTGACATCAACCCTTTAAATGTACAGTCCATACTGGTAGGCTGCAGAGAAGGACTGCCTCCCACTGCTGGCTTATGTAAAGATTTGCAGGAGCAATGTAGATAAAGGCTAGAACATCTTTGCCCAGGAGAAGGGCGAGGACTTCGGGCTAAGCATGGTGCTGTAAAACTTGCCTTAAAAGCCCAGTAATGGGAAACCATGGTTGCAAGAGACCATTAGACCCAATAGGCTCTGAAACCACCACCACCACAGGAAGTCATTGGTAATCATGTTAAACTGCCTTTTACAACATTATCCTCTTCCCTGTTCGAAATGTTCTACCTACTCCAAAGTCCATCACTGGCCCTATAAACTGAAGTCACAGTGCAGTGAGGAAACAAGCGAGAGCTCAGAGCGATGGATAAACACAGATCTCCATCAGTTACAAACCAGTAGAATAGTTACCTACAAGCCATTTGTCCAGGTGACGGTGCAGAGGAACACGAAGATGAAAATGGGCAGCCACTATTGACAGAATATTTATGAACCTCAAAGAAGGGAAGCTCAGACTTAAGAGCATAAATCAACTTCTAGTATTGATCCACAATTGCGGATATAAAAAACAAATGACCTCTACTGAACTGGGATATGGAAGTAGTCATCTTTCAAATCTATAGGTTCCATCTAGTCCTGATTTGCTTGGCCTCAGACTGGAACGAGAGTTAGAGGAGCCATGTGGTAACCCACCACTATAAGGAAAGGATACCAGTTGAAAAGTGATATCTGCCTTCTTTTGTATCTTTCTTGCCAAAGTAAGAAGAGTAACATTTCAGGTCTTTCTAAAGGCAGCTCAGCTTTACTCCGAAGATTATTTCCCTCCAGAAATTTTGGAAGCTATGCAGGAGGGAGTGATTGGTGGTTTAAAGCATAATTCTAATTGACGCAGAGTGCTCAACAGTAAGAATTAGTTGGTTCTAAAAGTACAACGACCTTCATCCTACCAAGGCTGTATAATTATCTTGGATATTAACTTCTTCCAAGTGCATGGCAGAAATTCTGATGTGTTCTTACCCCACCTACCCAAACATGTGCCTCTTTTCCAAGAATGAAAATATGAGAGGAGCAGGATACTCTCCCTTCTTAAGGGCTACAGGAACATTCGGCAGGCTGCACTTGAAGGTGACCCATAACCAATGGGTTTCTTTGACGTTTTAATAGTTTTACAGTGGTTATCAAAAAAATCCCTAATAGTTCAAAACGGAGTCTAGCCAAGGAATGATCCATAACTGAAGCCTCCATTCAAAGTACAAAACATACATTGGCTAAAGAGCCAACCTCAATAGACCTGTAAAAATAGACTTAATATGACAGTTTTGCAGGATACGAAAGTTCTTATTAATGGTCGCATACACTAGAGTCCTTAATTCGGTCCACCTTCAGCCTCTTGGGTCGGGGACAAATGGATTCCTCTCCACATTTTACTTTTTTTATTTTATAAGAAGTTCCGTCTCCCAGTCAATAATGGTTTAAGGACCGACATTGACATATGAATGTTATCCCTTAATACCTTTGAAGGTATTAGCGGGTCTATCGCCACAGCCACGAACATTACCGCCATCTTGGGGATAGTGGGGACGTTCCTTGGGCGCCATCTTGAGGCAGCGTTCTAGCTGTCACGCAGCTATTGTACGGCGTCTATTTAAACCAGTCACATGCCAGCGCGCAGCGTTGACGCGCAGCGGGCGCGCCAGAGGCGAGCCCATCTGCGCCCATTCGCGCTCTGCCGGGACCAGTGGCCACAACCCCTGGCCATTTAATTAGATACGGTAGAACCTCGTTATTACAGTTTAATAGGGCTGATGTTCAGCCTACTCAGGATTGTATAGCTATTTTACGACAGGAAGGGCTACTGAAGTCCCCACGGTCGAAGGAGGGAATAAATATTCGGACAGCGTATACTACCTTGAAGTATGGTCTGCTAAATACTCGCTCCCTACAGAGGCATAATTTAGAATTTTTTTCGCTCTTACAGGACGGTGGCGTTGATATCCTTGGGGTCACAGAGACGTGGCTGGAGGAATCTTCAACACCTGATCTGGTGGCCTCGCTCCCCCCGAACTTTGAGGCTATTTGCCTCAATCGTACGGGTACCAAGAGAGGAGGGGGGGTAGCGTTCCTATATAATGACTGCTGGAAGATTGAAAGAGTATGTGCGGAAATTCTTGGTGGAGCAGAGGCTCTGGGAGTGAAATTTGAGAGGGGCACCACTTGTTGGGTCATCTTACTGTTATATCGTCCTCCCTGGGCTGAACCAACCTTTCTGGATCACTTTTTGGAGGTCGTGCATGACCTCAGGTCCCGGTATGAGAACTTGATGATTATGGGAGACTTCAACTTCTACTGGGAGCTTTCCCCAAAGGTAGGGCAAGCTCTTCACCTTGAAGAGGCTTTAACGACCTTAGGTATGTGTCAAATAGTGACCGGCCCTACCCATGACAAAGGTCATACATTAGATCTGGTATGGATCACAGATCCCGGGCCAGACCCTATTACTATTGTACCGTGTGCTTGGTCGGACCATTATCTAATCACAGGTCAGAGGCAGATTAACCGGGTAGGGAATAGACAGAGAATTGTGTGGAAAATGGTAAGAAGATGGAATAACATCAATAAGGAAGAGTTGGTTGGACATCTATTAAACTCAGCCGAGTTAAATATAGCCAATGAGAACGTTGAGGCTGGCAGTAAAAAATTACTTGATGGGGGGGCGTGGCTAGCAGCCGACGATGGCGGCCGCAGCTTAGGGAGGCTCCTGGGCGAAGGCGGCTTTCCGCGAACATCCGTAGCAGAATCCTGAACTTTCCTGGCGGAGAGGGGCGGACCGGACCCAGCGTCCATGCAGCGAGCATCGCTGAAATTTCCGGAAACGGCGGAGGCTCGATGGTGCGGGATCCTGCGGTCAAGTGGCTGAGGAGGAGCAGGGCCTAATTGCCGCAGCGGAGCCACGGACTGTCGGCGCGACTGCAACCGGCCGGAAGTGGCCCAAGAACGGGGGTGAGTGGCAGGAAGCGCCGGCGAAAGGGGCGTCTCACCCGGACACCTCCGTGGGGCCCCCCCCCCGGCGACCCGAGCACTTGGACGCTCATCCACACTGCCAGTCGGTGCCCCCCGGACCCGCCAGTATCCGCCGACGGCGTGATAGAGGTGGCGCAAACTCGACCTGAGGACGCCATTGCCCGGCTACGCAGAAGGAATACGCCGAGCACCGGCAACGGCCGTCGCCGACACTCGGCGACCGGCAGCATCACTCGGCGGCCACTGTGGTTGACGGACTTCTGACCGGGAACATCGGGGGCCGATCACACGCTGTGCCACAAGAGGGGATAGAGCTTGGTCAGCGCATATACGGAGGTGACGCCGAGGGGAGGCATATTGTGGCAACCCCAGCAGGTGTGGGTCATACCTCGCAACGCACGGCCACACTTTCCTTTGGTCTCCCTGCGGGGGAGCGGCCTGACCCCCGGCTTAGCTGCAAATTGTAGGAGAGCGCTGGACCACTACATACCAGTGAGGACACCACGTCCCACGCCGGAGTGACCAATTAGCAGTCACGGCCCGCAGCAGAAGTACAAGGAAGCGGCCCGGCGCGACCCACGCACGATCATTCTCTCCAGCTGGCAGTTCAATTCCCGGTGACGCCATGTCCCAGAGGGGCCCCAGAAGTAACGCGACCCAGGCCAAGCTGGACAAATTCGCTTATGAGAGGCACTCGCCACCACACGACCCACGCAAGACCGCTGGAAAAACGGCAGAACCTGAGGGGGCGAGGAAAGCCACGCTTGAGGATGTCCTGGCGGCACTAGCCCAGGTGCAGACGACGGTGGGAGCCACGGCGACAGAAGTCACCCTGATTAGAGCGGATCTCCAAAAGATGAATGAGAGGGTCAAGCAGGTCGAGGTGGTCACCAAATCGCTGGTGGAGGACGTATCCGAATTGCAAACAGCTGTAGAACGCCTGCAAACCGATAACAAACTGCTTCGGGACAAACTGGATGACCAGGAAGGGCGCTCCCGACGCAATAATGTCCGAATTTTGGGTGTGCCGGAGTCAGAAGACACGGGGGCAATGGACCTGTATGTGGAGGACTTAATCAAAACGCGGCTCAAGCCCAAGGGACTCTCGAACTTCTTCTCCGTCGAAAGGGCACACCGCGTTCCGGGAGGAAAACCCAAATCAGGGGCCTCACCACGACCGATACTGGCCAGATTGTTTAATTTCCGGGATCGGGATGCCATTCTCCAGGCCGCAAGAGTGTCACCGTCCATCCAAATTCAGAACTCCAAAATTGCTTTCTTCCCGGACTACACGGCGGAGGTGGCTAGGAGACGGAGAACATTCCTGGAGGTAAAGAAGACCTTGAGGGACAAAGAACTGCCGTACTCGATGATCTTCCCGGCTAAACTGCGGGTGGTGGCGGACAAAAAAGTGTGGATCTTCGACTCCCCGGATGCAGCCCGGGACTGGCTGGAGGGTTGGCACACAGTGGGACGACGGCGCAAACCACACGAACCGGATCGGGACCGTGGGGAAGGCAGCAGACATGGCTCGCAAACGTCGAGACGAGCGGAGGGAGCAGACCACTCGCCCTCCCATGGCTTTGAGGGGGGTGGCGAGGAAGAATGACCCTGACCGCGGACTCTACACACTAAGTGATCACCAACCGCCGCACTGACTTATCTCTAACGATGCTGCAAGTTGACGCTGGCATGGCTACCCCAAAAGCCTTCAGGGAGGCCGCCTGCCCGGGGAGACGCTCTCCCCCCTACACGCAAGTACTCTGGTTTTGGGAAGGGTAAAGCACTCTGCTCAGTTGGGGTGGCGGGCAGTTAAAGGTCCGTTAAGCAGGGGGGCAGGGAGGGGGGTTAGTTTGGAACTGTTTTTGTTAGGAATGTACACAAAGGGTCGAGGGCATTGTTTCAGTATGTACAAGAATCGGAACACTTCATTGGGAATGGACAATGACTTTAAGCCCCCATGAAGCAGCTAACGCTTGGCTGCGCAATGGCACAGCCGCTGGACCGGCCACATTTTTGGGGCTATACATCATGTACCTCATTGCCACTAGATGGCTAACGATTTCATACCTGCGGAGGGGGTGACTCCCTCTGATTCACAATGCCCACCTTTGACCCTGGTTTCCTGGAATGTAAGGGGCTTGGGGGACAAGGTTAAGCGGGGATTGGTATTAACTGCTATTAAGCGCCTGCGTCCTGCTGTGGCCCTGTTGCAAGAGACACACCTGGTGGGGGGAGCTACGAAGGCCTTAGATAGACGAGGCTACAAAATGTGGGCCCACTCTGCTTTCTCGTCCGGCTCCAGGGGGACCGGAGTTCTGATACAGAAGAACTCACGTTTCATCCCCCTAGCAATTAAGACTGATGACCAGGGCTGCTTTGCGGCCGTGCAGGGACAATGGGAGGGGAGACTCTTTAATCTGGTATCAGTGTATATCCCACCAGCTTTACACTCGGTCCACCTCCCGAGACTGGGGGACTTCCTTTTAACTCTCCCCGAGGGTGAGGCTATCCTAGGGGGGGGATTTCAACGCGGTCATGGACCCACAACTAGATAAACACCCATCCCCCGCCCAGACAGGGGGGGAACCATACTTTCGGCGATTTGCCGCGGCCATGGGCATGACAGATATCTGGAGACACTTACACCCGAACACGAACCACTACACATTTCACTCCGCAGTGCATGGGAGCCTGTCCCGTATCGACTATTTCCTGTCACTGGGGGAGGCCCTTAGCCATGTGGAGACCCTGGTGATTCACCCTCGTGGTATTTCTGACCACTCACCGCTCACACTGACGATTTCCCTGCAGACGAGGGCACGTAAGCGCATTTACCCCATGCACGCATCATATTTCAAAATTCCACAGGTTCGCAAGGAACTCAAACGCGCCACGACGCACTACTTTCTTGAAAACGCCCATTCGGTGCGCTCCCCGGCAACGCTCTGGGAGGCCTACAAAACGGTTCTGCGGGGTCACGCCATTAACACCATAACTGGTCATAAGAGACGACAGTCGCAAGAACTAGCCGACCTAGAGATTACGTTGAGGGAGCGTACCATAGCACATGAGTCACATCCCTCCCCCGCCGCCATGCACGCACTCGCTCTCCAGCAACAGCTGTACAATGATCACCTACGGTTGATAGTCAAGGGGCACATAACAGAAACCCAGAACAGGGTTTACGAAGTGGGAGATAAAGCAGGGAAAATGCTGGCATGGCTCGATAAACGAGAGGGCAACTCCAGGGGGATCCAAGGTCTAAAGGATGAACGGGGAGATACACACGCTGATCCGAGGCGGATAACAGAACTGCTTGCGTCCCATTTTGAACAAGTATACACCCCGGCTCGCGTAATAACACCTGAATGTGCCCGGGCGCTCTTGGCACCGATCGCCATTCAAACCCTTTCACCGGAGGCGTCGTGCGAGCTTGAGGCGGACATTACAGCAGATGAAATCCAGCTGGCCATTAAGGCGCTAAACCCGGGCAAGGCGTTGGGGCCAAACGGGATACCCATAGAGTGGTATCAGATGATGCCGGACACCCTCGGCAAGTATCTGTTAGAGATGTTCGAGGACTGTTTGGAGAAGGGTACCCTCCCACCGGACCAACGTACGGCTACTATAATACCGATCCTCAAACCGGGTAAGCCCCCAGAGGACTGCACCTCCTATCGACCCATTTCCTTATTAAACGCGGAAGTGAAAATCTTGGCCAAACTGCTGGCATTGAGAATCTTGCCCCATCTGTCCTCGGTTATCCACCCGGATCAGTCCGGGTTCATGCCACACAGGAACACAGCGATGAATTTACGGCGGCTGCATGGTATACTAGCCAGAGCCGACAACATCCACACGCCGGCAGTAATCCTGGCACTTGACGCCAAAATGGCATTTGACCTGGTGGAGTGGGAGTACCTCTTCGAAACACTGTCACGCATGGGGTTCGGGCCCCGTTTTTTAGCATGGGTCAAACTGCTATACGCAGCCCCAGTGGCTCAGGTGGTGGCGAATGGCCACATTTCCCGCACTTTCCAGCTGGGTCGGGGC
Organism: Lissotriton helveticus; assembly: GCF_964261635.1. Lineage (NCBI taxonomy): Eukaryota > Metazoa > Chordata > Amphibia > Caudata > Salamandridae > Lissotriton > Lissotriton helveticus. The sequence continues at coordinate 307,206,008 of NC_136065.1, read as the reverse complement.
ACGCGACAGGGATGCCCTCTGTCACCCCTGTTGTTTGCCATATCCTTGGAACCACTGGCGACTCACATACGAGCCTCCCCCCTCCTCAAGGGCATACCAGGGCCCGGAGGTTGGGAAGACCGTCTGTCCCTATACGCGGACGACATGTTGATGTATCTAACGGACCCCGAGATGGGAATACCGGCCTTGTTGCGCATTTGTGACACGTACGGTAGGATCTCCGGCTATACGCTGAATTGGTCCAAATCAGAGGTTTACGTTTTACGTGGTCCAGCTCCGGATCTCGGCGACGATTGCCCGCTGAGACTGGCGGGGACATCTTTTAAATATCTAGGTATACACGTCACTAGGGACCCGACGGAATTCATAGACAAGAACCTGAAGCCGCCTCTGGATAGACTCAAGCGAGATGTGGAGTTTTGGTCTGGCCTGCCATTAACGCTTCTCGGCAGGGCTGCACTATATAAGATGATGGCGTTACCACGCTTCTTATACGTCCTTGAAAATTCTCCCTATCCTGTGCCGCCCAAATTCTTCCAGAAAGTAGCGGCTCTGGTCTCCAACCTACTTTGGGGCAACCTCCCGGCGCGTGTGGCGCAATCCAAGTTACACAGAGACTGGTATGGCGGGGGCATTGCGCTACCGGACCTCAAACTGTACTATTGGGCCGCACACCTGAAACCCATTAATCAATGGATGCACGCACCGCACGATGAGCCGGCATTCCGTTCGGACAGGGCGCTGCTGGGAACTGATAGTCTGTTGGGCCCACTGTATGATCGCCGCAAAATGCGCACGCTGGCGGGCCCCACCAAGATAACTGTGCAGACATGGCACGCAGCTACGGCGACGCTGGGCTGGACGGGGAAAATTACTAGGATGACTCCGCTGTGGGACTCTCGCATGCTAGGTAACCTGAGGAACACCAAGGGGTTCGCGCAATGGGACACAATAGGCATTTCCGTTGTGGGTGACCTATGGGAGAGGAATGAGGTGATCCCTTTTGCCCGGTTAAAGGAACTCTATGAGCTCAATGACAGGGAACTGTACAGATACATTCAAATACGACACGCACTGCTTGCAGCCATTCCAGCAGACACACAGCTCCCCGATTCTTCACCTTTGGAGGATCGCCTACTTACCGAACACATGCTAGAAAGGGCGACTTCCCTAATATACCGCAAGCTACTCAATAACAGCCCTGAACCCACTTCACACCTGAAAGAGAAATGGGAGGGGGAGATTAATGATATGGATGACCATGAATGGAATGAGGCACTTGGGTCCCCTAAAGAGGTGGGCATTTCGGCGCGTATGCGGCTGGTGCAATTTAAGATCCTGCATAGGGTATATTACACAAGGAAAATGCTGCATCACATACATAGGGCGCCCCATCCATACTGTCTCCGGGGATGTGGGGAGGTAGGCACTTTCTTCCATACCATATGGGACTGCCCCAAGATCCAGGAATACTGGAAACAGGTGCTCCGCACGCTTTCGCAGGCACTGGAGCACTCCATATTACCTGACCCGAGGAGGTGTTTGTTAAATATATGGGAACCCACTGACTTAAACCGCTACGAGAAACTATGGGTCACAGCGGGGTTAATGGTGGCAAAACGTGACATTGCACAGCGCTGGGGGGCAGCAGAACTACCAACCAAGTCCCAATGGAGCTTAAACATGGATCGAGTAATGTTAACTGAGCGAGCAGTGTACATCAGCCGAGCCTGTCCCGGGAAATGGAATAAGATATGGCTGAAGTGGAATATATACAGGGGGGACATCTGCGAACCACTGCGTGAAGATGAGCAGGACGATTCTGAGGATGAGGAGGGAGAGGAGGGTTGAACTTGGTCGGGAGGGGGCTGGGGGGAGGTGGCCGGGACCGCTGCAGTGGCCTCTTCTTGGAGTTTAGGCTGTTGGGTCAAGGGGGATAGAAGTGGGTAGGGAGGGTAAAGAAATGTGAGCACTGTGAGGTGCTGTCAAGTTCCCTTATTCCCAAGAGACACTGAAGTCCTGAAGTGCACTGGATAATGCTTCACCGCACTGTCATTCCTAACTGTTATTCTTATGAGTTTGTTGTTATTTAAAAAGAAAAACACAAAAATGCAAAAATACATCAAAACCTCAAGTCATGCATTGAATAATGGCTCGTCAGGCACTTTTACACTTTTCAGTACTCTCCACCGTGCATTGGTTGTTAATGTGATGTCGATATCCTTTCTGTTGGTGGCTATGGTATACAATGATCCTCCGATAGCGGCCGGCCCACAGGGTTGTAGGCGTTCCGCTGTGTAATATGCAAAGTGCAATAAAGGTTTTGTTGAAAAAAATAAAAAAAAAAATAAAAAAAATTACTTGATAAATTGAAGAATGCCATTGATGCTGTTGCTCCAGCAAAAAAGCTGAAATGGGTGGATAGAGGGATGGGGGCTCCTTGGTTCGACGAAACTCTAAGAGCTAAGAAACAGGCGCTCCGTAAAGTGGAGAGAGCCTGGAGTAGGGACTATAATATCAATACCCGGAACCTATATGTGCAGGAGCTTGCACACTACAAAAAGGCTATATTAGCTCGCAAAGCAGAGTTCTTTGAGAACAGAATAGCGACAGCTCGGGTCCCGCAGAAAGAAATTTTCAAAGTACTCAAGGAATTGAGAAACATCAAAGAGCAGAAACCAGAGTTCTCCCAGGAAGATTGCCAGAACTTCCAGGATTTCTTTATAAGAAAAATTGAAGACCTCCAGGGTGAAATATCCCGGACGCCAATGTTTGATTGTCCATTACATATTATACAGGATCCCCCAGAGGTACTCCACTTTATAAACACACTACCCTTGATTACCAAGGAGACGCTGGCCAGCCTGGCAGAGAGAGTAAACTCTGGTTCTCAGGCAGACCCCTGCCCACCCAGTGTTTTCAAGCTCGCGATGTTAGGATTTGAAGAGGATGTACTTACCCTCTTCATTAGATCCCTAGAGATGGGACAGGTTCCAATTTCTTTCAAAGAGGCTAGGTTGATCCCGCTTCTTAAGAAACCGGGGGCGGACGTTAAAAATCAAAAAAACTATAGGCCCATCTCTCAATTACCTTTCTTAGCAAAAATGATTGAGCAGCATGTTTAGATACACCTCTCAAAACACCTGGAGAACAACGCTCTGTTAGAGCAAAATCAGGCCGGCTTTCGAAAACATAGCACGGAGCTGGTGATGGTATCCATCCTGGACGAACTAAGATGTAGAGCTGACAAAAAGATCCCCGGGGCCCTGGTGCTCTTGGATCTCTCAGCTGCGTTCGACACGGTGAGTCACAACCTACTGTTGAAACGCATGAGAGATCTGGGCATCGGGGGGACCGCGCTGGGCAACTTCATTCCTGCAGGGAAGATCGCAGAGGGTCCCGCTGTCAGATTTGGTCTCTACACCAGCGGCTATTACATGTGGAGTGCCGCAGGGATCTGCCCTTTCTCCGCTCCTTTTCAATATATATCTACAGCCACTGATTTCTGCTATAAATCAGATGGAGTGTCAAATTTACAACTATGCCGACAACACACAGATCATCATTCAAATTGAGGATTCACCTGGAGCCCAAGCTAGGCTACATAACATCCTAAAATTCACGAGTAATTGGATGTCCTCCAACTCCTTGAAGATCAACCCAGAGAAGACCGAAGTATTGCCCATTACCATCTCGGGCAATCCCTGGAACGATCTCCTCTGGCCTCAGGAGTTGGGTAGGACCCCGACACCAGCAAGGGTGGTGAAAAGCCTGGGAATCCACATCAATGGTAATCTATCCATGAAAAACCAAGTGTCCTCGGTGGTAGGCACATGTGTGGGCCTCCTAAGGCAACTCCGGAAAATATCTCCAATGCTGTCATTTTCCACGCTAAGGATGGTGGTGTCCGCAATGATCTTAGGACGCTTGGACTATGGGAACGCCCTCTATGTTGGGATCCCCCAGCAACAACTTTCTAGACTGCAAATTGTGATGAATGATGCAGCTAGACTGATCTTTGGAAAATCCAGAAGCACGCATGCCTCTCCTCTTTTATGCCAATTACATTGGCTTCCCATTAGGCAGAGGATTTTATTCAAGGGTCTGTGCATCGCACATAAGGCGGTCTATGGCAATGCGCCTAGCTCCATCAAAGCCAGACTGGTGCAGTACATCCCCAGAAGGACCCTGCGATCGTCCGAGGACACTCTTTTGGTAAGCCCGCGCTACCGCATGACCACCCTCGGTGGACGTGCCTTCTCAACTACCCTGCCGGCAGCCTGGAATAAGTTACCATCAGGCTTAAGGAAGGAACCAAATCTATTGCCTTTCAGGCGAATGTTAAAAACAGTGCTCTTTCGAGAAGCATGGGGTGTGATATAACTCGGCTGCCTGTTTTTCTGTAATGATTAGTTTTTCAAGTACAAGCGCTTAGAGACCAATCGGTGATAATGCGCTATACAAATATAATAAATAAATAAGGATAATATGGTCCACTGCCCAAAGGATGGATGCCCTGAAAAAGATGAATCGGTCGTACCAGGAGGACTTACAAAGAGGCTGGTAATTGGCAAAACCTACGCAAACTGAAGGACACTTCTGCATGGATGGCAAAAGCCTTAAAGTGACAGCATGATTTGAGAATCTTTTACAAGGTCCTGACTCCTATCACAGTCGACCCCCCTGGAAGGTGCAGCAGCAGGAAACTAGGGATGGTGAACAGGAGTTAAGAGTAGGAAACTAACAGAAAGGACAGGGAAACTAGTTTGTATCAGGAAGGCATACTAGGTGCATTTTTATTTTTTTTTAAAGACTCGTGGAAATCGTTTTTCAACACTCAATCTGAAACGTTACGAGTTACAAACACACTGTGAAGGGACATACATGGTTTTATGTGTTAGCAAGACAAAAGCTCCTACCTTATTAACCAGAGCAGGTGCAATGGTATTATTGATGTGATCAACCGCTTGTAAGACACCTAGAGAGAACAAGCAGATCAGTCACTCAAACAACTCTGCACTCACAGGCACAGCAGGCATTGCTAGATGACTACCCATTTCGAAATATGCACCAAGAACACGCGCCACTGTGGGAGATGCTTGGTCACAGTGGCATCACAATGTGCATGAAATTAACTAGGAGACCTGGGGATGTGCTCTGTCCAGGAATGCCTGCCTGGGAGGTTAGTATGTAAAACCCATGCAATGACAGAACAGAACCTGTACAGGCAAATGCACACATTGTTACCTGAGTGCACAAAGCCGGTCCCAAGAACTCGTTAACATATTTCACTGCTCTGGAGACACCTGACAGAAGTAAAATGTGTGAGAAATACAGGAAAGAGGCAGAAAAGCTAACAGGAGTAAAAAGCAATTAACAGAAGGCAGCCAAGAGATAATGAGTGATCCCCAAGAAAGAAAATGGTCCAAGTTTAGGGCTGGTGTTACGAGAGACAGAATGTTGGAGACAGGCTTCCAGAATTGAAGGTAGACAGACTGATTTACTTCAATGTGTGCCTTTTAGCCTTCTGTGCTGGTCTCTAACCCCTGTACTAAGGGGTGAGAAGTGTTCATACCAAAGCCAATGTTTGCGAATTGGGCCATTAAGAGTGACTGCTGAACACAAGGGTATTGTTTTTTTGGCTATCCAGTATCCTGGTGACTGGTGAAAACGCGTGGTAAAGGTTACTGGCTCAAACCCATTTCAGCACAAATGCAAGTCACCAGCATGACAGGCATTCATAATGAAAGACTGCACAGATAGGGGAGGGCGCCAATTAAACACTAAGGAGCCCACTTCAGATTAGATGTATTTATCAAGACAAAGTACGATCAGATGTGTGTATATCTGTAGTCATGGTAGATGTATGTATTAAACCACAAGAGCTGCTGCTCATGGTATAGGTCCACAATAAGGACGTATTACCTTTCCCCATGTGGGTAGTCTTGTCATTATCACGCAGTTCCAGTGCTTCATAGATTCCGGTGGAGGCCCCGCTGGGAACAGCAGCTCGAAACATGCCTGTAACATGACAAATCCATATTTTAGCACCACAGAAGACCACCAGCTTGGGCTGAACAGGAATTATCAAGAAAGACAAAAAGGACTGCCTGCCTCCTGGGGCATAGTTACAACACATGGAGTACGCAGGAAATGACTCGCTCAGGATAACACGCGGACATGATGGCGGTGCACAGAATCCCTCGGGCAAGCATGGAAAGGACTCCTGTTCGCCCACTCGAAATAGTACCTTATGACTTCATATCGTAGAGGATTGACTTCATATCGTAGAGGATTGACACGTAATCACAAGATGACGGAGGTATAATTAGTTCAAGTGTATTTTGAGGGTGGGTGGGTATTTCACTCAGGCACACATGCGGGTGGGGCGGCCATAACGCCAAAGGTCTGGCACACACCTGTGGCACAATATGCTGGAGCACTGAAAAATATTTTCTAACGCATGAACGAGTCCGCTTCTACAACATTCTTTACACAGGTATCTCCAAGACTTGAAGTCAAATGATGTCCTCTTTCGCCCCATGTTTAGCTGGCGTCCGGGGCATCAAGGAAGGATTCCTAAGGGAACACTGCTGTGGATCCCAGTGAAGCCCACCCAATGCCTTTGGTCAGCCCATTTCAGCCCAATGCTTGAACATACAACAATAACACGTGCTTCGTGGTGCCCCAAAAGTGCTATTTCAAACAGAATTGCTAATTAGATCACCAATTAGTCATGCCCGGTGTGCAGCAGTGTGCCAGTGTTTTCTTCCACATTGTTGCACTCTTCCTGCGCCCCGACAGTGACCACAATATAAGCATGTTCAGAGGCCTCATTAGGCAACATCAACGTTTTCCAGCGTCAGGGCCAATTTCCACTGTACGCAACCTTTGTGTCGCTCGGACATGGCACACAGGGCTGCACACAAACAATGGCGATGCCAGACCTCATCAGCTGTGATCGACAAGCATCTGAAGAATGAACAGAGGGGGAGCACATCTCAGTCATCGCTAACAGGATACTGGCACGTCTAATCTATCGGAAGCCTTGGCGGCCAGCCATGTGTGTGCCCTTCAACAGTTGTAGCACAGCAGAAGCTTTCAGTGGGCTGAAGATAATCCACAAAACAAGGGCACAACGAAATGGCTGGCACAGCAAACTAGGGTCGAAGGCTTCCAACTACTAACCATTTAGTCGCAAACAGGATAGTTGCAAGCAACCCAACAAGGATATTAGCTGGTCCACATTTGCGCCGGTCGTCACTAGACTTCACTTAAACGTGGAATGTAATATACTTGACTAATAAGAAATTCACTACGTAGCTCATTTTCCTTCTAGCAGTCAGCACACATGCAGCTCATGTTACCAGTAGTACTCAAACCCAGTGGTGCATACAACTGGGGCTGAGTAGGCACCTGGAAGCCATGTTCAAGACCATGATATAAAAATTGTTACAAGGGATATATGAAGGGTGAGTGTTGCATTACATTGTTTTGTGCAGCGTGGCACATGCGGTTTACCTGGCAGCATTGCTGGTATCAAGGTAGTCTGTCCCTCTGGAGTGTGGTTTCATTGGGTTAACAGTTTAGTCACATGTTCCCCACCCCCGCATTTCCGCCCCCTTACTTCGATGTGTGTGTATACTGTAAGCAGTTCTTCATTTCCTCGAGCACTTTTAGAATAGCCGCCGATTAAATGGGCGAGCAGTAAGGTGATTTTTTCATGAAGGATAGACTGAACCAAGTGTCTTTGATACAGTGCCCTAAACTACAATTGTGTCATATGCCCTTCGAGGTCGTGTGGATGACCAACATTTCATGATTGGTCGGATTGTTTTTTTATACAGACTGTTTTCTCTCAAGTAAATTGTGAGTCCTGAAGATAACCGTGCAATATTATAACGGTTGAAACGCCATCGACGCTTGTTGTGGCCTAAATTGTTGCAGGACACATATTTGTGTATATGTTGTTCCTCCATTGTAACATGTAAGGTCTTTGTTTGCCACCTGTCTGGTTTGTAATATGTTGTTTTTGTATACCAGCATTTTGTCTTTAGCGTAACTTTTTTTTTTAAAAGCTTTTTTTTACCGTGTATAATAAATAATTTTTTACAGTTCTTTTGGATTGAAAGGCTTCCTCTTCTTTTCAACTTTTTTCTTTCTTATTTATTTTAGGTTTTCCTAAATTTGATGTTCTCATGATCCTACTGTTAGGTGTATCGATCATCGTGGAGTCCAACAGCTGAATAAGGGCCTTCGGTGATGCAGCTTGCAACACCCCACTTGCAAACCTCTTGCATCTAAAGAGGGTTCCCTCCTTGAGGAATTATTGGAGGTAGAATTGATGGAACAGCATCATTATGCACTTTCGCTAAGTAGCAGGGATTTCAGACCATGGGCTTTAGCATGCTGCCCTTAAAGTTACTGTAGTGAATGCTCATGGAGGGGCCGAGGGCTCACCTTAATTCACGCAGTGACTTATGAAAGGAAGCAGGCATGCTATGCATTGCAAGTTTACCCAAAGAACCAAACCTGCTTTAGCCAAAGGCAAGCAAGCTCTTATTAGAAGCTTTGGGGCTAATCAAATGTCTCAGCGAGGCCTTTTTATAATGAAGGTTTGTGGTGAATTCTGAAATGCATGCCTTGCAAATGGAGAACGGGACAGATGACTGCTTAAAAATAAAAAGATGTGTTGCCAGTTTTGCAGTGGACAAATGTGTCCCTACCTGGTGTGAGCAGTTAGTGAATGCCCAAGTGAATGCCCAAATAACTAGACGTCCCAAAAAAAAATCATCGGCAAAAGACAATTGGTCAAGCCTCTGGGTGCCCATTAGCTCTGCCAGTTGCTTTTAGTGGTGCAGTACAGCTGCGCAGCATCGTAACAATTTTTTTTAATTTTTATGTTGCGATGGTGGTAGCATCATTCCACTGATGCACGTATGTGTCGGAACACATCCACAGGCCAATGAAATTATGCAAGCACCACTTGCTTTAATTTTTTTTATTTACCGATCCAATGTTGCAGATGCAACTTGGGTCGTTTTTTTTTAGCACCACGAAAGTGCAAAACAAAAAAAGGCCCAAGGAGCACGGGGAAGATGGGGTATAGATATGTTGAGGGTGGGGGTAGATGTTAACAACAAGGGTACCCCCGTTGTATGACCAGGGGTGGTATGAATATTTAAAAAGAACAGTGGTCTAAGGGAGGCCTCACAGGTCCTCTTGTAGCCTAGGCTACTATTATTAGGTGCTGTATTAATCTACAAAAACACTTTTGAGGGGAGTCCTGACGGGACTCGAAGCAATGCATGAAGGGACACAAGGTATTAAGTGAAGCAGAAAAGCGCGGGCTGTTGGGGGGCTGGGGTTGGGAAAGGGTGCAAACCCTGGGATGTCAGAGGCCCTATAAGTGCATTGTCACTTGTCCAACAGGTTACATTTTGGATATCTGAATCATGGTTGTATACAAAAAAGTTCCTGCAATACTGGTGTTTGGCAAACTGGGCCACGCTTTAAGTTTTCCCACAACGCTGAAGATAAGTGCTTAAAGCCCAGCTGTATTCAGGTGAAACATTGTGTAAATGGGTAGAGATGGGCGTGTAAGGGGCATGTTGGGATGTGCCATGTAGTGAGTTGGGATTATTAAGCTATAACTATACCACTCACGGGTGAGGTGGAGATTCTCATTATCTTCTGATAATGAACAGTTGCAAGAAATGCAATGAATATGTTAATCTGGAAAATTGACAGTGAATAGCAAGTGTACAAACTAAAAGGTTGCCTAAAAAAAACGACACCAACATAAACCAACAGAGAGTCTACAGACACAAACAGAGTACCCAACTACAATTACACAATATTACAGAGAACTATCTTATGAATGAGTTCCCATCAGTACACCATCGAGACCGCCCTTCATCATCTGGGATCTCTTTAGACACTAGTGCCTGCTGCTGTTAGAGGTGAAAAAACCTGCACTGGCCTGATGACACGCCATGTACCAGGAAAAACCACAGCAGTTGTATTTGATGTGAAAAGGGCGTGTCTGGAGGAATACTGAATAGCAGTGCAGTGAAAAGGTGTGGGTGAAAAAGAAAAGATAAGAAAAGGAGTTCTAAAATTAGGTAGTGTTCAGGGACAACAAATTTAATAACCACCGTCACACTCCTAAATCAATAAAAACAGTGCAAATAAATGGCATAACAAATAACCACTTAATAGTTGTATAAGGTCGACATGTTTCTGCAGTCTAAAAGAGTCTCGAGATCTCGTGCTGCTTCCTCAGGACCAAATAATGCTACTGCTACATAAAAATTAAATAAACCATATCACCTGAATAGTGTAGGTAACCATCTTCCCATCCTAAATATAAGAAGAACACGTGTAAATATTCAAAATGTAACTGAGTACTGTGTGAGGTATATACATAGCATGCAATTTACGCATACAATGACGTATAAAACCAGTCACAAGAACTTATTGACCGGCACTGGGACTGTCTAAATCAGTCACCACTCAAACAATTGAGTATCTTAAAGAAGGTTCACTCACCCACTCGATGGGAAGGAAAAGCCCCACCTCACGCGAGCTCAGGTAGATGGATGCACCGCACTATAAAGAAGATAACATAAATAATCATTATTGTAAATAACACCTGCTAGTATTCCCGGGCAAACCAGCTCAGGCGTGCGCCACCTCTAGCACCAGACCACACAACCCAAACAGTCAACAATCTGGCTGATTACATCTCAGTGTTAACACGAGTGTGTTCAAAAGGGCTGTAAAAATCCACTCCTTTCCCTTTCAGATTAAAGCATTTTGTTAATATATGCATAGGTGGCTTTGTGATTATACTCATCTCTGATGCTGCACCTTACAACTCTAGCCATATTCCCCATAAGTCTGAGGGCCGAGATGCTAAAAATATATTGACACATGTGAGGGCTACAAGCGCTCCTATCTGTCCACAGCCGTTCCTGTGAACCATCGGCGAGAGTGCGCTACCAAGTTCAATCACTCTCATTGCACACCCAGTTCGCCTGATTCATTTTCTCAAATGACAAGTGCCAACCAATAAAAGGAATCAAGGCTGGACAGCTCACCTGTCCGTCGGTACACCGGTCGTCCCTCTGAGCTCTATCTGGGGGAGGAACCGACTCGGTGTACCGGGAGGTCTAAAAGTAAACAGACTGCTTCCGGTGTGCAATGAGAGTGATTGAACTTGGTAGCGCACTCTCGCCGATGGTTCACAGGAACGGCTGTGGACAGATAGGAGCGCTTGTAGCCCTCACATGTGTCAATATATTTTTAGCATCTCGGCCCTCAGACTTATGGGGAATATGGCTAGAGTTCTAAGGTGCAGCATCAGAGATGAGTATAATCACAAAGCCACCTATGCATATATTAACAAAATGCTTTAATCTGAAAGGGAAAGGAGTGGATTTTTACAGCCCTTTTGAACACACTCGTGTTAACACTGAGATGTAATCAGCCAGATTGTTGACTGTTTGGGTTGTGTGGTCTGGTGCTAGAGGTGGCGCACGCCTGAGCTGGTTTGCCCAGGAATACTAGCAGGTGTTATTTACAATAATGATTATTTATGTTATCTTCTTTATAGTGCGGTGCATCCATCTACCTGAGCTCGCGCCAGGTGAGGTGGGGCTTTTCCTTCCCATCGAGTGGGTGAGTGAACCTTCTTTAAGATACTCAATTGTTTGAGTGGTGACTGATTTAGACAGTCCCAGTGCCGGTCAATAAGTTCTTGTGACTGGTTTTATACGTCATTGTATGCGTAAATTGCATGCTATGTATATACCTCACACAGTACTCAGTTACATTTTGAATATTTACACGTGTTCTTCTTATATTTAGGATGGGAAGATGGTTACCTACACTATGCAGGTGATATGGTTTATTTAATTTTTATGTAGCAGTAGCATTATTTGGTCCTGAGGAAGCAGCACGAGATCTCGAGACTCTTTTAGACTGCAGAAACATGTCGACCTTATACAACTATTAAGTGGTTATTTGTTATGCCATTTATTTGCACTGTTTTTATTGATTTAGGAGTGTGACGGTGGTTATTAAATTTGTTGTCCCTGAACACTACCTAATTTTAGAACTCCTTTTCTTATCTTTTCTTTTTCACCCACACCTTTTCACTGCACTGCTATTCCGTATTCCTCCAGACACGCCCTTTTCACATCAAATACAACTGCTGTGGTTTTTCCTGGTACATGGCGTGTCATCAGGCCAGTGCAGGTTTTTTCACCTCTAACAGCAGCAGGCACTAGTGTCTAAAGAGATCCCAGATGATGAAGGGCGGTCTCGATGGTGTACTGATGGGAACTCATTCATAAAATAGTTCTCTGTAATATTGTGTAATTGTAGTTGGGTACTCTGTTTGTGTCTGTAGACTCTCTGTTGGTGTCATTTCTGTTCAGGGGATCCAACATTTAGAGTCTTTAAATAACCCCTGGGACCTCCATTTGTGTATAGTGCCTAAAAAAAACACCAAAGCAATTCTCCTTCAACTTACTCTGCCCCCCCCCCTCCCCCGACATTTTCACTTATGATGGCAGAGCACCAGGAAGAGCACGCTTGAGACTCACCTTTAGCAGTGCTCAGGTCAACCTCTACCGTGGGATTACCACGGGAGTCATAGATTTGACGGGCATGGACTTTGAGGATCGACATGTTGAATTACTGTCAAAAGAAAAAAGTGCAAGTTTATTTCCAACATTACTTTGCTCAGCATCATTACACTGCAAGCGAGTTTGAAGCCTTGGCCTTCAGTTGGCCATGGTTACCCAGCATGAATCAAATTTTGTGTTAATGGCACCTATCACCACAAATTAGACATTTATAGCGCAGTAAGCGTGTAAAATCAGCAAAAGTAAATGTATTACATATTCATTGTTTCTAGCTCACAATGCAAAACTGAGTTAAAAATGTGTAGACTACAACGGAGAGGTTTCTTGGGCCGTGTTTCTACAATTCTGTGCTCCTCGCCGAATTTAGTAATTCACAACATATTCTGACCGCCATTGACAGTTTTTATATCACTCATTCAATGGTGTCCAAAACCTTCCATCTGTAGCTGAAATAATTTGACAAATCATTCTTTACAAAAAATTGCTCAAAACTGCTGGTGCGTTTATGTCTTTACCCAGCATCTACTAGGTTACTGAAAGAGAACTGGCAACCAGAGAAAGGCAACAGAGCCCAGCCAAATCCAATCACACGAAAGAGTGGAAGTGCCACAGCAGTTATAATCTAGTGAGAATGTGGGTTCCAGTTAGGAGCCCAGTTATGCTGCATACCATATAAGATCCAACATATCACAAGCATTCCAGAAAGACTTCTACCCTCTTCCCTCATCCAGAGTTCTGCTGCATACACCTGTTTTCTCAGTTATGCATGCATGCCCTCGCTGGCCCCTGCTGTCAATGCTGGAATTGTTTTTAATTTGAGTGGTAGTTATGGGATTCGCACGCAACAGCTGAAGATCAATACAAAATATATTTTACAAAGGTTTTCAGTTTTGTAAATAATTGCACTGACCAATAAAAATAAATGTGGGCATGGGACAGAGATAATATATTTATCATTTTGTTTGTAAACAAACTTTATTCAGTTACATCTTATGCACTAGAATTATCGTTAGGAGGAGACAGTATTCACACCATGGTGACTTATTTAGCATCGTTTACATGTAGGATTATACAGTTTTAGGGGCTACTTCCCTTTAGTTGTCTCCGCCTCAGACAGTGCTCCTGTGGCCATTCCCCTGAACAACATTTTTAGGATATTTGTGAACTACATCTCTTAGGGAGTCAATTGAGCCAATATATTTATCATGATACTTTTTCCTGGAAGATGTAGTCGTTTTTTCCCCGAATGTGGACTACAGCAAAATGTTTCACTAGCTCGAGAAGAGTTGCGATTCACAGTAGGGGGACCTTAACGCTCAGCATCAGGCCACATAATGCAAGTTTCGAGGCAGCTAAATTGTTAACTCCATGACAGATATGCAATGCTTCTGTGCAGTCACTATCGCTCAAGTTACCTTTCAATATACTGGGAAAAGTTGCGTTCCTATAAATCCGCGGAGTGCCCTTGTGCACAGCACGCTAAATCGACCCAAGCACCCCCCTTAGGCGCTATGTGCGCCCTGGGTTCCGGGTGGAAGAGGCCGTGCTCTGGGTGTAGCAGAAGGCCATGATCGCTGCATAGCAGGCCCTGTGAGATCGCTACTCGCCATGTCCTTGGTGAATGACCTACCCAGCAGTGCTTCCTTCCGCGCTGATGAAACACGCACTGAACGGAGCTGCTGTTTCCAGGCAACGCTAAAACCACTCCTATTTTCGCTTCATGGCTTTTAACCCTCGAGGGTTTCTTTACTCCTCTGCAAGTTGCAGCAGAAATCGGCAACAGCATACCAGAAGAGGCTGACTCAGGAGGGCAGGCAGGCCACTAACCGTTTCACACGAGTACCTCTCCATCAGTGACATCACATCACACAAACTAGGGTTTACACCAAACTAAACCAGCATGCTCAATGCCTCAAACGCGACCAGGCCTTCTCAGAATACGGACGTCCTCTGTCAAAGGACATTATCGGACCACAGGGCGACGGTGAAATCTGGTATGACTGGTTGCCATGACCCCCGACCATCCTCTTCCACTCGAGGCCCAAGTGCATCACATGCCTCGGCACTGTCCAATGCCGCTCACAGCAAAAACAACCACAGCCCAGTCCAAGGGCCAACACAAGTGCAGGCTCAGAGCAGCCCTCGAAACGAATGACCAAGAGGGAAAGGCTGCCAACATCAGTAAAATTGCATCACAAAAGGACTACTTTACATCTGCTATACCGACACCGAGGAACCACATTCATAAGTGGGTCTAAAGTGTGCTTCAAGATTGCCCCTTTTCAAGCGTCTGTGAGCCATCATATCGGTGTAAGACAGTAAACCGTGTCAAGCATTTCCAACTTGTATTGTTTCTCGTGTCAAATGTTACTTTAAACAAATATACGTGAACCACTAATAGTGC
This sequence comes from Lissotriton helveticus, assembly GCF_964261635.1. Lineage (NCBI taxonomy): Eukaryota > Metazoa > Chordata > Amphibia > Caudata > Salamandridae > Lissotriton > Lissotriton helveticus. Next base: position 307,190,951 of record NC_136065.1, on the reverse strand, counting down.
CACAAATATTCATCTTACTGTTCTCAGCCAGTGTCTTCTGGTTCTACAGTCGCCATTTACTGGTTAGTTGGATAAATAAAATACCCAGTACACAGACAAGCGGGTGTCGTAAATAGGGCATACGCCCCTTGGGCAGGATGATTTTTGAAGCACGATCGATTCATTTCAAGGACATCTCTGTCTGCATTGCAGTTACACCAGCCTGCCACCCTCCCCACCAGCCATCTGGGACTCGCTCGGTTTGTAACGGTGACTCAGTTTCCTGGAATAGTGAATAAAACTTGACTAACCTCCTCCGTGACGCAAAGCTACTGAAAAATACCACAAAAAAGGGTAGCGAGGAGTCTGCATACAGGAACCAATGCTTCAAAGACCATTTCACAGAAAAGCCCCCCATCCAACAATCAGAAGCGCTGGGGCTGAATGCCACAGTTATGCATCAGGTGCGTGTATTCAGCAATGCACATAATTAACATCATTATAGTAGCGATAAGTTAACATGTGAGGCAGGGTTCTCAACCTCCTCAGAAAGGGTTCAATCGGTTATATTTTTATAAAAAGGAACCATTTTAATTGATGCAGATATCAAATTATATGAACTAGCCGACATTGCACATCCATATTACTGCCTAAATATGTATACATTAACGATTAACATACAAACAAGTACTTTGACTACTTTCCCTCCCATTACCCCACCCTACAGCGCGTAGAGGCGGTAACAGGTTTGCACTAGATGCTTTGCAAGCAGGTCACCAAGCACCAGAGTTCACTACAGCTGTACTTCGGACCTTGCTCTTTCGAGCAGGACTTTCCATCTGAGACAGCCCGATTGGAGCACCAAAGCCCGCCCAGGAAACAAGCTGCCTGCTGCAGACTCAAGTGGCCGGCTCTATTGCCCATTTGTGGGAAGCACTGATGCTTCCTTCGGACTAATTTAAGCAGCCGTCCTCGGCGGTCCCTGCACAGCTAGAAACCCAAACCCTGCAATGCAGGGCGAGGGAGGGCACTCTAGCGACAGGGAGTCCGAGAGGGTCCGCAGACACCAGCTGTTCCCAGGAGATTGGGATCTCCCCTCCATAGCTTTTAAGCTAAGGGATTGTTCCTGAGCCCCGGTGGATAAACGCTCGATTCCGACTCTTTAATAATGGTCTGTGGAAGGGACGACCATTGAAAACCCGGTTTCGGGCCCGTCAAGCTCAACTAACGACACCTCCTAAAAATATGCACAATTCAGGCCCACCCAATATCAGCCAGTCCCTTCTCCACGTAAACGGCAGTTTCCAATGGGATTGTTTTAAGGGAAGCGTTCGTCTCCTAGTTGGATCGGGTCCAAGTCACCTAAAACATGGCCGCAGGTTACCTCAACACTGAATGCCAGGCTCTCCGCACAGGGGCAAACCACCTCAGACCTAGACTGACAGGCTATTTGCACATAGCGCCGATCACCTCAAACACAGAATACTGGGATCTAAGCTGAGGCGGCAGTTCACCTCAAGGGTAGAATGCCAGTGTAATTGTTCAAAATGCAAATGTTTGCCACATTTGGCATAGGACGGCCTCGTTCGTCACCGTCTCTTTTCGTTACCTCGGTTCGTATTGTGTCCACCGTACAAGGTCACTAGACCAATATATTTCCCTGAAATTTGCGACATCCTCTTCCCTCCACGCCTCATTCCCTGGCGCCTGTCAGGTTTCGTGTCGCCTTCGATTTCTATCAGGATTCCTCAGTGCCTGCCAGAGATTGTGAGGAAGGCGTGTACTGCCCCTCAGTCCTCAAGTGTTAATGGGCTTCAGATGGACAGCAGTGCACCCCTCCCCCAGTAACCCGCAGAGAAGTCCACTACATCCTTATCAGGGTCATTTTGGGGGCCACCTGTCGCGTCCCTCCGCTTTTGCCCAAGCCTTGTCAAGCCCAAGCCTTCACGTGAGGTCAATCCCATGCCACTTTAGAACCATAGTGGGCACGACAGTCCCATGAACACCCCTAATTAAGCAGGCACGATGCCACCAAGCCGCTCTCGCTCGCTCGTACCTAAATTCATGCGCCCCTGCTTATAGCCCGCACAACGCAACCTTGCCTAGTACCCCCCCCCCAATCTCCAGACAAAAAGGTCTCCAAAATCCGCCCCCACCCCAACATCGCCTCGTAGAAGGTATCGATCCCCACCTGCTAGGTCCTTGCAGGTTCCACGGCTCCAGCCTCAACCAGATCATTTTCCCGTACCACCAATACAGCCATAACAGATGTACCTACAAGTGTCAGGGCCCACCCAGCTCATGTCAGCCTACCCTTTCCCTTCTACAGCTTCGGTCCTATGCCCTCACATCCCCCGTCAGTGCCCTTACCACGTACCACCCAGTAATGGGCGAATACCCCCTCCCCTCTCCCAATTGGCGACACAGATTTGCTGAGCCCACCTACTATCTTCAGCTCCATTGACCCTCTCGGAAGGTCTTTAATGCGGCGCTCCTTCACCCCCAACCACTATCAATAGCCTCATAACCTCCCGAGTCGATCACTGAGAATCGACTCTAGGCGTTCGACAATCCCGTGTTCTTACTGGAGAGTGAGAACTGCCTGCTAGTGCTCACCTAGCGCCTGTGGCAGTTGACTGGGCTTCAAGCTGCTGCTGAGGATGACTAGGAGGCTCTGGCTGGAGATTCAGTGGGGAAGAAGCCAGCGCTCGCGCCGCTATTTATCACCTAGCCAGGGCAGAATTGTCAGACAGGCTCCGCCGCCTATCTACACGCAGGAAGCAGAACTAGGACCGCCCTCAGATCCCCTATCATTGGATGAAGAGTTCTGCCTACACGCTCCTCTCGTGATGGGGCTGAGAGGAGGAGTGTGGGCTGTCCCCAGCGTTCAGCAGTGACCAATCGTAGTCAGGTGAAATGTCGCTTCTTATGGGACAGATCCTCGAAATCGCAGAGAAAAATGCCTGGCTTTAAGATGGGCTCTTTCCGGAAACCTTGACAGCCCCGGGGACGGACATGCGCAGCTAGGATATACTGTTGCCGCTGTTGTACGTGCTGGGCAGCACTCACCAGGGCGTGGTGGTAATGTCGTCATAGGAAGTACGTAGGAACGTGAGGAAACACCTCAGCGCCTGCGTAGACGTACTGTGCAAAATCTAATGGTGAATGTTCATTACATTTTTTAATTAAGGCAAAATTAAGGAAAATAAAAGCAAGTGATGGATAGAATGTTTGAATTAATTTTGGCCACTATTATTTTCTCTAGGCAACATCCATTTCCGTCCTTTAAATGCAAAAAAGAAGAGAGAAGGTGAGAACGAGAACTTGACACCATAGGAGGAGCCTTCAGTGAGCTCAGGTTATCCTTTGTCAGAGGTGAGTATTGTATTACAAAGCACATTAGCGGACGGGCAATAGGCAACACTGTGAAAGTGCAAGGTTTAATGCGTGTTGCATATACATCAACGCGTAGACACAGCGGATGGAGGTTTACAGGATATTAATTGGGGCAATCTAATCTCCCCATTAACCAGAAGTCTTGAAATTAGTTAAGGGAATGCCTAATGAAGCACATTTCGGGCCAGCTACATGAAAAAATACAATTGGCTAATTTTGCAGCCAGTATTTTTGCACCCAGTAGAGATTTTTAAGAATCAACGTATCTACTATCGCAAGATGGCTGACTGCTAAGGAGCTCCAGTCGGGACCTCCTGGGCTTGGGAACGCCATTCCGGCGTGGATTCAAGCGGAGCCCCTCCAACTAGCCACCACGTGTTCAGGAGTCGAGGGAGATGATCATTCGATCTCCCATGGCAGACAGTGGGGCACAGGATTGTGGAACGGGGCGACATGGCAAGAACTGCACAACAACAACGGCGAAGGGGAAATGCAGGAGACTACCATCTTGGCCGTGAAGCCCACTCCACTGGAAGGGTTATGTGTTTTGTGGCCCAGCCTGAGCTCGCCCGATAAGTGTTCCCCAGGCCGCTGATGACCTCCGCCATACCTAGTGACCGGTGCAAGGGAGACTGCTGTGCACCAACTGGTGTTTGGGAGGCCAACGCTGATCTTAGGCTGTGTGGCCCCGGGTCTGCCAATGCTGGGTCGTAAAACTCGCCCCTGCTTCTTTAAAAACTGGAAGTATGCAACCAAAACAACAAATCAACATTTTTATAGCAGACAAGGACAAGAGTTTTAAATTCTATTAAGGATATGGAAGCAAGGATCATTCAGTCTGCCGTTCAAGTTTTGTTACAGCACCTTTGTTACAATAAACATTAACATATTGTAGATCCAATAGGGCTACAATACCCATAACACAGATAATGAAAAAATACGAGCCCCATAGGTCCCAACGGTCCATCAACCAAAGCTCCGATACACAAATAAACATGTATGATAACATAAGAACCACCTCATCTTCCTGTGAGAAAGTAATGCAATCTTGCACAGCAATGCCAAGTATCATTCTTGTGAAACTCAGCAAAATATCATACTAAATAGTGTTTCCATAAACTGTTTAAACATACAATTGTGGCGAGGAGAAAATAATCATAAGTACATACATCTGTACAATCCACAATCAGAATAACCGGGTGGGATAATCATTGCCTCCTTCTGTTTATAATAATTGAAAATTCTTGTTCAAGTTTGCTATAAAATGTTCTATTCCATGACGGACCGGAGGCTCAGATTATGCAAGTTCAAAGCTGTCAAAAATCATGGAAAAATGATTAGTTACTGGTTCGTAATACTTTTTTTTAAACCTAGAATCTGTGGACCCACCTGCTACATGAACATTGTCCCCAAGGATGGCTCCTAGGTTGAAAGAGTTTGAGGTAATTGCACCCCTTACTAAGCACCAAAAGTGGAAGTGCTTGCTTCAGTCAGGCTCCATCTGGCTAAAGTGGGTCTGGAAAAAGAACAATAAGGACAAATAAAATAAATTAGTAGTTGGTCAAAGAAGAAGATCTGAGGTCAGCTGTAACACTGTCATAAAGAACAAGGGAGGGAGAAAGAGGTTAGGTTTGCTGCACTGTGGACTCAAGAAAAAACAAAGAAAGTCCACCCGTACGTCAAGAAATTCCTTTCAGTAATTGTTTCTTGTTTGTCAAGGGAAGCAAGGAGTTTTCTTAAAATAACGCTCACCCACCAAAAGGCCCCTTGGTGGCATGCTTCATCATCAGGTTCTTCCTGCCCGCTGCGGGGCGGGGCGTGCTACGACCGGCGGTGATGTGGGGGCACTTTTGTGAAAGTGATTACTATGTACTATTGTGAGAGCAGAAGGATCAAGGAAAGTTGTGAGTTAAAAAATACCTGGCTATGTGGAACCTAGACTTTATTACTTATTTATTTATCTTATTTTATTTTGTGTACTTATAGAGCGCAGTCCTGTCACCCAAAGGGCATCCTGGCGCTTTGATCTAGGAACAGTTGCACTTAATGCGTTTTTAAAGCTTTCCTGAACGGAAAATAGTCCCTGTGGCTTCTCAGAGATAGTGGCAGGGAGTTCCAGAGTTTGGCCGCTGCAACACTAAAGGAGCGGCCACCCATCCTCACTCTTTGGAACCTCGGGACTACAAGTAGATGCGCCGAAGAAGAGCGAAGAGGCCGTGGAGCAGAGTACCACGCAAACATATTCTGCAGAGGGACAGGACCCTGTTGATGTACAGCTTTAAACACCAAACACGCAGCTTTATACTGTACCCCCAGGTGTACCGGGAGCCAGTGTAGGTCTCTTAGAGCTAGAGTGGAAGAGCTGGACCTAGGGCGGGAGAGAGCCAACTTGGCGGCCATGTTCTGCACCCGTTGTAACTTCCCCGTCAGGTTTTTTGGGGCCTCCAGAAGTAGCCCATTACAGTAGTCGAGACGACTTAGTATGGTACCACGAACTACTTCCGGCCTGGCTTGAACGGGGAGAAGGGGCAGAACTTTGCGCAACATGTGCAGCAGCATCATGCACGTAGAGGTGGTTTTATTGACGTGCATGTCGAGCTGTAAGTTTGGGCCGAAGATCACCCCCAAGTTACGAGCTGATTCCGCCGCCAGCACTGGCTCGAAGAAGGTGCTAGGCCAAAAATTCTCTGGAAGTGCCCGCGGAATCCGGTCTATGGAACAGTAGAGCACCTCCGTCTTAGAGCTGTTAAATTGTAAGGAGTTAGCTCGTAACCAGTCCGCTGTGGCTGCCATGCAGCGATGGAAAGTCTCCAGCGAAACCGCATTGTTCCCTTCCAGAGAAAAGACCAGCTGGGTGTCATCGGCATAATTAAAAGCCGAGACACCAAAGGATTTTATTAGCTGGACTAAAGGGCGGTTGGTGTTGGTATTGTTAAAAAAGGGGAGAGGAGAAATGTACATTATAATGAGTGGTTTTCTCCCTGGTCTATGTGTTTCAAGCCTTCCCCATGGCTTTTCTCCAGGACCAAAGTGATTGATCCCTTTGACCACTCCTTTATAATCTATTTGGTCTCCATGATAACTATGAAGATGGAGTGTGCACGTGCCTAGGGGAAGCATGCCACCAAGGGGCCTTTTGGTGGGTGAGGGTTATTTTAAGAAAACTCTTTCCTTGACAAACAAGAAGCAGCCCCTGGAAGGATAGTAATTTCTTTACGTACAGGTGGACTTTCTTTGTTTTTTCTTCTCGTAACACTTTCATATACACAGTTTAGCATACACAGTTAGCCTGGGAAAAGCTGGAAAGGAGACTGGTCATTCGTTTGGCTATCAGAAAAGTAACTTCTAGAGTAAAGTACCTGCCTGCAAGATCTAATTTTCAAATGTCTGACAGTCTGTTACGAGAAGGTTGGCAAAGACTCTTATCTGATTTTGCTGAGAGTTGTTTTCTGGATCATGTTATATTGTCTGTCGAAGTCTGAATAAATGTGTGTACCACAGAGACATTCCATCAGCGGCGCCTCCTTCACTAAGGTGGAGGAGCGTCACTCCACTGCTTTTGAGCAGTGAAAAATGAAAAAGAAAATGATAATAACAAAGGTATTATCATTTTACTTTTCCTCCCTTCTTTGTTACTTTCTGCAGTTGAGCTGTGGGCTGGGCCACCCATTCCGGCGATCGGTATTAAGGAAGGCCTAGAGACCCGTAGGAATAAATGGGAATTGTATGCGCAATTTGTGAGTACCCAATAGGTACTCGCAAATTGCGCATGCAATTTCAAGGGTGCCAAAATGACACCGTTTCACCCCTGAAATATGCATTTGTGCAAATGTGGCGCACATATATGCCCAAAAGGCATGTATGTGCGCCACATGGCACTTAGAAAAATGTAACATTGTGCATTTTTCTAAGGATTTGCAATTTAACACCAACTTGAAATTGGTGGTAAATTGTGATTCCTTAAAGCAGGGTCCCAATTTAAAAAGCGCTTCCTGCATTGCATTGAGAGAATAGCAAATTGCGATTCTCTAAATGCATTCGCAAAATAGGTTATCGCAAAAATTGCGATTCCCTATTTTGCAATTGCCTTTTGGGATGATACATCCCAAAAGGCTTTTCCCGTTCGTAAACGGGCTGATTCTGCGAATCGGCCCATTTGCGAACGGGAAAATGCTTGATACATCTGGCTCATAGACCCTTAGTGAGTGCCTAACTAAGGCACTCACCCCAATCACGGTGCTGCTCTCATGATGGGTAATACCAACATGAGAGGAGCATCTGGATTGGCGTAGGGGACCCTGTGGCATAGTGGGAGTCAAAGAGCAGAGACCAGAAAAGCACAAATGCTGCAAAATACAGGTAAGCTTTAAAAAAAAAATCATATACCCCAATGCTGCCCTCGCCCGCTGCACTCCCCTGCACTGCCACATCACTTAAATGCCATAGCAGTCACCACTGCATTCCATAAATACATGTATCTTGTGTGGGGGAAACCAAAGGATGTTCTCCAATGGGGTGATCTGCAATCGGAAGGTGGGCAGCTGAAATTGCTGAGCGACAGAAGTTCTCTGTCCTATTAGAAACATGACCAGCTGCTAAGGAAGCTAAGAAAAAATACCACAAAGGTTACATCTACTAACACGGGATTCAATTCTGTTCTGTGCACCAGTGCGTCCATCTGTTCTTAGCTGATCTGTATCTCTTGTGAATTGAGTTGCACTGGGCCTTATCAAGGAATTTAAGAGCTTGTTCTAAAAGTCCTGGCACTTGCCAGTGTCTGCAGAAAGCCTCCAGGTGATAAGTCTTAGCTGATGTTACGTGACTAGTGGATGAGGTTGCCTCACTGGGCCCAGCTGTGGAATTGGAAACGTTGGAAGTTGCATAGGTTGTTGGCAAGGTGACTCCAGAAGGACATGAAACCAACACTTAGTTGTCTATTTTGAGAAGAATACCACAAGGAGTCTTCTCGGGAGAGTAGGAACAGATTGCAAAGGTGCTGGCGAGGCACTTGAGCCAGTTCATGTGGAGAGATAATTTCTCTTGAGACCACATGCCTCCTATCATTATTTCCCCAGAGCTTGCACCTCAGCCTATGTGACTGGCATCCGATTTGATCACCATTTCAGGAACGAGACCGAAAAGGGCCCTTCCATTCCACGCTTCCATGTAATTGAGTCACCATTGAAGTTGCTACGGTACATTTGTTTACAATGGAACTTGGTCGGAGTAGAAAAGACCCTTCCATAAGTAGAGGATCTTCAATTTCTGCCAGGCCCAGTAGTCTAACAGGCCTGGAAAAATGTATTGCCTGGTTGGAAGAGGACAATATACCTACAAGCTTAACTACCCAGCGGAGTGTGACTTTATTCTCTGTAAGAACTTTGCAAACTCTTTCCGATTGGCCTAGATTAAGCAAAGATAGGGAGTCTGAAATAGAGTCAATTGCAAACCCCAGAAAGATCATTTGATTGGAACAGCTTAGACTTGATTCGTGTTGGTTAATCACAAAATTTAGATTCTTTAGAAGGAAAATTATCACGTCTTCCTGTTGTTTGAGGAGATGTGGAATTTCAGCTATGATAAGATTGTTGTCCAGATCAATTATAAGGCAAATTCCCAAATCTCTCAAAACCTCTATGACAGGTTTCACCAACTTGATGAAACACCAAGAACCTGAAGAGCGATCAAATGGCACTGCCAAGAACTCATAGGTTGTCTGTCTCCATTGAAACTGTAGGAAATGAGTATGGGGAAGAAATATTGTAATTGCTAGGAAGGCTTCATTGAGATCCATTTGAACCATAATGTCATTTTATTTTAAAAGATCTCTCAAGAGATAAATCAGCTACTTTTTTAAATGCCTGTACAGGACTGATGCATTGAATTCCTTGAGGTTGACAACCAGGCGGAACCCTCCACCCTTTTTGTCCACAAGGAAAATGTTGCTGAGGAAACAATTTGGGATGAGGGCGCACAGTGGATGGCTTGTTTCCGAATCAGTAAATCATTCTCTTGAAAATGTTGTTTCTGAGCTGAAACAATATTTGGGCAGACTGGCCTGGTAAGGTGTTGAGTAAAATTTGAGACAGACACCCAGCACTGTCTGAAGAATTCACACATCTTGCATGATTTGCATTCAGATATGATAATAATGTAGGCACATACACAGGGGCAAGATGGCCGCTGACAGCCCTTGAGAGCGGTCGCACTCTTCCCTCTCTCCCGAGGTGAGGTCTGCCGGTGGATTTGAGGACCTGAGGACTGAGCCTTCGATGGAAATATGACAGAATAACGGAATGAATATTGCTATAGGAATTATACAGCAACCCTGGGCCTGGCGCTTCACTGGCGGTGGAAGTGCCCAACCAACGCACATACGGCAGCTAATTGCCGGCGAGGTGTCTTTGAAGAGGCTGTGGTATCCCTACATCCGCGCTGGTCAGTCGATCACTATGGCGCAAAGAGGAGGAAGAACACTGAAATTGAAGGAGAAAGACGCCGAGCTCGACGAGCAAAGTGACTTTGGCGCTCCCTCTTCTAACCCAAGGGGGAAAACACAGACACAGACACGGAAAGCCCTCATGAAGTTGAAGGACGATTCTAACGCTGGGCAACCACAAAAGGAGAAAAAAGATAAAGAAAAAACGATCACGGCGAAGAGAGCACTCAAACAGCGGGTTTATGAGGAGAGCGTTTTTAGGCAACCCACCCTGATGGAAGCTTTTGCTGGTTCTCACACAGGCTCTCACACTCCAAGCGCTGATGCAGGCTCACCTGTCGATATCGCCACGGAGTTACAGGAGCAGGAACCGATCCCTGATTTGGAGGCGCCGAGACACGACCAGCTGGTCTCTACGACGCCGCAGGCTACAGCGACGGGTCCAGAGCCGCGGATTGCTGCTCCGGTGGTGAAAGGCGGGACTGCAACTAACTTACTGTCAGGGACTGAGGAGGCAGGCGTCCTTGCAGATGGAGAGGCTGAGATCGATGAAGGGCCTGCACGGCAAGATCCCTTGTCAGGTATTGAGTGCACTGAGCATAGTGAGCATGAAGCATTGCTGGAAAACGCTGTGAGTAATGATGATCAGGTCTCACAGACACACGGTGGAAGTTGCAATGAGCTGCTCAGTAATGGGGCATTAGATATAAATAACGGCCCAATTATTAACTCTGAGGGGTGCAATATCTTGAATGCGGAGGGGGCAGAGACTATGGGTGTTTTAGGTTCTGAAACTGATATGGGAGCGAAAGAGGGGCCCCACGTGCGTGGAGGGCCTAAAGTATTAAAGACCTATCAACCTGCTCAATCTGCTCGATCTGAAGTCTTGATGGATTTATCCATAAAATCAGGGAGAGGGAGAGGAGAAATCCCCTCTCCTCGGCAAAATATTGAAATAGGGAGCACCAAAACTAAGACTGTACCCCCTGGCTCTCCTAGTGATGAATGTTTTTTTTTCACTAAACGACGCAGAAAGTGAGGAGGAGTCAGATATTACATCAGCCCCAGGGGAAAGCTCTCTGGAGGAGGTTTCTGAGGGAAATACTACGGATTTGGAGGACAACACATCACATAGGGCAAATTTGCAACGTAAATTGCGTAAATCACGAAGTTCTTTAAAAAGAGCAATGAGTCCTACGCATGTCTCAAAAAAACTAGACTGGGATTACTCTGCCACCTCCCAAACTTATCCTGATGGTGGTGCAAGCAATCAGCAGGAGCCCCATACCCCTAATCAAGCTACTACTATGGATATGTTATATAATACTTTGAAACAGATGCAACTAGAAGCTAGATCAGAGAGTAGGAGGGCGAAGCAGGCAAATCAGAAGCTACAAGGCGCATTAAGGAAGGTGAATAAATTATATGTTGACATGGCTACAAGAGTCACTGAAGTGGAGCAGAGGACGGGACAACTGGAAGATGAGGTCAATACATGGCAGAAATTCAGACAGGAACAGGAGGAGACAACGACTGACTTACATTGGAAACTCGAGGATTTCGAAAATCGGCAGCGTCGACATAATATTAGACTTCTTGGAGTTTTGGAAGGACTGGAAGGCCAGGACACTAGGTCTTTTGTGATCAATTTATTGAAGGGGGCTTTCCCAGAGGCTAAAATGTGGAATTGGGACGTAGAGGTGCAGCGTGCCCACCGTTTCCCATTTGTACAAAAAAGAGGAAATTCAGAGCCAGACAAGCCAAGAGCTATCTTGGTTTATGTCGGAAACTTTTTACTGAGACAGGAAATAATAGACAAGGCTAAACCAACTGCAAGGCGTACTTTTAATGGGGTGACATTTTTTGCTAGGCCAGACTTTTGTCATGCCACAGTTGAGCGAAGGTGGCGAATGCGCCAATTAATTAGTCCGTTTCAAAATCTAGGCTGTGAGGCATTCTTGCTTTTTCCCTGCAGGTTGAAAGTAGTGTTGAAGGGGAGTGTCCGATTTTTCATGTCAGGAATTAAAGCTCAGGAGTATTTGGATGAGTTAAAGGGACAGACAAACAAGAATGTGATGGTAGTCGCTGTAAGACAAGGTACTTCTAAAGAACACAGAAAATGAAAAATGAATTATAATATGGGTGGCAGGAAGTCACAAAGCTGGGGGGGCTTCCTCTTAGTATAAGTGTAAGTGTCTTATTGTTAATCGTTTGAGAAATCCTTGTTCTTGGTTTTTAGATACATCTGGTAGACAATAATACTGTATGTTAAATGTTTTCTTGTGAGGGAGAGGGGGGGTCGCTCTGGGTTGTGAACTGTCACACTTGGGTCAGGATTGACCCAATTGCCTGTAATGGGGGGGGGGAGGTGGGGGGGGGGAGAGTGCTGGGGAAGATGGGTGGGGGGTGGGACTGGGTGCAAGGCATGTTACAAAGATACAATTTAGGAGCTTGGAAATTAATATAAAGGAAAATCAGGATGTAAAGGGGAATCTGAATGGAGATCTATTTGAATGGCAACTACCTATAATTAAATGGGAACACGAGTAATCACCTGGAATGTTTGTGGATTAAATAATAGACAGAAAAGACAGCGGGTGGCAACACTGTTAAAGACTATGAGACCCGATTTCGTGTTTCTTCAAGAGACTCATATAGAAGGGACAAATGCAGGGGTCTTGGGGCAGTTAGGATTTAATCTTCTAGCTTATTCAAAACAAGGGACTAGAAATAGGGGTGTAGCCATTTTGGCGAAACGCACAGACATCATAGTAAGAAGAAAATTAGAGGATCAATGGGGGAGATGGATTTTAATAGAGTGTATGATTGGGGAAGAATGGGTTACTTTGGTATCGGTTTATGGTTCGACAGAGGACGACCCAGAGGTTATGGAGTTCCTGGAGCTTGAGTTAGCTACATGGCCCCCTCGGGTTATTATGGCTGGGGATTTTAATATAAATGGGGCTGGAGGTCTCTGGGGGAATGGAAGAAAGATGTACTCTGGGAGGAAAAAGAGGGTCTATCGTGCACTAACTAACCTCGTACATAACAATTTACTTTGTGATGTATGGCCATATCTGAAGCCGGATGATTTAGGTTACACCTACTATTCAGTACCACACAGGTTGTGTGTAAGGTTGGATTACTTCTTTATATCGAATTCTTTGTTATCAGGGATCAAAATACAGAGGCTGCCCCGGATCCTTTCGGATCATAATCCGTTGATTTTAATTCTTCCAGCAACAATAAAGCAGAAAATAGAAAAAATATGGACGTTTGAAAGAGCTTTGCTGAAGGACGATAAATATATCGAACATATGTCAGGCTGGATTAAGTCATTTTTTGAGATAAATAGAGGGAGTGCAAAGACAGGAGTAGTTTGGGACGCGTTTAAAGCCGCTGCACGGGGAGAAACCCTAAGTTTTAGCGTCTTTAAACAGAAGGAGGAGAAAAGAAAAATGGAAATTCTAATAATGTTATTAGAAGAAGCAGAGGGGGAGCTAGCTAGAGCCGTGTTGGCAGGGGACCCATTGGATCAAGTCCTGGTTAAATTGGCCAAAGCAAGAATGGAGACAAATGAGAGTATATCAGATAAGACGGCTAAGATATACCTTACAAATAGACAAAGATGCTATGAATGTAGTGAAACGGTAGGGCGTACATTGGCAGTACAGGCAAGGCAGATGGCTGCTATAGGGGAGATTAGAGAGATTAAAGACTCTGCAGGAAACTCTCTTAAAGAAACGGAGGCAATAAGAGAGGTCTTTAGACAGTTTTATATCAAACTATATGATGGGGGACATCTTAAAAATCCCAATGAAATAGCCAACTACTTAAGGGATATACCTGGTGAGACCCTTTTAGGAGAGGATAGAGAGATCTTAGAAGCAGTGTGTGATTCGGAGGAGGTTGAGCTGGCCATGTTAAGTCTCCCATCAGGGAAAGCGGCGGGACCTGACCAATTTCCTGTAGAGTTTTATAAGATATTTTGGGGAATACTGAAGCAGGAGCTTTTGGACACAATCCAACAAGCTCAGAGTGGGGCATCGATACCAGCATCTTGGGCGGGGGCAGACATTGTAGTGATTTTAAAGAAAGGAAAGCCGGCTGATGAACCAGGGTCATATAGACCAATAACTTTGATGAATTCAGATACTAAAATATTTTCTAAGTTATTGGCCTTGAGATTTGCTAAAATGATTACCAAACTGGTTAGTATAAATCAGCATGGATTTATACCCGGGAGAGGCACAACCCATCATATAAGGAAAGTCATTACCTTGTTTGACGCCATGGAAGTCACAGGGGACCCAATGGCAACAATGCTACTAGATGCTGAGAAAGCATTTGATCGGGCCTCCTGGGATTATTTATGGGTTATCTTAGAAAGAGCTGGTTGTGGAGCAGGTTTTATAACAGCAATGAAAGCTTTGTATACAACACCAACCGCTAGGGTAAGGGTCAATGCAGGATACACCCACCCAGTAAAAATTATGCGAGGGACACGGCAGGGATGCCCGTGCTCGCCGCTCCTATTCGCCTTGTATATGGACCCATATATACGTAAAATGGAAACTAACAACAATATCCCCCCAATTAAGACTCATAGGGGGGACTGTAAGATACTAGCATATGCAGATGACGTGGCGATAGTTACCTCAGATCCTGCAGGAGCCATAAGAGAAGTGGAGGCTGAGGCAATACAGTTTGGCCACGTATCAGGTTATGCTTTGAACACTTCTAAAACTCAAATTATCCAAAATAATAAAACAGGCTTTATTGATCCAAGGGTAGTGACAGCAGGTACATATCTAGGGGTTACAATTACGTCAGAATTAGATAAACTAGTGGAACTGAATATAGCACCGATACTTGGTAAAACTAAAAGAGAACTAGAGAGATTGAATAAATTACATCTGTCAATAGTGGGGCGGGTAAATATTATTAAAATGATATTTCTCCTGAAATTTTTGTATATATTTAGGGCAATTCCTCTGTTATTCGAGGCAAAGTGGTTTAAGATCTGGGAGCACATGATAAATAGGTTCATATGGGCACAAGGGAAGACAAGAAGGGCACTAAGATACATGGAGTTACCTAGGGAGAGAAGCGGCTGGTCTGTGCCGGATCTTAAATTATATTATTGGGCGGCCGCACTGCAATATATGGCTGGGCTACTGGGAGGGGCAGAAGCTGAAGAACAGGATCCATTGGGAACGGTTGCCATATACGCATTGGTCTTGAATTCAGAAGCAGAGAATGTATTACTAAAACGAACTGACTCTTCCTATTATAAAAGAACAAAATTTAAGACCGTATTGACAGCCTATAACATCTGGAAAGCTTTTTCAAAAAGATTTGGATTGGGGAAGTATAATAGGTACACTAGGGTGATAGACAATGAGACACTTCCACGTGACATTTTTTCAGACACGGTGTTTGCTGACTGGGGTAGGCGGGGGATAAGTAAACTGGGAGATATAGTCGGGACTCAGGGAATGCTGCAATTTTCTGAAATACGAGAAAAATACGATCTGGATCAGAGACATTTTTTTAAGTTTCTGCAAGTTAGGAGTTTTATAGCAGCAAACAAAGGAGGCCCAAACGGATTTAATACGAATCCAATATTGGATCTTATACAGGGAGGAGTAGGGGGTACAATTAAAAATGTATATGCTGAACTGATTAAATACAAAGTGGATGACCTCGAGAAACAGGAACAAAAATGGGCACATAAGCTGGGTATAGCCAAAGAAATATTTCAACTGTCCTTAAATTGGGGTCAGGACATCCTCTGTTCAGCCCCACTTCAGGCGCAGCATTTTAAAACTATTTACTCACTATACTATACCCCCGCAAGGATAGCACAGTGGGGGGGAACTACGGGAGTTACTTGTCCTAGGTGTGGCTCAGACCAAGCTGATATTGTGCATATGTTTGCGACTTGCGCCCATCTACAAACGATTCGAGAAGAAATTGAGATATTTTTTAAAAAATCCTTAGGAATAGAACTGAAATTGACACCCCAAATTATTATTTTTGGGGTAATAGATGCAGAAGAACAACTAGACTTTAGCTATTTCCTGTTTGGGCTAAGGCGATATTTCGGCTAGCAATTGCAACGGCTTGGCTGGATAAAATACCTCCAACATATCAGGAATGGCTAGGCAGACTTCTGTCAGCATACAGTCTAGAAAAAGCAATATATGCCAGGAAGGGGAGAAGAGGGAAAAAGTTAGGATTAAAAATTTGGGGCCCGGCGACGAAGTGGAGGGACCAAGGAGCTGAGTTTACCCCGTAAAATGAGATAATGAGTAAGATGTGTCTACAGGTATTTTTGATACTGTATGATGTGTCTATTATTATTATTTTTTTTTTTCTCTTCTTTTCTTTTCTTCTCTCCTTCTCCTTCTCTTTTTTGCTCAAATTGTGAAAAGTATTCTGCTTAATGTGTATTATTATATGGGTCTTCCCTCAATATACTACTGAAATCTTGGATAAGTGAAAGCACAGTAGAACTGATATACAACTTATGTTTCCTTTGTTATACTTGCGGTTTTTCCTATGTCTTTTGTAGCATGATTGAATGTAAAAACTGTAACTATAGTACATGCCTTGTACCAGGGGTAAAAAGGGGGAAAAACTTTTTCAATAAAAAGGATTAAAAAAAAACAAAACAGATATGATAATAATGTCATGTTCCCCCTCTAGGTCTAGTGAGGAAGAAAGTTTGTAGCTTACATTGAAAGGAAGTATTGGAGGATTCTCTACAGATGCATCTCTACTGGGACCAACCTCTGAAACCTTGAGTCCTTGAAGGAAAGAATGGGTTTCCTCTTTTGTTGTTGATCCAAGATCCTCTGTCATGAGGATTTCGTCCGAAGGAAGCCTGATAGGACTTGGGGTTGGTGGAACAGCTGCAAGTCCCTGCCAGCCTTGGTGGAAAGGTGAGGTTGGAAGACGTTTTGAGCGTCACATGGGCCTTTTCAAGGGATGTAAGAGCTTTGACAAACAGTGCAACCTTTTTCACATAGGGATCCCTAAACAGTAGTCCCTTAGCCAGTGGACTTGCCTCAATTGTTGTCAGTTTATAAATCTTGCCACAGAAGTGAGGGTATGGAATACTCAGCCCAAAGTTTATTCTGGTCTTCTTTTGGGAATAGTTTCTAGTGTCTGGTTCGGACATATACTGATGTTGTTGGGGGTGGAGTTCTTTCAGAAAAACAGGGTTGAATGATCTCTTCTGGTTTAAAGGTATCCTTAACCGCATGCGTGCGGGTGGAATTCCGCCCGTACGCTGAGAATTACTAATTCGCATGTTACGTGACGAGCTGGGCTCGTCATGAGCGTGCGAGGAGGCTACGCCATGACGAGCCCAGCTCGTCATCAGCGTCGAAGGGGTTAAGCAGCGTAGAGGGACCAGAGTGCCAGACGGTCCCTCTCCTGTGTCGGTAACAGGACCTTTGAATATCCTCTTTTTTTGGGACACATTTTCTCAGGTTTTTCGGAAGGAATATACAGGTTTCACAATTTTGACAAATATATAAGCAAATGTTATCCAGTCGTTAAACATGAAACAATTACGTATACATGTTAAGTCAAGTCAAGTCATTGGTTTTTATTAAGTACACATTTCACCCAAGGGTCTCAAAGCGCTATCATGATATGTGGATTGTAACATGTGCCACTATTAACTGATAAAACAAACCTTTGAAGAACCTCATCTGTGGCTTCTTACTGCCCTTCACAACAGAAATTATCCTGAACAGAAATGATACTGTCTGCCGGTCCATCTCCCTTCTCCTCCCCAAGGGCATTATGCAGGGAGTCTAAATATGCCTTCTTTATATTTTCCGCAGCATCTCTTTTAGATTGCAGTTTTCATGGGGATAGGTTGGGGAAAGGTATCTGGAAGGAAGGATACAACGTTTTAATTTGTTGTCATTGTGGCCAAATGATGCAGACATAGATTCTGAGCTTCATTTTGTAACATCTGGTTCAAAGCATAGCTGCAGAGTTTATAACAAAGTTGACAGCAATTTCATTGGTCAAGTTGACTAGGATAGTTGAGGGATTACACTGCAACATTTGTGGGAACAATCTACCTGAATTGACAGTTTCAATCCAAGTCTCCAACTGATAATGACTTGCTGTTATATATTGTTATTGTATATCTCAGGCACTTGCTCCTGCCACAGATGGATTGGCAGGGCTAATGGGAGCACCTTCAGATGAGTTATAGCGGGTGCATGTAGAGATTTGCTCACACATCTTAAAAGCTGCTAATCAATAATTCTTGCATCACTGGTTTTCCCTTAGCCTGGATGTATCAATAGTGTGATGCTACAGTGGTCTGTAAGGATTAAAGGGGCATGATTGTTAAAAAATAAAACTGCCCTAACACTTCCCGATAGGCTAGGTTTGGTCAGATAGAGGCAGGCAGAGCAGGAAACTGCATTGTCCTGACCTTCGCTGTGGGCCAGGATGATAGTCAGAGGGAGGACTGAGGAGGAGGGCCTCCCTGGAGTACAGGCTTATGCAGTCCAAAGTTGAGATCCACAGACAAGGAAGCAGATGCTCGAATGAAAGGCTGCAGATGTTACAAGGTACAAACTGGAATCAGGTTCTTCCTGATCGATCACTATAAAAGGGCACTTAAAATGGTATCTGCACCTGAGCCTGAGGGGGAATTGTAGCCTGGTTTGTATATACCTGACAAGCAGGGATATTAAGTTAGAAAGTCCAAGTGGCGCTTATATCCAGAAATATTGATTATGCTGAAAATCATTGCCTATAGTAATGAATTACAATACGATTATACATATATATGAGAAAAAGTAGGACTTAACATTGCTGCCAGGTAGCAAGAAAAAGCTAGTTCCAACGCTGTAGGTAATTCTTGTGTGGAATATTAAATATTATGGCCTCACTTTGTGAAGAAATCAAATAAGTATCCATTTACTACAGACAAACTAGTATATAGGCAGTTTAACAGTAAAATCCATGGAGATCATCATCCATAGTTAAGCTGGTGTGAACAGAGGCTGTAGAACTCCAACAGATCAATAACCTTAGCTTGGCTACAGATCATACATTGCCGTGTGTATCGCTTTACCACATCTGACATATTTGGCCACCAAAAAAGTCCCAGTACTAGTGCCAACATCTTTCTGGTCCCAGGATGTTTTGAAGCTGGAGAGCTTTGGAACTAACATAGAGCTTCTATCTGTAGCTCTGTTGATGGAAAATACAGTCCATGTTTTCAATGTAGCAGCTCTCTTTTTTCCACCTTTCTGTCAGTTCTTCATTTATTCACAGATCAAGATCAGTTTATTGTTATTTTGCAGAACTTGGGTCTTACAGGTGAGGGTACCCCACAATTTAGACACCCCAAACCTATCCTCAATAGAACAACCCAATTTGATGAATTGGAGACAGTGTTAACATTACATTTCATGAGGAAATGTGTTCCCTGAGGCAAGGCACCTCCCAACACATCAAAATATTAGAAATACAGTCAATAAGTATAAGGGCCCACTCAGGAACTGAGCTCTGGGTCAGCGGAATAAATGTATGGGTTTTATTCAAAGGAAGCAGTACAGAATATTTGCCATGACCATGAAGGCTCTCTGCAAAAAGAAGCATGACAGAGGAGTCCAAAATAAAAAATATTTAAGGTACCAAATGGGCAGCAAAATCACGAGAGAAAAGAACGGCATCCCTAGCAGCACAGGAAAGCTCCCTGATTCACCCTCAAAATCAAGGGTTTATACACACTTTTCGCTTATGAAATTACTAAAGCTGCTAAATCATTGTGGTATGATCAAACTTGTTACATTCTCAGCAAATCACAGCACAGTTTTATTAAGTGCCATATTGCCAATGCGCCTAAGCCCTATCCCACTCCATGTGTATTGATTCTGCCCACTCTATTCTAATGCCAACCTGAGATGGTTAAGCAAAGAAGGTACATGAACAACAGTTTTCTGTTGTGAATGAATAAGGTATAGTCAGCTAGTCAAAGGACCTCAAAGTAAGGTACACTTTTGTAATTAAGAGGAGGAGATTAATTGAGAAAAGTATGAACAATGACAATGGAAATAAACAAACATGACTGCTTGACTGCATGCTGCAGAAATACACAGTGAAATGTGCAGGGGGAAATCATCTATTTTGAAAAACTTGGCTGCTAGGCCCAAATTGTGACTCAGTTAACAATAGTCACGTAAACACATTTCTACACATCATAGGACATTTGTTTTCAAGACAATAGTTATTTATCAGTGTGTGCATGTGTAATTGAGTGTAAAACCACATTCTGCATGTTGTTAATAATCCACAAAAATATAATTTAAGAAAAATCCTCAACAAGTTCCCCCATCTGATTATTCTATAATTCTTAAAACCCACAATTAATCTAATTAGTCGGCAATTATAACACAGTCGGCATCACTTTCTGCTTCTTTTAAGCTGATTCTTCCATCCATTTCAGCTGATTGTAAGCACAATGTCTACCATCCTCCATCTTAAATTCTTGCCTTTTCGACATTTTTCTCCTTTGTGACTATTGTGGTGTGTTATATGGTGTGGTTGTGAAACGTCCCTGTGTAATACACTCAGGAAACCGTCTTAAGTCCAGTCAGGCTCATTTGTAAAAATTCTTGCTCAACCCTGGGTATTTATGGCTTCGAGCGGCGAGATTTAAACAAAGAAACGAGTGTAAAGGATTTGGAAGCACCAAAAAGCAGTAAGAGAGTCTCACAACACGAAAGACGTCTAATAGCAAATTATAAAAATAGCATATATTTTAATTAATTTTTTGACACCAAGATGAGCAAAATCCCCCAGAGGGTTTCGGAGATATAGAGTTTTTACGTACGTTTCAGCTTTCTAGTCAAAAGCGCAAATTTGCATTGATACCATAAAGTTTAGAATCTTTTGAAAAGTTTAAAAAAGTTGTGCTTGACTTCTCGTCCCTGACTGGGCAACCAATTCTGACAGAGAGGCAGTCAGGGTGGCCAAACCCCAGTATTTGGACATTTTACACAGAAGACGTGTTAGAAGGAATGTGTGCAATTTGTCTAACCACAGGTAATCGCTCGGGGTAGCATCCCAACCCATCTTTCTTTTCTCTCCATGCCAACTCAGTTTGCACCCAGCCAAATGCAAATCAGTCTTGATCCCATGGGAACAGTCTAACCCGGAATGTCAGGCCAGGTCCTCCATGAACTGGAATACTAGCAACCCAGGACCGGTTTCACCCTAGTTATGGGCTCATCAGGCGAGGACAGCTTGGGTCCAGTGACACAGTGAGCATGGGACCCACCTCTGGGAATACCGATGCCACTAGGGGCAGTACATGAAACACACAAAAGGTGATGGCATGAATGATTGCAATTTGTGTAACCACTGGGAGTCGCTCAGGATAGCATCCCAACCCATCATTCCTTTGCTCACTGTAGGAAAGTAGGATCCTTCGGGCATGGTTCCGCCTACTTTTTGCCTGGTGTCAGTGTGTTTTTAACCTAGTCTACTGGGAGCCTGCTAATCAGGACCCCAACAACTGTGCTTTCTTCCCAAAATTGACATGGTAAGTACTTTGGGACCTCCACAATTAGCTACTGGTGTACCATTGTAAGTCCCTAGTATATGGTACTAAGATACCCAGGGCATAGGTACACCAGTAGTCTCCCATGGGCTGCAGTATGTATTATGCCACCCATTGGAGTCCACTTAAACTGTGACTACAGGCTTGTCATTACCGCCTGTGTAAGTTGGTGCTTGCACTTCTCATGACAGATAAAAGTTTCCTTATATCCAAGGTCGCTACACTTAAAGCCTACAAGTCATCCCTATGGCAGGTTCTTCAGTCTTGAGGGCAGGGTGCATGGTTATAAGTGTGAGGGTGCCCCCGCATGAGCAGGACACCCCTACAAACCCCGTAGTAAATTCTTCAGGCTTTATAAGTGCGGGCAGCCATTTTTAAACATATAGTGGACATCAGTAATTTCCAGGTACTTAACTATATAGTGGCTGCATCAAACCCAGTCATGTTTGGTATCAAACATGTTGAAATCATACCCTAACATCGATTCCAGTGTTGGAAGTAGGATCCCATGTACTGGGGTGACCCTTAGGGGACCTCCCCTGTCCTCCTGATGGCAGCCTTTCAGACTCTGCAAGCAAGCTATTGCTGCTGCCGACCACAGATACAATTCTGCCATCCTGCTGAGCCAAGCTTGAGCAGGGGAAGGTAGAACAATGGGTTTCTTGCCACAGGGAGGTGTGACCACCTCCCAGACAGGACTTAGTTTATTGGGCTGGGGTGGGGGCGCTTGCCAGTGCCACCAGACTGATTTGAAGGGCACATATGGTGCCCTCTGTGCATACTCCAGTTTGAACCAGTTCAGGAACCCTTGGTTCCTGCTCTGGTGCGTAACTGGACAAAGGACGTGGGAGTATCCTCCCCTCTGTCCAACTTGACTACATGCTTCAGAAATTTTGAACAGTGAAATGTGCAGGGGGCAAACGTTCATTTTGAAAAACATACCTCCTAGGCCCAAATTAAAGCCAACCTAATAATGGCCGTGAAAACACACTTCTACACATCCTAGGACATTTGTTTTAAAGACAATAGTACTATATCAGTGTGTTCATGTGTAATCAAGTGTAAAACCACATTCTCCTTGTTAAAGTTTTCAAAAATATGTATTCACAAAAATCCTCAACAGATGCTAAAGATTGTATTGAACTGCTGGTAACTGTGGATAGGATATTTGGAGAAGGACAATAAGCAATTGTTTATTCTGATGTCACATGGCCCATGGGGACATTGTCGTCTTCTCTAAGTTAGCATGGGCATGCTGCAGACTGTCCGCTGGTTTGCGCATGTTATAACACAAGTTTATTTTGCAAATGCCTCTTTGCCTTTTTCACATGGGAACCTACCGCTGTGTTCCCACTCTGCAGGTTTGTGGGATTTAGTCTGAACATTGGGAGCAAGGTCGATCAACAATGCCCCTTGTTATTCTGTTCTGGTCAGGCCCTAGCACCGAGACAAAACATACCGATGCAGCTGTTGTTTGGGAGTACGTACTTTGGTCTTATTGGAGTACACAGATACGGAGCACACACTTGGAGAAGGACCTTTCCAGGGAGAAGAGCAAGACAGCACAGCACCTATGATGTAGATCTACCATCTGTAGACTAAGGTACGGGGTCTGCAGATAAAGCCAAGAGATCTTCTACTATATAATTATTCTGCTTCTATACAAGGGGAGGGTTCACTTACACAATATTGATGTAAAAAATATCGATGTTAAAAATATGGAGTAAAACAGTATAGCCAACAAAAATATGAATGTAAAAAATATAGATGTATAAAATATCGACTTTTATATAAATCGAAAAAATAATATATTAAATATTTAATATATTAATAATATATACATATATATATATTTACTATAAAATATAAAACACAAAAATCTATAATAAATTAAAACATTAAACTATAAAAAGATATTTAAACTTAAATTTCACAATACTGAGTGGTAGTACGAGGCATCAATAGGTAAGTTCATATTGGATTCAGGAAAATAAAAGGGTACACTCAGAATGAACAGCATTAGCATATTTAATTGATTGCAAACATAGTAGGGCCTTGTTATCTGTCAATGCAGTCACTAAATGTAGTGCTCCTTCTAGGTAGCCTACTTAATAGAAAGACGTTCACGGTCAAGTATGGCATAATTATGCATAGATAGGTTTGTTTATGTGGTAATGAAGACGTCAGGTAGACCATGTATTAAGCAGGTAGTTTTATTCAAGTAAGATGTTAACAAGAGGAGCCCCACCAGGAGCAGCCTTCCTGCTGCTCATCCCATACTCCAACTGACACTCCACATCCAGGGATCCTCACTATGCACACCATTTCACAGCACATTCACACTGGCTGAGCAGCAAGTATAACAGTAGGATGAGGCATCAGCCTTGCTATTCTGATGTCCTAGTCGATAGGTAAGTTCATATTGGATTCAGGAAAAGAGTACACTTAGCATATTTCATTGATTGCAAATATAGTATGGCATTGTGATCTGTCAATGCAGTCACTGAATGTAGGCCTCCTTCTAGGTAGCCTATTTGATAGAAAGATGTTCACGGTCAAGTATGGCATAATTATGCATAGTTAGGTGTGTTTGGTTGCATAGCTTTGAAAAATATGCTACGAGATGCAACACCTCAGTCTCTGAATCTCTTTTAGATAGCACAGCACCAGAAGCAAAGGATGAAACACATGCCTCAACAATTAAAAGAAAGCAAATGTTTGGAGTATTGGTGCCATGGTGAAGGCTTTAGTTTCTTGACTACTTCTTCTTGTTTCTCTCCCCGGAGAAAAGTTTCATCAATTTTGGTTACTTGGTAATGGCCACAATGATGGTAATGAATGCTGGCTGAAATGAAGGTGGACAGGGCCATTCTTGAACTGCTTGCACCTTGGTCGTAGCCATGCTAGTGGTATGATAAAGTATAGGGGAAAGTGAAAACGTTTCTTAAACTTTACTATGGTGAAATGAGGTCTTTTACAGTATAGAATATAGGAAACTAAAAAACGTTTGTTAAACTTGCAAAATAATACTAAACTATTTTTGGGTTAAATAATATTGTAAGTTAATTTATAAACTTTAAATGTAGAATAAAATGAAAAACATGCAATAGCGCTTAATTTTGAATTACATATATAATTAATTTAAATATATTCAATTAATCAAAAATATTTTTCCGAAGTTTAAATTAAAAAATAACATTAAATTAACTGTATTCATATTTTTAAATAGATGAAATAATTTAATTTAATTAAACATTATTTCTTATGGGGTTCTATTGTAAGTCCCTGCCTTTATTATCTTCTATGGAAACATGTTGCAGTATCAGTGGATGGCCATGTGTGGTGTTGGACATACTACTGCCCTTTTTTGACTGTAGTAACTTGGAGCCTGATTTAGATCTTGGCGGATGGGATAATCCATCACAAACGTGACATATATCCTGTATGCCAATAATACAAGTGCATAATATCCTATGGCACTTGTAAAACAGAAGACAAGATATCCGTCATGTTTGTGATGGAGTATTCCATCCACCAAGATCGAAATCAAGCCCTAACACTCCTACATGGCTTCACTCCCTTTTTCAGGGGGTGGAAATGTGTAAGCCTACACTTTTGAGAAAGTCACTCACACAAATGGTAAATAGCCAAGTTTAGTACAGTTACTCGACCGTACATTTATTCATGTAACTTATTCACATGTGTAAGTTACCTTGGTGAACAGCCTTTTTCGGCTGTAAGGAAACCTCTAAGAAATAGTTTTTCTTTGTATTTGTTGCATGTTGAGAAACCCAAGTGGAAGCAAAGCAGGAAGCTATTTTCAAGAAGTTTGATCAAACTTAATTTGGGGGGCTTCTGTCCTTATTGTGACACATATCACCTTCTGGAGCTTAGGGAACAGGTCAAATCCAAACATTTTCAACTTCTAAACATCTTAATGAACCTGTAGGTGAGTGACATCTCATATGCTCCGATTGGTTGTACATCAGGGAAAAATTTATTTATTTTTTAACCCATTCCATGCTTATGACGAGCCCAGCTCGTCATGAGGAACACTGGAGCTGTACTCATGACGAGCTGGGCTCGTCATAAATCAATCAATCAATCAAAGTACTTGTAAAGCGCGCTACTTACCCGTGAGGGTCTCAAGGCGCAGAGGGGAGGGGGTGCCGCTACTTCTCGAAGAGCCAGGTCTTGAGGAGTCTTCTGAAGGCGAGCAGGTCCTGGGTCTGCCATAGGTGGGTAGGGAGGGTGTTCCAGGTCTTGGTGGCGATTTAGGAGAAGGATCTGCCGCCGGAGGTTGTTCGTTGGATGTGGGGGACGGCGGCGAGGCTGGCGGAGGGGAGCTGGCGGGTGGGGGTGTAGAAGCTGAGTCTGCTGTTAAGGTAGGCTGGTCCGGCGTTGTGGAGTGCTTTTTGTGCATGGGTGAGGAGCTTGAAGGTGATCCTCTTGTCGACGGGGAGCCAGTGTAGGTCTCTCAGGTGGGGGTGATGTGACTGCGGCGGGGGACGTTGACGATCAGTCGGGCGGAGGCGTTTTGGATGCGTTGTATTTGTTGTAGGTGTTTGGCTGGGATTCCTGCGTAGAGTGCTTTGCCGTAGTCCAGTCTGCTGCTGACGAGGGCCTGTGTCACCGTTCTTCTTGTTTCGGTCAGGATCCACTTGTAGATCCTGCGGAGCATGCGGAGGGTGTTGTAGCAGGAGAAGGAGACGGCGCCGACCTGTTTAGACATGGAGATGGAGGAGTCGAGGATGAATCCTAGGTTGCGTGCATGGTCGGTGGGTGTCGGTGCTGTTCCCAGTGTGGTCGGCCACCAGGAGTCGTCCCAGGCTGAGGGGGTGGGTCCGAGGATGAGTACCTCCGTCTTGTCCGAGTTTAGCTTCAGACGGCTGTTCCTCATCCAGTCGGCGACGGCCTTCATTCCCTCGTGGAGGTTGTTTTTGGCGGTGTGCGGGTCTTTGGTGAGGGAGAGGATGAGCTGGGTGTCGTCGGCGTAGGAGATTATGTTGAGGTTGTGCTGGCGGGCCACCTGTGCGAGGGGGGGCATGTAGACGTTGAACAGCGTCGGGCTGAGGGATGAGCCCTGGGGGATGCTGCAGATGATGTCAGTGGCCTCGGATCGGAAGGGCGGGAGGCGGACGCTCTCGGTTCTGCCGGAAAGGAAGGACGTGGTCCAGTCAAGGGCCTTCTCATGGATTCCGGCTTCTAGGAGGCGTGTCTTTAGAGTGCGATGGCAGACCGTGTCGAAGGCGGCTGACAGGTCCAGGAGGATGAGGGCTGATGTTTCGCCGTTGTCTAGTTGGAACCTGATGTCGTCTGTGGCGGCGATGAGGGCTGTCTCGGTGCTGTGGTTGCGTCTGAATCCGGACTGGGACGGGTCTAAGATGTTGTTGTCTTCCAGGTGGCGAGCCAGTTGCATGTTGACGATTTTCTCTATGACCTTCGCCGGGAACGGGAGCAGGGAGATGGGCTGGAAGTTCTTGAGCTCCTTGGGTTCCGCCTTGGGCTTCTTGAGGAGGGCGTTGATTTTGGCGTGTTTCCAGCTTTCCGGGAATGTCGCTGTTTCGAAGGAGATGTTGATTACCTTCCGTAGTTGGGGTGCGATGGCAGCGTCTGCTTTGTTGAATACGTGGTGTGGGCACGGGTCTGACGGAGATCCTGAGTGGATGGAGTTCAAGACCTTGCATGTCTCGTCGTTGACGTTGGACCAGGAGGTCAGGTGGTTGGTGCTGGTGGTGTTCACAGGGGAGGTGGGGTCTGGCGTAGTCGGGACGGTCATGGTGTTGAAGCTGTCATGGATGTCAGCGATCTTGCGGTGGAAGAAGATGGCTAGTGAGTCGCACAGATCTTGTGAGGGCGGTATGTCGTTGGCGCTGGGGTTGGAGAGTTCCTTTACGATGCTGAAGGGCTCTTTGCTGTCGTGTGCGTTGTTGTCCAATCGCTCTTTGAAGGAGGATCTCTTGGCTAATCTGATGAGGTGGTGATGTCTGCGGGTGGCGTCCTTGTGGGTTGTGTGGTTGTCCATAGTGCGTTCGCGGAGCCATATCTTCTCCAGTTTCCGGCATGTGCTTTTGGAGGCCTGCAGCTCGTCGGTGAACCAGGTGGCTCTCTTGCTGGCGTGGTTGTTGGAGGGTTTCTTGAGTGGGGCAAGGGTGTTGGTGCAGTCGTCGATCCACTGTCTGAGGTTGCGGGCTGCGATGTCTGGGTTGGTAGGGTCGGTGGGTGGGTTTTGGGCAAGGGTGGTGATCAGCTGGTCTTCGGTGACTTTGCTCCAGCAGCGGCAAGTTAGCTGTTGGGTGTGGTGATGCGTGTTTGGTTTGTTGAAGGTGAAATGGATGCAGTGGTGGTCGGTCCAGTGGAGTTCGGTGGTGTGGTTGAAGGCGACGTGGGTGCCTGTGGAGAAGATGGGGTCCAGTATGTGGCCGGCGGCGTGGGTGGGTGCGGTGATGAGTTGTCTGAGGCCGAGGTTGGCGAGGTTGTCGATCAGGGTGGTGCAGTTGGCGTCGTTGTTGTTCTCGAGGTGGAAATTCAGGTCCCCGAGGAGGATGTAGTCCGTGGAGGCGAGTGCATGGGTGCTGGCGAGGTCGGTGATGGAGTCGCTAAATTGAGCACGGGGTCCGGGTGGTCTGTAGATGAGTGTTCCTCTGAGGGTGGTGTTGGAGTCGGTGTGGATCCGGAAGTGCAGGTGTTCGGTGGTGTTGAGGGTGTCGACGTGGGTGGCGACCTTGAGGGTCGATGGCTATTCCTCCTCCGGTTCCGTTGGCACGAGCCCTGCGGGTGATCTTGTAGCCGTCCGGGATGGCTATGGCGATGTCGGGCACCGAGGCATCGTTCCACCAGGTCTCGGTCAGGAAGGCCACGTCTGGGGTGGAGGTGTCGAGCAGATCCCAGAGCTCGACGGCGTGTTTGCGTGCGGAGCGGGTGTTGAGGAGTATGCAGCGGAGGTGGTTGGGTCCAGTCCTTGGGGGTTTGGTTGTTCTGTCGCAGGTGAAGCTGCAGGTGTGGCAGGAGAAATGTCTGTGAGTACGTTTCGGGGCGGCTAGGAAGCAGGTGTGGTTTCGGCCAGCGTTGAGTGCGTGGAGGGAGCTGACGTTGTAGCGGAGTCTGGTGTTGTGGCGTTCGCAGGGTCCAGGGGTTCTGGCACTGGGCGCGGTCCAGGTGCGGACAGGCGCAGACGGGCTTGCCTTTGGTGCGCCCGCTGAGTGCGGCCGCTGCGCGGCCTCCATAAGAGGGGGTTAGGGAGGGAGGAGCAGCTGGGAGGCGGGAGCGGGGTGGCCAATGGGGAGCAGGGGGGCGGGGCCGCAGGGACGCAGCGGCGGGAAAGGATCGGGAAATTTCGGGAACCAGCGAGCAGCAGGAGGCAGGACACGAGGCAGCTGGCGGCCGTGTGGTGGCGTGGGGAGTGACCTGCCTGCGAGCGCCCACGCGCGATTGGTTCCCCGCCTGTGTGGGAGAACTAATCAGTGGGCGGGGCTGTGATGAGCCCAGCTCGTCATGAGCACACCTCTACTGTGACTCATGACGAGCTGGGCTCGTCACAAGCACCGGAGCGCTGCGGCCCCCGTCCACCCACGTGCCGTGGGGGAATTACCCTCTCTGCGAAGGGGTTAAATGTTCACAGTATTTTCCAAAACTATTATGTTTCCTGTCATCCACCCCTGCACAGGGGCATGTCTGCTGCAATAGCAAATCCATATAGCTATTCCACTAGATCTCCTTAATGTGAGGATACCAGGCAGGCAGGCACAGATTCAGTTCAGGGATACCTGAGGACACACCTCTTCAAGGAACGCCAAAGCTGGTCCTCCACTTCCTCTTATTATATATGCGACACCATAAGTGGTCCTCCTGCTTCTACACCCTCACTTAGTTGATCCTCCAAATACCTCTTGGGAATTATTCCCTGTTTTTCTTTTTCTGTCTTTGTCCCAGTACAGTGCTCTGCTGCCTTTGCTAAGTTCCTAGTGGGTTTAGGTTTCCTATGTTTGCTCAGCTGGATGCTGCAGAGTTGATCCTTTTCAAAATGAAAGACATTCTGGTTTGGGGCTCCTGTGCTTTAGAATCAAATAAACATCTTGATAACATGATGAAATATATCAAATCCATTATGTTCAATATCATCCCCATTTCTACTGATGGATCATTGAATGCCCTCGTCCCGATTGGCTGGCCTGCATTCCAGATGAACATGCATTTGCTGCCCCTTGTTCTGTTCCTCGGTCATGCGGAGAGGGTTTCAATCATTGAATCTCCATGCTCGCCTACACAAATAATATTTTGGACATGATGCGGGCCACATTCTTTTGTTTCTTTGTCATGACTATATGAAGAAGGCCAGCTCAAAATTACCTGATGTTACACTTCTTAAGACATCTACTGAAAGTTGTAGCTAAGTTGTTCCTGACTGATTGCCCAGAAGATCATGTTTAAAATGTAGTTTGTGTATGCTTTTTGTATTACAATGATTTAAACTTCTAAGTTAGGACTCCACATTCAGGAAAAGGTTAATTGGACAGGGGAGCCTAAATAACTTCTAGCCGATCTTCTGAATATACCTGACAAGCTTAGGAGGACACAGAGGGCCCGATTCACAGAACGAACTTAAGACAAAATCCTAAACTTACTACTTTTGGTATTCACAGAAGTTAGGATTTTGTCTTAAGTTTGTCTTAAGACAGACTTAAGACAGACATAAGACAAACTCCTAACTTAAGTCTGTCTTAAGTCTGTCTGAAGACAGATTTAAGACAAAATCCTAACTTCTGTGAATACCGAAAGTAGTAAGTTTAGGATTTTATCTTAAGTTCGCTCTGTGAATCGGGCCCAGAGTTCTTCCGTCAATTGTGCTTAATCATTATTCTCAAGATATCTATTTGGTCACTGCATGCTCCACTCCTCGGTTTCTTTGTCCATAGGGGATAATTTTTAATCAAATGTTTTCAGATTTTTTCATTTCATATGATCTATTTGTGGGCTGGAAACCTTGGTGCTTTTGGTATGTTGTTCACGAGACTATGGGTACCATAGTGTTTCAATATTTGTCATGCAAAAGCACAAATTCAGCATATTCTCCCCAGGACTACAGGGCGGGGAATTCTGACCGGGGTAGAATCAGGCAAGTTTCCATACAGTCACTGGGTTGTTGTTCAAATAAACTAAATAATATTTAGGTGCATCCATTTTTAAATGTAGGTGGGGTGAGCCTGTGTCTTATGCATGTCTTCTATCCCTCCACACAGAAGATGCAAGGGGGACAATTATGGGAATCCCTTTTTGCCTACATTGTATGGCATGAAGGAGGCCTTACTGAAATTCTAAGGCTCTGGGAATCCTGTAGCAAAACACAAAAACTGACTTTTCAGTCTGGTCTCCTGGCCCACCAACTGGGCACAATGCAGTGTGACATTTATTGGCTGATTTGTTTTGATGGGCAGATACAGAAATGTATGGATTTGAATGTTTCCCTACAACCCCAGGTTTATTTTCCAAATGAACAAAGAGCTGGACTTACCTAAGTGTGTGCAGGGGGAGGCAAACTTTTTTGTGCACCCTTGCCTGTAAGGTATGACTACACCTATTGTGGAAAAGTAAATTTTGCTATGTTCTGTGTCCCTACGTGTCATCCATCATATGTTATGTGTGCATGATTAAATATGCATATGTATTCCCCATGTTCAATTAATGACGCAATTATAGTCGTGTCCACCTCTAGTATGCCAGTTTCCAGTTCTCGTGAATACTACGAATATCAGGTCTATGTAAAGCTACGTTGCCACGTTTCTCAGTGTGCACGTTATTCCATTGTAAAGTCCCCGTTTCTAGGCCTCAAAAGGGCCTGGACACCAGATTCAGCTCCTGTCTCCTGAAACTTCGCTGAGGAGCGATACAGCCCCCACCTGTATCCTCGACCCTTCACTTACTTCCTGCCTCACAGTGCCCGGTCCAGCCTGGCTCAGCCTCTGAGTCTGCCAAGAAAATGTTATAGTTCCAGTTATCAGTTCAGTCCTCCTTCTCTGCATTCCTAAACTACTGAATCGCATCAATAGTTTCCGTCATTGTCTAGCCTTCACGTCTCCACGTTAGAGAAATACTGCATTTAATGGTCATTTCATATTCTTCATCACGCACTACATGTAGAATAATGCATGGTCCAGTCTTAGAATCAAGTTAGCCTTTCCCCTCCTAACTTCTAGTTTATATCAACATGTTCTCTAAACATCAGATACTAGATACTGTTTAGGTACATGTCGCCCTGACTCTCCAGACTTCAGTCTCTGCTCCTAGCACAGAGTTCATAGCCCCCAGCTTCTCCTAGTAACACGTCATTGCCAGTTTGCGCGCACCATCAGGTTAGAGGTCCCGGCTCCTCAGGTAGCCCCCTCCATGGTTTCCGCCCCATTCATGACATATTCTGTTACGTTTGCATCACATGTCTATGTATACGCCCTGTTACACCTCTTTTCCCCCTTATCTTTCGCGACTGCTACGCGTCACACCTTTTGCTCCACCCACTGCTACGCCTATTGCAATGTAATGCTATGTGTTTGCGTTATGTATATATGCTCATGCACTGTTATTAAAAAAGTCTCTCTCCGTTCCCCTTGTCCCGATCCTGTCCCCAGCAGCGCTGCTGGGCCCTGCCATCCTATTCCTAAGCAGGTTGTTCTGTTCCTGTCCTTTATGCTGTAATAAACCTGCGAAACTCCTACTACCTCGAATCTTGACTCTTATTTATTGAGCTATCTGTTATGATATATGTTTAGTCAAAAAGAGAGGTATTATTTATTTATTTACCACATAATGGCGCCCGAATAGGGACTTGCCCTTTCCCCACGCGTCGGTGAAGCCACGCCGACCCCCTGACCCTCTGCAGTCGTGACGGAACTCTTCTGCACACCGGCAGATATTTCTGCTCCAAGTATCCCTCAGGCCCACGGAGGAGACGGAGGAGGCGGTCCAGCATCCAAGCGAGACGGTGGAGGAACGCGGCGAGTCCCGACCAGAGCCCAAGCCAAGAGTCCAAGGTCCGAGGTATCCGGAGGTCCACCCGTAACTGAAGTCCGAAGTTCGTCGTCCGTCCGGTATCGAAGCAGTCCAGTCCAGTCCGAGGCCTTTCGTTCTTGCTGCCCGGTGAGTACCATTACTGGGGTGGTATCTAGACAGGGTCAATCTAAATTGACTCTGGTCCGTGGGTTGGTGGTACACAGACTCACAAACGAAGTGTTCACCTAGGTGGATACGGGTCTTGATGTGTCCCTTTATGGGACCGGTATGTTCCGTACTGTTTCAGCAGTGCATCCAGTAACTCTAGTCTGTTCCGTTCTCGAGAAATTCTTGTGTTTCTGTTTTCAGTATTCCAGGTAATATTCTGTCCGAATTGTTATGTTATGATGTTGTTCAATGTATTTCCAATGTCGTGGTATGCCTGAATTGTTCTCCCAATTGTTATTGTTCCTCGTGTATTGTATTGTGTTCCGATTCAAGTTTACAATGTCTCTCTTTTCGAGATTACGTCAGCTAAAAACTAGAAAAGGTTTGTTAGAAGAAGCAGTTCCTGTTCCGCCGAGGGACAGTCCAGGTCACTTTATGTATCAGAAGCATGGCATAAGCGCCATATTGTATCTAGATTTATGGGTAGAGTATACCAAACAGTTAGAAGAAAAGTATAGATGGCCCGTATCGGGTACATGGGATGCCGAGTGCATCATGCGAGTAGAAGAAGCATTATGGAAAAAGAAAGCCAGACAATCACAGAAAGATGCCATCGAGTTATGGCGTAAAAAATCTCATAAAAGAACCGAAAAAGAAATCAGAAAGTCAGAATTAAGTAGAGAATCCTTGGAACGAGCCCAAGAAAAAGAACTAATCGAGATAGGTGAACAAGTCAAAGCCGAACAGTCAGACAGACAGAGGCATGCCCTTAATAGGGGTATGTATCCTCTTCTTGCCGAGGGCTTGCCAAAAGCGACCCCAGAGGCATCCAGTAATTTCCCGCCACCATTAGTTCCGACCAAGCTACGTCACAAACAGACCGCAGCTGATATTTTTATTTCGTCCTATTTGGACGACACAGTCCCAGAATATGCAAATCCTGTTCGCGCTCCGCCAGTCCCTGTAAATCAGGCACTTCCCGCTTCTCCAGACACCGGAGTACCTGTTACGGTACCCCCGGTCCAGCCAGCCATACAAGTCCAGCCTGCATTTCCATTTCCCACTCTGCCAGGACGAAGAGCCTCAGTAGACGACTCTAGTTTAGGGGCCGCAGGGGGAGGTACTCCTCAAACCCCGCCGCCACACAAGCGTTTAACGACAGCCGAATTACATGCACAAGCGTCACAGCGTACGCCCAGACATCAGACTGTAGCAGAAATAAGAAAATCCCTTGCCGAATGCGGCTATGATCCAGTCCCAGGCGAGGATAATATGGTTTTATATTCATTCCGCGTAAGAAAGGTGGCCGAGTATCTAGTCACCTTACCGAATATGAAAGAAGATCTAGACAGAATATATCGTTTCATCCGTACAGGGGATGATCCAGAAAGCATAAGCGAGGCCATGTCTCAAAGGAAAGCCGAGATCCAGCTCATGATATTAAAGTTTCTGATCAATTGTCTAATAAGAGAACAAGATTATCCGTCTAAAGATCAAGCCGAAATGAGAACCCTGACAAGGTGGAGTGATAATATAGCCGAGGGTAAGCACAAGACCGTCGGTGCTATGGAGAGTATGTACAAGAAAATCCGTAGAGAAATAATAAAGATACACGAACAACGTAAAGCAGCACAAGTAAGCGAGAAAGAAAGTAACTCTGATACTGAAGAGGTAGAGGACGAGAATCCCGCCAGAATAGCGTATGTAGGAAAATCTAGATTTCCAGATCGCCATTTACGCCTAGAACACAAGTCTATTTTTCATTCTCCAGCACCAGAACAAGGTTCACTAGAACAAGTGTTTCAAGCTACCGATCACATTCTGAAATCACGAATCGGTTACAGTGAGTTAAGTACCATGCATGAACAAGAACTAGCCCGATCAGCAGTCCGACGGATTACTGATTCTACCACTTTTCCAGACGAAATAGTGGCACAGATGTTTCTGAAAATGCCCCCAGCCGAGCAACGACTGGTGGGTATGTATATGATCCAGCACCTCATTACATTGTATGAGGGTCAGCACTCTGATCCAGGCCCGTTACATGATATCCTGAACGAGTTACTCCAGTATAGATGGAAAGGTCTAGGTACCGATTTAATTAGTGTCATTCTAGAACAGCGTCACAAATATAGAACGTTTCTGAACCCGCATTTTGTTCATGTCTCACCCCCAGAAAGTAAACCATTTTACATAGACAGACAGAATCCGTTACGAGAAGTCCACCCAGTTAGAGGAACGGGTGGCGAACTAGAACGAGTGTTTGTTTACACTCCGATTACAAAGATGGAACTTCTTGAGATGAAGAAATTAATTCCCTGTCATGACAAAGATCCAGCAGGGTTCCATAGAGAATTAAAAGACATGCTCCGTATGGGAGAATACACGTATCCAGATATAATTAAAATGTTAAAGGTTCTGCTACCCGCAGGGGTGTATGAAAAGCTCAAGGAAAAAGAATGGGAGGTGGGAGAGAAAAAGATCGATTGGGCAGTTCTAGAAGCTGAAGACAAGGCACGAGTACCAGGTACCGGTCTTGGAGATAAATGTAAAGAATTACCGGAATTATTAATACAAGTTTTACCCAGATTATTGACAACTAGAAAAGAAGACTGGGATGCAATCTCAGCCTGTAAACAGAAGCAAGATGAGGATATTAGTGATTTTTATTCTAGATTTGAAAAATGTTTTAGCATCAACAGTGGCCTCAAGACAAGTAGTGAGTCATACCCTCACCTTTTTGTTACTAAATTAGTCGAGAATTCAAGTCCACCAATTAAAAATCGAGTTTTGAAAGTCGAAAGTACCTGGCAAGCTAATACCCCGTCCCAGATGTTGCAGATGCTTCAATACCACCAGAATAGAATCAGGGAAGAGCAAGAACACGAGAGAAAACGTATGAAAGACACGAAAATGAAAGTACTAGTTGCACAATCTGTTCCTCAAGACAGTCAGAAGAGGGGTCCGAATCAAGCCAGTCATCCTACAGCTCCCGTTAAAGGGAACTGCAATTATTGTAAACAACCAGGTCATTTTATAAATGAGTGTGCAGTTCTGAAACACAACATAGCTACTGGTAAGACTAAAGAAAGACCACGTCCGCCTAGACAAGAACAAGTTTCACAGATTCCTCAGCCACAGAATGCACCACAGACAGTTACCGCACCGCAGCCTATTGCTGCAACACAGCACGTCACATAGCAGATGTACCAGTATGCACAGTCTGAGTATCCAGAGTACCAGCAGTATTCATGAAACAGCCTAGAGAGGGAGGTAGGCTTGCCTCTCATCGAGATACCTGTAGATCAAGAAGGTCCCTATGTTCACAGTCAAGTATTAGGGAAAGACAGAAAGTTTTTGATTGATACAGGGGCAAGTAGGACCACAATTAGTCACGCCGAAGTTCCAGGGGCTCCGCTCTCAGGCTCAAGAAATGTTTCCCTTGGATTTTCAGGAAAACCTATCGTAAATGAGATTTCAAAGCCAGTTTCTCTAGAAGTAGGTCCATTGTCCCGCACTACTGATCTGTTACTTACTAAGTCATGTCCAGAAAATCTATTAGGCATTAAGACACTGAAAGAGTTAGGTGCAGTTATATGCTGTTCCCCAGAGGGAATACGATTGTTCCTACGTGACTTCAAGGGTCACTATGTATTACGAGATTTTGATTCAAGACTGTCTAATGTTCCGCAGCACTTATGGGCGCAAGGTCCAACTGATGTTGGTTATATGCAAATCACACCCTATCGTGTGACTCTCAAGCCAGGTGTAGTGTTACCACGAATCAGACAGTACAGATTGCCACCTGAGGCTGTAGCAGCCTTATCCAAAATTATTGACGAGCTCATGGCTCAAGGAGTGGTTGTAGAAACTGACTCCAATGTATGTAATTCTCCGATCATTCCAGTCATGAAACGTACTGATCCAAATGCACCCCCAGTATATCGATTAGTGATTGACCTACGAGAACTTAATAAGTGTATTATTCCGCAGTACCCAGTTGTCCCAGACATCTCTTCCCTATTAACGGCCATTGATTCCGAAGCCACGTTCTTCACTGTCATAGACCTCAAGAACGCATTTTTCAGTGTTCCTATTCATCCAGACAGCCAGTTCCTTTTCGGATTTTGTTTAAATGGAAGGAGCTATATGTTCACACGAGCTCCTCAAGGTTTCACAGAAAGTCCTAGTATTTACAGTCAAGCACTCAAGAGACAACTAGACAACATTCACATGCCAACTGACACTGCCCTGCTCCAGTATGTCGATGATCTACTGATCACAGCCCGTTCTGAACGTGCTTGCGAGCAAGCATCCCTTACAGTCTTGTATTTCCTAGCCGAGATGGGGCACAAGGTGTCCCCTTCTAAGCTTCAATTCTGTGTCCAGCAAGTGGTCTACTTAGGACACTTACTGTCCAAGAGGGGTAGGCAGTTGACACCAGACCGTATCCAGTTAATAGCGAGTCTTCCTCAGCCCAAGACCCAGAAGGAGGTACGTGCTTTTATCGGCCTTACTTCTTATTGCAGACAATGGATTCCTCAGTATGCATTTCTAGCCAAGCCACTGATACAGTTAACGACACAGGAGGCAGCCGTATCGACTGTCCTCCCTTGGACATCTGAACATACACTTAGTTTCAATGAGTTAAAGAAAGCCCTATGCCAAGCTCCAGTTCTAGCAACACCTAAAAGCCCTATGCCAAGCTCCAGTTCTAGCAACACCGAACTACAGTAAGCCTTTTACACTTTTCGTCACAGAACGTGAAGGTACAGCATTATCTGTTCTCACACAAGATCAAGCAGGACAATACAAGCCCTGTGCTTATTTTTCGAGCACATTAGATCCTGTAGCCCAGGCTCTGCCTGCGTGCCTCAAGTCAGTTGCAGCCACAGCACTAGCTATCAGACAAAGTGATTCCATAGTCTTAGGACACTCCTTGACAGTACAAGTTCCACATTCCGTGGAAGTTCTTTTAAACCGAACACAGACTCAGCACTTGACAATTGCACGTTTAACTGGTTATGAATTGACACTGTTCCAGCCACACATAGAAATCAGACGCTGCAACATCCTGAATCCTGCTACATTATTACCATCAGTTACTTCGAATTCTGCCACACATGACTGTGTGGAAGTAGTTAACATTACGACAAATCCAAGACAAGATCTGACGGACACTCCGTTACCAGACCCCGACCTGACACTTTATGTGGATGGTTCATGTATGAGAACAAGTACAGGAGAACTAGTCGCCGCGTATGCAGTGACTACTGATACCGAAGTTATTGAAACACACCGTATTGACACCCTGTCCGCTCAAGCAGCAGAGCTAGTTGCTCTGACACAAGCCTGCATACACGCCAAGAACTTGAAAGTTAATGTTTACACAGATTCACGCTACGCATTTGGAGTTGTACACGACTTCGGAGTGCTCTGGCAGGAGAGAGGTTTCATGACTTCTCATGGAACCAAGATTCAGCATGGTCTCCTTATTCAAGCTCTGTTAGATGCCATACATTTACCGACATCTATCGCTATCATGAAGTGCAAAGCACATACGAAAGTTACTGACACTATTTCCCAAGGTAATGATCTAGCAGACCGCACAGCCAAGCTTACAGCACAGACTCTAGACATTCCAGTTAATCAGACACATATTCCAGATCCGACCACATGTATGACAGTTAAGGACCCTACACAAGATGTCATAGACATACAGTTACATGCTACTCCCGAAGAAATCAAGAAATGGTCCGAACAAGGAGGGGTCCAGACAGATCAAGGATGGTTAACGAAGGGTAGAGCCACATGGTTTCTCCCCGACTCAATGGTTCAAGTCATTATTAATACCGCACATAGTCCAGCACATTTAGGAGAAAAAGCTATGTTAGACAGTATCCAGAACATTTGGTTCAACAAGCATTTACGAGCTGCAGCCAAGCAAAAAGTCCGTACCTGTATGATATGTTGTCAGTTTAATCCAGGTAAAAGTGTCCCGGTGGAACAAGGTGGATTCCAGCCTCCTGACCACCCTTTTGAAGTCCTCCAGATGGATTATATTCAGATGGAGCGATGTCGAGGTTTCAAGTATGTCCTCGTAGTTGTATGCGCTTTGTCCAGGTGGACAGAAGCATATCCAGTCCCAGATTACACAGCCGCGACCACTGCCAAGCAGTTGGTTCGTGAGTTCTTCCCCCGTTATGGACTCCCTAGAGTCGTATATTCTGATAACGGTCAGCCATTCTCATCTGAGTTGATGAAACATGTTTCCCTGTTGTTAGGGTACCAGTGGAAGTTTCATTGTGTACGCCATCCTGAAGCAGCCGGTCTTGTAGAGAGACATAATCAGACTCTGAAAATCCGTATTGCAAAAGTGTGTAAAGAGAAAGGTGTGGACTGGCTAGTAGCTCTGCCAGTCGCTTTATTTTATATGCGCATGGTCGCACATTCCAGATCAGGTCTGTCCCCGTATGAGGTCGTTTTCGGCCGCCCCCCTAACATGTGGGGTACTCCTAGACCCCGAAGTATTACCGATGTTTCAAGTAATATGCTGACAGATTACCTAGCTTCCTTGATGTCTGCCCTCAACTCATGTCGTTCACAGGTTGCCGCCGCATTTCCAGATAATACCGAGGTGGCACCGCATGAAATCGTTCCAGGATCCATGGTGATGGTCCGCAACTTTGACAGATCAAGTCCGCTGGAGCCTCGCTGGAAAGAGCCCCGACAGGTCCTCCTCACCACCCGTACAGCCGTGAAGTTGGAAGGTCGCAAAGGCTGGGTGCACCTTTCTCATGTAAAACAATTTAATGGACTGAAACCCGTCTTAAAGAACATTTCCCAGGATTTGAAGGATTGCCAAAATATTGTTCTCAAGGACTGTCCCGCAAAAGACATTGCTACAAACCCTCCCCTGTTAGAGAAAACTCCGCAACAGGAGTACAAGCTAAAACTCCGGTCTAGTAAAATAAGTCAGTCAGTTTGATTGTCTAAGTCCTCCCCTAGGTGAAACGGTTAGACTGTTTCTGACATGTATAAAATAGACCCCCATAGTGAGAGAGTTAGTCAAAACTCAATTCGATGTATCATTTTTCTATGTTTCATATTATTTCTCAGCATTATGATTTCCTGCACCAGTTATGCACTTTTCTTGTATTTCCCAGTTCTTCATGTAAATAAGTCTGCTAATGCTACAGTAGAGCACACGTTTAGTGATCTGCCTCCTCATGAACTCTCTTACCGCCTCGCTATGAAAAATAATTCTTTCATCCGCATGTTACATTACTCACACCAGACCAGCAATGCCACTAATTGTTGGGTGTGTGGTCGACTCCCCCCTTTCCAGACACCGAAGGGAGTCCTGCCACTTTTTCCTTATCCATTTTCACATAATGGTTCGTGTGGAGCATGGTCCACGTTAACGTCATCCTCAACAGATATGTCTTTTCTTAACAGTACATGTTTTCCAGACAAGCAAGGTCTCCCTCACAGAACCGGGTTAGATCTAGAAAATGAAGTGTATAATTTAGGTAATTATTCGTCGAATCTCATGGTCCTGAATGTTCAGTCTGATACTACTCCAGACTTACCTGCTATTTCAGTACTACCAGTCAAAGGCGAATTACGTGTCCGAAATTATGGTTCTGTACATGTAGGACATAGTGATTGTACTACTATTGTCAAGTATAGTGACAGTGGGAAATCTATTTTCAAAGCTTCACGTCATTCTTATTTTATTTGTGGTCAAACTGCATATGTTCGTCTGCCCCTCGATTGGGAGGGAACCTGTTACATTGCCTTCCTACTGCCACCTGTTTTTCTAGCCCCACCTGATTATCATAGAAACACACATCTAGTACACATTAGACATAAAAGGGAGTCCCCAATTGTCGATTATACTGAAACTGCTCTAGAACAGTATACAGATTTCAACAGAGGTTTCTTTTTCTTTATAGGACCTATCCAGAATAGTAAGCTAATCCGTAGGTTAACCAGAACCCTCGAAGCTGTAGTAAATGAGACTGCCTCTGCTCTAGGTAACTTAACCGAAGAGCAATCTGCTATGAGATTTGTCGTTTTACAGAATCGTCTCGTCCTTGACGTCATACTGGCCGATAGGGGCGGGGCCTGTAGAGTCATCGGATCTAGTTGCTGCATTTTCATTCCAAATAACGCGCCGTCTGTTTATTCAGCTATAACCAGACTCCATAAAATTGCCCATCTGTTACACCAAGATCCAGGCACCTGGACATGGTCCGGTTGGTTCTGGAATATAATTTCCGCATGGGGATGGAAAATATTGTCCTTCCTAGGTATTGCAGTAGCGATCATATTCAGCTGCTGTCTCTGTATACAATGTGGCCCTGCGATTTGCGGCATTTGTGCTACCTCTTGTATTCCTAGTCCCAAGCCCCGTTCTAAATCCCGTTCCAGGATAATTCGAGACGAGCAAATGATACTGTATGAAATGATAGATGGTATCATGAATATTGATGTTTCCTGATGGAAACGTAGTGACAAGGAGGGAATGTGGAAAAGTAAATTTTGCCATGTTCTGTGTCCCTACGTGTCATCCATCATATGTTATGTGTGCATGATTAAATATGCATATGTATTCCCCATGTTCAATTAATGACGCAATTATAGTCGTGTCCACCTCTAGTATGCCAGTTTCCAGTTCTCGTGAATACTACGAATATCAGGTCTATGTAAAGCTACGTTGCCACGTTTCTCAGTGTGCACGTTATTCCATTGTAAAGTCCCCGTTTCTAGGCCTCAAAAGGGCCTGGACACCAGATTCAGCTCCTGTCTCCTGAAACTTCGCTGAGGAGCGATACAGCCCCCACCTGTATCCTCGACCCTTCACTTACTTCCTGCCTCACAGTGCCCGGTCCAGCCTGGCTCAGCCTCTGAGTCTGCCAAGAAAATGTTATAGTTCCAGTTATCAGTTCAGTCCTCCTTCTCTGCATTCCTAAACTACTGAATCGCATCAATAGTTTCCGTCATTGTCTAGCCTTCACGTCTCCACGTTAGAGAAATACTGCATTTAATGGTCATTTCATATTCTTCATCACGCACTACATGTAGAATAATGCACGGTCCAGTCTTAGAATCAAGTTAGCCTTTCCCCTCCTAACTTCTAGTTTATATCAACATGTTCTCTAAACATCAGATACTAGATACTGTTTAG
This sequence comes from Lissotriton helveticus, assembly GCF_964261635.1. Lineage (NCBI taxonomy): Eukaryota > Metazoa > Chordata > Amphibia > Caudata > Salamandridae > Lissotriton > Lissotriton helveticus. The sequence goes on along the minus strand of NC_136065.1, from coordinate 307,149,185 downwards.
GTACATGTCGCCCTGACTCTCCAGACTTCAGTCTCTGCTCCTAGCACAGAGTTCATAGCCCCCAGCTTCTCCTAGTAACACGTCATTGCCAGTTTGCGCGCACCATCAGGTTAGAGGTCCCGGCTCCTCAGGTAGCCCCCTCCATGGTTTCCGCCCCATTCATGACATATTCTGTTACGTTTGCATCACATGTCTATGTATACGCCCTGTTACACCTCTTTTCCCCCTTATCTTTCGCGACTGCTACGCGTCACGCCTTTTGCTCCACCCACTGCTACGCCTATTGCAATGTAATGCTATGTGTTTGCGTTATGTATATATGCTCATGCACTGTTATTAAAAAAGTCTCTCTCCGTACCCCTTGTCCCGATCCTGTCCCCAGCAGCGCTGCTGGGCCCTGCCATCCTATTCCTAAGCAGGTTGTTCTGTTCCTGTCCTTTATGCTGTAATAAACCTGCGAAACTCCTACTACCTCGAATTTTGACTCTTATTTATTGAGCTATCTGTTATTCATTTATACATTCAAAAATAGGGTATTATTTATTTATTTACCACACTATGAGGAACAAGCCTTAGGGTCCTCAATCTAATTAACATTATCCTGTCTGAGGAATGGCTTATAGAACTGCCAGCCGTATGAAAATGTCATCAGTTTTTGACTAGCCAATGAGAAGAGATACTGTTGTCTACCAAGTACTACATTACTAAGGCTAGGTAGAATCAGAATATTATTTTGCTATTTTTAATTATTGGAGTTGTTATTCAATAGAGGACCGATGCCAACATATGTCATTTCCAAATGACTATCCAAATGGATTCTTGGCTATCTTTAGGTGATGTCCAGAAACCTAGTACATGTCAAGTATGCCTACACTCAGAAGGCCCAGGAAAATAAATATTTTGCTACATCTGCCCCATTAAGATTTAACACGAAGTGGGTGAACATACTGAACTGTGAGAGTACTGTGTAGACAAAGGATTCAGATGTTGTTGATCCCTGACCAGCTAATTAGGAGCAATACAGCCACCACACACTTCTATACTCTATATATAGGGTGAGCAGAAGCAGAAAATATGTTTTTGCTATGTTGCCCTACTATCCTTGGATTGCTATCCAAGCTGATCTTAGGGTGTGCCCCAACATACAATTGGTTCAGATGTACATAATAACCATCCTTCTGCGTGCCGTACCATGTTTGTTGTTCTTACATTCAGTGGGGTCATGCAAAAGCGAAATATAGGCCAGCTGTCCCTGCAGATCTTTTATTGTGCTAAAAAAACAGGCGGAAGCAAATTAACAACTTTCCGTGGTTTGTTTGTGAAGCTTCTCCAATGATTTGGTTTCTCTCATGAACTTTTAGCATATGAACATCTGAGTGGAGACGGTGGACCAGATATTTCTTCCCCTGGGTTTCGTATGTATAGCCAACATGTTTTGACATCCACACAGTGAGGTACTGAAATTCTGAACCCGTTTCATAAAAGTCGTCGTATCATGACGATTTTGGTACCATTAGACCAAAAATGGCAAGTGTAAGGTATACGAGTATTTTCGTCATATTCGAGTGACGAGATAACCATGATATCAGGGATTCCGTTCTGAACCCTCGGGTTCCATTTTGTGTACGGCAGCCATTTTGTGGTTGCCCTCACATAGGCCGATGACAGTGGCCGAACGAGTCTCCAAGCACACATACACTTTAGCTGACTTCTGAATGACCCGAGCGAGCGACCCTCTTGCCTGAAGCCAAACTTGTTAAACCAGTTCCTTTCCCAGTAGCTGATCAAAACTACTGATCAAGACACAAGACACCATCAAACCTTTTATTGCACACAACTATGTCTTATCTTGCTCACACCTGTCTCTGCTCCTTTCTTTATGGTCCGTTTACGATGGGGATGTGCCCGTTTTTATGATGGGTTCGACCGACCTATCTGATGAAGAATGTTAGGTTTGACCAAAAATTGATTGTGGGCTGGACAAACTGAAAAATGGGCTTGTCATCATGATCCTGCTGTTTTTGTCGTGAAAACATGTGAATGGTCAACTGTAAATAAGGAATGTTTGCCTGAAGCATAATATTTGGCATAAAAAGGGATGACTAGCTTTGTAAAGTTGAGCAGTCTCCTGAGAACATACACCGTGTTGTACTTCTAGGATATCTGTTACTGGCTGCAGCTAATAAAATTGATCTTTGACGTCACCAAGAAGTATCCCGTGTCTCTGTACTCTAAGACAGGTGGACCCGGAGACTAGGGTATTTTCCCTGGCGCCGCCGGGTCTTAAATAACCCGGTTCTTCATTTGGCACCCAATGTGGGGCGATTTCAGCGGTACCGGTCCAAGCCAGAGGTTCGTGAGGAACTTCGTGTGAAAATTCTGGAGGAAGGCCAACCACTTCATCGACCTCTGTATGTCGTCGTGGTCCGAAAGTCTTTGCTGCGAGGTTCCCCGCTTTCCGACGGCTACGAAGGACTGCTGCCCTGACTACCGCCCTGTCTTGGAGCCTTTGATGATTTGTAAAGCGAGTCGACAGACAGGTCTTCCGGTGCCGACATCGATACCTCAGTTAAGTATGAGTGGAGCGTCTCCCAGTCCTTAGTTTTGGGTATTCCCTTGGGATCTTTGATTTGGAACTTGCAAGTACCAAAGCCGAGGGACTCGTGTATTCACGAGACTATCGTATTCGATATTCCCTTGAAGTTTGAAGCTAGACTAGTGAGCGAAGATGCCTGGCCTTAGCAGACTTGGAAATTTGTTTTGGTGTGGTTATAATAGGGATTCCCGATTGGAGGACTCGTGTCCGGTTCCTCCGATTGGAACTCCAACCTATGAACTCTATGTGAAACACGGCGTGGGCCCCATCGCATATAACGAAGTATGGATTCGTTACACAAAAGAGGACGGTGTCCTACAATGGCCCCGATATGGCAGTTTTGACACGGAAGTTCTAGATAATTTAGAGGTTAAACTCTGGCGAAAGGAAGCCAAACAGAAAGAAATTAAACTAGCAAAGAGAAATAAAAGAGAAAAGGGTATCTCGATAATGCAGGCTGCTATACAATTTAAAGATAACGAAGAGGAACAAGCGAGTGAGCAGTTGCACAGGCAACGTAAAATGGCGATTGATAAGTGTTATCCAGCTTTGCCGCTTCTTCAGCAAGATGCAGCAAAGGAACTTGAGAAAGATCCTTTAATGTCACATTTGTTGAGTTCGCCACCCCCTTATATGCAGAGTGCTACAGCACCTCCGCAACATTTAGTTGCGCAACCTCCGGTTGTTATGCCTCCTGGTATTCCACAGCCACCAGCTCCTCTTCAGTTGGCTCCTACTCCTCTGGTGCAGCCTTCTCAAGGCCTGCCACTGACTTTGATACCTGCTCCGCCTTTACTTCCTACGACCTTTTCGCCTGTTCTCGCTGCCTCTTCTGTTTCTGCTCCTACATTAACCTTTTCTCAATCCGCTTTATCTCCTGTCCTGTCAACTTCTCCTTCTGTCCGACAGAGAATGACGGATACTGTTACTAGTCTTTTGTCTCCTTTCTTCGGGTCGTTGAACACGACCCCCGTTTCAGAGCGTAAACAGTTGCGTAGTCAACTACCTGACTCTAGAGAGCGGGAAGTATTGGGTCAATTGGCGCATAAATGGGTTACTCGCCCTTTGAGATATGATGTAGATTCTGTTATGGATGTCTTCCGCCAATGGGAAGCACCGAAGCAGAGATATGTTTTCGATAAGATGTGTACTTTTCTTCGTGAGGAATGGGAAATTGGTGATTTGGGACAGACTCCGCCTGAGCTGTCCCGTGTACAGTCCGAGTTTGCAAAGGGAACTATAGTGGGTTCCGATGTTGAGAAAGCGGTTGCGACATTGTTGTCGTTTAGAAGTGAGGATCCTTCTCAGTCGTTGTTTGAGCCCGATCCTTCTGTGAGGAGAAAGGTGCGATAGTACCCCATGAGAGAAGTTCCCCCAGTTTGGAAAGAAGGGGACCCAAACGCTAATCCAGCGGTTCTGCCACATTTTCAGCGTGTTTGGGTACATGTTCCATGGAAGCGAGCTGAAGTTTTGGCTCTTAAACAGACCTTACCTGACCCCCGTAAAAATCCTTAAGGGTATTATAAGGAATTATCACAGACTGCAGACTCATGTGTTATGAATTTAGCTGATATAGACATGTTGTTTGGGAATGTTGTCCCACAGCCTTTATGGGGATTGATTCGTCATACGGATCATGCGCAAGAGCTAGGTGATACTTGGGTTAATCTTGCTGCTGCAGATGCGCGACAAGTTGGTGGTGATAAACCTGAGCCTTTAGTTGCAGAACTTCCTGGTAAGATTGTTACTTACATGAAGACTTTAATGCCTGCTATGCGAGTAAAATGGGACAAATTGTCTGCGTGTAAGCAGAAGAAAGATGAAACTGTGTCCGATTTCTTCACTAGGTTTGAAGAAACGTTTATCGACCACAGTGGTCAAGACATGAGTACTGAAGGTGGTCAACGGTTGTTCGTTGATAAGTTCGTGCATAATTTGCTTCCCGAGTTATGTACCAAGTTTAAGGATGCCGCGAGTTCTTGGGCTGTTTCCTCATCAGCACAGATATTGGCTACTGCACAGTACTACGAAAATAGGGATAAGGATGAGAAAGATAGAGCTGAGAAAAAGACTAAAGAGTTAAAGACGAAGGTTCTTTTACAGCAAGCGTATCCGCCCCGTAGTAACCAACGTGACTATCAGCAACCTCAGCGATTTCAGAGAAACTCGCAAAGGTTCGAGTCTTCTCAACCACGTTTTCCTGTAGGCCCTAATCAATGTGCATATTGCAAAGAAGAGGGTCATTTTAAAAGTAGCTGCCCTGTTTTGTTACAGCGTATGAATGGTGTTTCTAGCGCAAGAGGTCGGGGTGTTCCACAAGCCCCTAGAGGTAGAGGACGTGGAGGATTCTCCCAGAACGCGCATTCCTTTCCTCCGCAAAATTCAATGAATAGTTTTGATCAGCAGAATAACGTGTCTGGTAGGACGACTCAGTACTATGCTGATGGCTACTACGCAGAAGGTGAAAATATGGAAGGTGATGATTGCTAGGACAGCCATAGACAAAGAGAGGGAGTTGTTTCAGTTCCAGTAGATCAGAGTGGACCTTATGTTGAGGTGATTACATCAGGTGTGTCAGAGCCTTTTCTGTTGGATACTGGTGCTACAAAGAGTTCTATTATGCACTCTAAACTCCCTGGCGCACCTTTGTCTGGCGAGACGAATGTTTCGGTAGGTTTTTCTGGCGCCCCTGTTAGGAACCCGATCTCTAGTTCTATGTCTCTTTCTGTTGGACCGTGTGAATTCGAAGCACCCCTTATTCTGACGACAGGTTGTGGTGAGTACTTGTTGGGATTGGATCTGTTGAAAAGATTGTACGCGACATTGTATTGTTCTCCCTCAGGAGTACAACTTACACTGGGTAAGAAAGTGGTCTCCTCGATGTATTTGTCAAAGGATAAACTTCCGACAGAATTGTCGTCTCTTCCTGATATTCTTTGGGCTACTGGTCCTAATGATGTGGGTCTTTTGGAGATACCGCCATATGTTGTGACATTGAAAGCAAATGTTAAAATGCCACGTATTCCCCAATACAAGATCTCTAGTGAAGGTGAAAGGGCGTTGCTAGCGATCATTCATGACCTGATTGAGAAAGATGTAATTGAAGAAACGAGAGGTAATGTTTGCAATAGCCCTGTTTTGCCTGTCTTGAAACATACTGGTTCTTCTCAGCCACCTGTTTACCGGTTTGTGATCGATCTTCGCGAGGTGAATAAGATTGTAGTTCCGCAATTTCCTGTTGTTCCAGATATCACTGCCTTACTGACCATGATTCCAGCTTCAGCCACGTGGTTTTCGGTGATTGATTTGAAGAATGCTTTCTTCAGCATCCTGATTGCCGAGGAGAGTAGGGATATTTTCTGCTTCTCTTTAGGAGGTCGAAGCTTCCGGTTCAAGCGCGCTCCTCAAGGCTATTGTGAGAGTCCATCAATATATAGTCAGGCTTTGAAAACACAGCTTGATACGATTGTTTTACCTGATGGTGCTGCTCTTATTCAGTACGTTGACGATTTGTTAGTAGCTGCAGATACTGAGAAGATTTGTAAAGAAGCCACCTTGTCGTTGTTGCGTCATTTGTCTGATTTGCATCATAAGGTGTCTCTTTCAAAGTTACAGTAATGTCGACAAGAAGTGACCTACTTAGGTCATCTCTTATCGAAGGAGGGACGAAGATTGACCCCAGAACGAATTCAAGCGATTGCAAAATTGAGTGTGCCAATTACACAGAGAGAAGTGCGTGCTTTCTTGGGTATCACGTCATATTGCAGACAATGGATACCAAATTTTTCCCTACTGGCCAAACCTTTGGTGGCATTGACTTGTAAAGATACACCAAATCCCCTTCCGTGGTCCGAAGAGTGTCAGAAAAGTTTTTCGGAATTGCGCGATGCATTGTGTTCGGCTCCTGTGTTGGGTACCCCCGACTACAGTAAGCCTTTTACACTGTATGTCCATGAGAGAGAAGGATGTGCGTTGTCAGTATTGACACAATCTTTTGGGGACAAGCAGCGTCCATGTGCGTATTTTTCGTCGACTTTGGATCCGGTAGCTAGAGCGTTGCCGAGTTGTTTGAGAGCTACAGCGGCAGCAGCTGTTTCTATTCGACAGTCTGCTGGTTTGGTGATGAATAATACGTTGGTTGTAATGGTTCCACATGCAGTGGATACTTTGCTAAACAGGACCAAGACACAGCACTTAACTAGTGCTCGATTGTCAGGTTATGAGTTGACACTTTTAGCGAGTCATGTGCACATAAAGAGATGCAATACGTTGAACCCAGCTACGTTGTTGCCGATTGTAGCAAAGACAGATGTTTCTGAACAACATGATTGTTTTCTCAGGACAGAAGAAGAAACGAAAGGGAGAGTAGATCTTAGGGACACTCCACTTGTGAAGTGTGATGGTACCTTATGGGTGGATGGTTCATGTTTCAAGCTTCCAAATGGTGATACGACTGCGGCATATGCTGTTACGACTTTGCATACGATTGTTGAAGCTGCACGTATCCCACATAATTCAGCTCAAGCAGCAGAGTTGATTGCACTTACGAGAGCGTGTGTATTATCAAAAGGAAAGAAAGTGACCATATATACTGACAGCCAGTATGCGTTTGGTGTGGCTCATAGTTTTGGACGGTTGTGGAAGGAACGTGGGTTCCTTACGTTTCATGGAACTAAGATACAGCATGGTCAGTTGGTGAATGAGCTTCTTGAGTCACTGACCCTGCCGTTGCAAGTTGCGATTGTGAAGTGCAGTGCACATAAGAAGGTTACTGACGACGTTGGTCGCGGTAATGCGTTTGCTGATGAAGTTGCGAAAGAAACGGCAAGAGATGTGATGAGTCGAATGTATGTTGCGGACCCTGCAAGATGGATTGGTGACATTGGAATGTGTGAGGACACGATAGAGAGTGTGAAGTCTATTCAAGCTGAAGCTACAGAGAAAGAGTTGAGTGTGTGGAAAGAGAGTACGCGTAAATTAGACTCGAATGGTTGTTGGGTTGAGTTGTCAGAGCATCAGCGATGGTTGTTACCCGATGCGTACGTGCTTGCAGTGGTTACAATGGCGCATGGAATGGCTCATATTAGTACGAAAGGGATTTGTAAGTTGTTGGCTCCAGTATGGCAAAATGCTGGAATTCCTAAGTGTGCAGAGAATGTGGTCAAGAATTGTATGGTTTGTTTGAAATACAATCCTGGTAAGGGAACTCCAACTCCAGCTGGTCATTTTGCTCCTCCAACGTATCCGTTTGAGGTTTTGCAGCTAGATTTCATTCACATGGAGAGATGCAACAACCTGAAGTACGTATTAGTGGTTGTTTGTGCCTTCTCAAGATGGGTAGAAGCATATTCCCGAAAAGATAATACTGCCTTGTCCACAGCTAAAGCCCTTGTCAAAGAATTCTTCCCTAGGTTTGGTTTGCCGAGAATGGTCTGGAGTGATAATGGGAGTGAATTTGTGGGTCAAGTGATGAAGAGAGTGTGTGAAGGGTTAGGAATCCGCCAAAAATGTCACGCTGCAAATCACCCCCAATCGGCTGGTCTAGTGGAGTGCTATAATGGCACCCTCAAATTAAAGTTGGCCAAGATACAAGCGAGCTCTGGTCTTAAATGGCCTGATGCTTTGCCATTAGCACTTTTATCGACAAGGATGACTGTACATTCCCGAGTGGGACTTAGTCCCTATGAGATAGTTTTTGGTCGCCCGGCAAATATATGGGGAGTACCGATGCCGACAAAATTCAGTGAGATTGAACACCCTGTACTGCTTGATTACTTATATGACTTGACGGCTAAATTGCGTGTCTTACACCAACAGGTTCATGATACACTGCCTCAGGCTTCTGAAGATCCAGGGCATGCAATCGATCCTGGATCGTGGATACTAATAAAGAACTTCCAGCGGACAAAGAACGATCAGCCCCGCTGGATCGGCCCCTACTTGATGCTGTTGTCCACGAGAACTGCAGTGCGAGTGCAAGGAAAAAAGAACTGGATCCACAGCGTACACTGCAAGAGGGTTCCTTTACCTCTGCCGTACGACCAGTGGGTCCAGGAGGGCATTCCTGATTCTGAGACTGAAACTGTGCCTCGTTTTCTGCCTTTTAGCGATGCACGTTTAATTGGGACAAGTTCTGAGCGTGAAAGCGACGATCTTCTGCAAGAGGCTGTGCCACCGCCAGTTCGATTGGACACTACAGAGCCTGAACTCCTATTTCAAGACCAGACGTTACCTGGAAAAAGCCGTTATAATTTGAGACCGAGAATCATGGACAAATAAAAAATTCTTTCTACTGTTTTTTAAAGTTCAGCTCTCCCATCTGAGAAACTGTTTTGACCGATTTTGTTTTTCGAACCGCCATCCGGGTTCAGCTGTAGGGTCGTGGCGTCAAGTCTTTGGAGTGCAAGCCGAAGACACAAGGTCGACGGTTCTGGTTGGGCCTAGGGCATTCCCTGGACTGACAGACGCATTCCTTAGCACAGAACACCCTACCTCCGCGAGCAGCAAGGTTAGAGGAGGGAGTTTTTCGAGATGGAGAGACCTGTTGAAGAAATAAATTTTAGAGCCAAAATGTGTCGAATTATGGGCAGAAAATGCTTTTTAATATTGTGTGTTTTTATGTTGCTTAGCTTAATGATGTTTTTAATGGGATATGTTATATTCTCTTTTCAAGTGACGTTTGCTCCCACTACACAGCCCATACCTTCTTCTACTGTTTCTTCACATTGTTTTCATCCTCTGCCTGAACATGAGACCATTAGGAGATTGGAATTCGTTAATAACTCTTTCGTTCAGCTTCTGCACCAACACCAATTAGTAGTGAACACGACTAACTGTTGGGTGTGTGGTCTTATGCCTCATACTACTGATAAAGATATTCCTTATCTGGTCCTGCCATTTAGCTACAACGGTTCTGTGTGGGCATATAGAACGATGTTTATCTATGCTCGTGAAGTCCACCCCTACGTTCTGTGAAGGATAATCCAAAGAATAGTGCTCTAGTTAAGGGAATAGTCGATATGATTAAGGGAACCAGTTCCTATGAGACTATCCCGAAAGATGAGACACTAGCATATATTGGATGGAACGTGACTGGATATGGAGCGAGTCTGAGCGAGAACCAGCGAGCAAAAAGATCCTCTCCGATTTGGATTGTACCCCATCAGGGTCATCTATGTCTGCAAGGTAATGGCAAGAATCCAAGAGCTCAGTTAAAGAAGAGTATCTGCACTGAGACGTATGTTTTTGTGTCCCAGACTTCCCCATCGTTCCTTGCAGCTAAGGGTACCTATTTCATCTGTTATGATAGAGCATACACATGGTTGCCCCCTGATTTCTCGGGCACATGTTTTGTCTCGTTCCTGTTGCCTCCCACCTACACAGCTGCGGCAGATTACCACAAGACAAGGGTAGTTAGAGGTGTCTTCACTAAGGAAGATACTGCAGGACAAGAATTGGGAGATTTCTTGAAGGGTTTTCTGCCGTTTTGGGGACCTATGGTGAACAGCAGGAACATACGGCAATTGACGAGGGTGGTTGAGTCCACCGTAGTTGAAACTGCCGGTGCCCTTAGTAACTTGACTGCTGAGCTCCAGTCGGATCGTCTTATGACTCTCCAGAACAGAGTTGCGTTAGATGTCATACTTGCAGACCGAAGTGGGGTATGTAAAGTGATCCAATCAAGTTGCTGTGTTTTCATTCCAGATAATGCTCCGACAGTGTACCAGGCCATTTCCAAACTGCATAAGATCTCCGAATCTATACATGTGGATAAAGGAGATTGGTCGTTGATGGGATGGTTCTGGGAACTGTTATCCACGTGGGGATGGAGGATTCTGATGGTCATTGGGATGATCTTAGCCATTCTTTTCCTGTTCTGTCTGTGCGTACAGTGTGCTCCTGCTATATGTGGCCTCTGTGCTACATCGTGTGTAAGGAAACCTGTATCAAGAGACGTGCTAAGTAATAGGATGATGCTACAGCAACATCTTGATGACCTGATGAGTATAGACCTGGACTCAGACTGACATGGGTTTAGGTTATTGCCTATGTAAGGGCAAAAGGAGGGGCTGAGGTACTGAAATTCTGAACCCGTTTCATAAAAGTCATTGTATCATGACGATTTTGGTACCATTAGACCGAAAATGGCGAGTGTAAGGTATACGAGTATTTTCGTCATATTCGAGTGACGAGATCACCATGATATCAGGGATTCCGTTTGGAACCGTGGGTTCCATTTTGTGTACGGCAGCCATTTTGTGGTTGCCCTCGCATAGGCCGATGACAGTGGCCTAACGAGTCTCCAAGCACACATACACTTTAGCTGACTTCTGAATGACCCGAGCGAGCGACCCTCTGGCCTGAAGCCAAACTTGTTAAACCAGTTCCTTTCCCAGTAGCTGATCAAAACTACTGATCAAGACACAAGACACCATCAAACCTTTTATTGCACACAACTATGTCTTATCTTGCTCACACCTGTCTCTGCTCCTTTCTTTATGGTCCGTTTACGATGGGGATGTGCCCGTTTTTATGATGGGTTCGACCGACCTATCTGATGAAGAATGTCAGGTTTGACCAAAAATTGATTGTGGGCTGGACAAACTGAAAAATGGGCTTGTCATCATGATCCTGCTTTTTTTGTCGTGAAAACATGTGAATGGTCAACTGTAAATAAGGAATGTTTGCCTGAAGCATACTATTTGGTATAAAAAGGGATGACTAGCTTTGTAAAGTTGAGCAGTCTCCTGCGAACATACACTGTGTTGTACTTCTAGGATATCTGTTACTGGCTGCAGCTAATAAAATTGATCTTTGACATCACCAAGAAGTATCCAGTGTCTCTGTACTCTAAGACAGGTGGACCCGGAGACTAGGGCGTTTTCCCTGGCGCCGCCGGGTCTTAAATAACCCGGTTCTTCAACAGGGTCAGACCCAGACCTGCAGATAACTAAACCAAATACAGCAAACCCTCTCAGTAAACATGTCTAATATTTACATTTCACCTGCACATAAAATTTTCCGCATACATTATCAACTTCTGCTTTTTAACACCATTAAATGTAATTTGGATTGTTTTTACTGTTTCCTTAATTGTATTACATTACACATTAATCGAGTTACCAATCTGAAAAACATCAATATCTACAACCAACACATGAAATACATCACATTACAAAACGTGCATACATCTTAATGCCTTTCCCATTCTGTGTTTAAAATACAAAATGCAGAAGGGACTCTACAAGGCTAGGCGCTGACCTGGAGAAAGCCTTATAATGTTCGTGAGCTTTCAAAGATAGGTCTGTAGGGTCAACTGGAAAATCTGGTGTGCTTTCAGTGCATTAAACATGTAGGTGAAATCTGCTTTAAAGTGAAGTTTTTCTCCACTTAGTCCCACACTGTCCAGCAACGTGTCAAAGTGATGCATGCCAAGTTTGATTTTGCAGGTTCAAATCACATCCATATACATCTTATGGGTCTTCCAAAATAGTCATATTTTTTTGCTCAGCTCATAATCAGATTCCAGGTATTTGTCCCATCTGTTGGGCCAAGTTAATTGCTTTGCACACCAGCAGAAGAAATAAAGGTCTCTCCAGACAAAAAGAGCACTCATCAATAATTGACCCAGTTCCAGGGAGAGGAAAGAGGCATGGGGAAAATCTTCATCTATTAATCAGCTATCACACTCCACCTGGCCTGGGTGAGCCCAAGCCAACTGAACAAAGGAGGAAGCCCAGACATCTGGAGGAAACACAGGATGGGGTCCCCTTTGAAGGTTTGATGGTAAGGTTATATGGCAGTGATGTCAGATAGGGGTGGAGCTGAGTCCCTCAAAGGAGCACTTTATAGAGATATCTTGACAGCACCATTTTTTTCCGGTCCCAGAATTCTATGGATTAGGCTTGGGACATAGGTGGAAGGGTGATGTGGCTTCTTATGATGGGCCAGGGGGGTGCCTGGCATCTAGGGCATTCCACCCCCACTTATAAACCCATGCACAAGGGAGAGACATGGAACAAGGCCTCTGACCTGGAAGCCAACAACAGCATAGTAATGTAGTAATGGGCAACTGGAAGGAGAAGACACCTGGGGCTAGATGTAGGTAGGCTATTACCGGTCGATAACGGTCGAAATCGGACGTTACCGACCGGTAATAGACTTTTGAGATGTAGGAGACTTTTTTACCGATTCGGTAAATAACGAATCGGTATTTACCGATTCGGTATTTACCGAATCATCATTTACCGATTCGGTATGTACCGAATCGGTAAATGAGATGAGGGAAGCACTTTCAACAGTGCTTCTGGGCTTTAAGGATTCATTATTTACCACCAACTATTGGTTGGTGGTAAATAAGGAATTCTTGTGTAAATGCAAATATGTGCATTTACACCTGTGCCATGTGACAGACATACATGCCCTTAGGGCATGTATGTGTGCCACATGTGCACACAAGCACTAATAACGGGTGCAGCAGGGTGTCAAAGTGACACCCTGCCACCCTTGACTATTTCCCAATTTTACCGAATCGGTATTTACTGATACGGTAATTGACATTCATTCCTATGGGCCTCCAGAATTACCAATTCTGTAAATACCGAATCTTACAGATTCGGTATTTTTTACCGAATTATTATCTACATTGCATTTACCGATTCGAAATTACCGAATCGGTAAAATTCGGTATTTTCGAATCTGTAATTTGCAATTACCTACATCTAGCCCCTGATGACCTGCCTGTAGGAAGGTGGATACCTGACTATGGTTACCCCCAACTTTTTGCCTAGTGTTTAGCTGGTTTTCGACTTAGTTGGCCTGGGATCCTGCTATTCAGGACCCCAGGCTATCTTCTCTCTCTGTAAAATGGACTCTATGTACCTTAGGTACAGCTCCAATTGGGAATTGGGTCCCCTTATGAGCCCCTGTACAGTGTACTATAGGTACCCATCGCTGGTTGCGCCAGACTGGCACTTGCTTCCCTGAAAAGGTGAAGTACCTCGGACCCTCCTTGTCTGCAACAGAAGCTCTTTGTGTATCCTGCGTGGGTTGCCTTTGCTTAGGCTTGTTGGCTCCGATCTTGAAGTCGACCCCTCCATCTGTGAGAACCTTCGTGGGACAGCTCCTCTCCAGCAACTGGTCGTCCTCGACGCCTCCTGGTCCGCGTGGCTGCAACGACAAGCTTCACGACAGCACCTGATTGCTCCTCGACGACATCTGGTTCCTTCCTGGTTCCACCCGGTCACTGGCTAGTGACCTAGACTCTGTCCCCTCTGCTTTCAGGTCTTCTTCAACTCCGATCTACCCTTGGATCCACCCGGACATCTTCCTCCTGGTCGCCTGCAGCAGCTTCTTCCAAGGCTCCATAGGAATCAACGAGAAAACCCGACACACTTTGACACCTATGCACCCACAGCCCGTGGGTGAGGTAACGCGAGTACTTCAGTGCTCCTGTAGGGATTGACTATCCTAGTGTCTAGTTTTGCTAGTTGTATATTCCTAGTTAGACGGGAAGTGTCCTAAATCTTCAATTACTTACCTTTTAAGTTCCCATTGACTTTCTATTGACTCTCGCGTGAGTGTACTGACACCGCACGCACCGCCTGTGGGCCTCCTACTCCTAACCTAAGGGTCAGATAGTGTAGCCCCAGCGATTCTCTAGGCCCTAGGCCTTTCCTTTTCCTGAGTCGTGGTTCTTATACCACTTACTTAGTATATGGTTTTACGCGCACCTAGGGCCTAACTGTAAATTGTGCTATTTAAAGTGTTTCTAAGAGTAACTTGTTATGTGCTTTGGCCTGTGACCTCATAAAGAGTTCAGAGGAGTGTGTTAGTAAATAAATACATATATATTTTATATATATCCTGTGTGGTGTCCTTTCATTTGGTATTCAAGGGGTTACATATGGTAAAACAGCTGGCTTTACACGCCCTCAAGAGTCTTTTAGCCTAAGACTGTTCTGTCCACGCTACCACTAGGATAGCTGGTCTATAAGGTTGACTTACAACCATCACCATAAGGGTTGTTTGGACTGGTGCAAGGTGCTCACTAGAATAGTGAACATCATATACCAGGCCAACTTCTCACATGCCTGCAGCTGATATCCCAAGACTAGATGGGTGTCTCCAGGGCCAGAGGCGTTGGCCCCCTAATGCCCTTGAACCACTTGGGGAGAAGATACGGACTCCACTGACCCCTCCCCCTCGCTTCCCAAGTGCTCTACAAGACAGCCAGGAGGCTGTGGGGCTTGGAATGTATGTGTAGGAGAGGAGAGTGGTGTTCTAGCTGGCAGCAGTGGTGCTGCGCAAGCTTCCCCACCAGCAGGAGAGGAGCACCAGGAGATGAGAAGGCTGGCACAGGTAGCTAATAAGCCCGCTCTTTTAGAGGCCAGGATGCCTGTGGGAAATGTCCCTGGTGGCTAGACCTCACCACCAGAGCCCACACGCCAAAGATCTTTGAAATTGGCCCAGTGGGGCCTGATATGTGCACTGTTAAAGATTTGACTTTTGGCCCTTCTTGAAACCAGAGACCAAGCATGTGGTGCTCCACCGAGATTCTTAAAAATAACCCTGTGGTGGGCCACAGCCCGGGTGTTGGCACATCTCTTATCTATTGAATTGCATATGGGGAGGCTCTTTTGGCCTTGAGCACACCATCCCCAATGCGAGAATTTCGGTTCAGGGGAACCAAGCCCCCAGGACCGAAAAGGCCAATGTCAGAACATTGACCAGCTCTTCCTCCTTCTACTCCCATGGTGGACAGAGCCCTGGGAGCAGAAGGAAGAGGCCTGCATATGAGTGACAAGTGGGCAGGGCTACTAGGGTTTAAAAAGGCAAAACAACAAAAAGAGAAAAAGCTTGTTGCAAGGCCTCCTAAAGAAATAAACAGCTGGAAAGCTGCTCATAAAATATTTTCTGCTCCTGGTTCGGAGCACCCCATAATGCACCTCGATGGGCTTAATTGCATATTTCTTCCTATTGGCCACCTCCAGCTTTAATTTAGCGTATTGTGGGAAGCTGCAGAGAGTGCAGTAGCCCCCAAGGAAAGATGTTAAAATCCTCACCCTATGTCTTACAGGTCATAGGATGCATGACCTGGGCAGACTGTTCAACAATATTTAAGCATTTCCTCAGCTGGGGCTAGGTGTTAATCAACTTGGGAGTGTAGAGCCCTATTGTGGTTGGTCCAATGGCTGCATTATGTGGCCTGAAGGGGTTAATGAAAGACTCTAGCACATATGCGTGGCATGCTTCAGGGCTGCTTATCACTGGAGCTGCGAGGAGTCTTGGGCCTAAAGTTCTTTGACCGTGTTGGGTAGGAGGAGACAATGGGCTGCAGCAGCAGACAGCAATTATAGCTTTGCCTGAGCAGGCGGAGAGTCACAGTCGGCAATCCTCTTCTCGCTCTGGGGTGTCTTACATTGGCTGGCAGACAGCAGTGGCGCTGAACGGTTAAATACTTTGTGTGCATAACACACATCTCATTACATTTAAGAACCATTACTAAACAATACAGGGCGGTATTCTGTGACCTAACACATTGACAACCGACCACCATGATTCTGTAAATGAGAAACAAGAAACCTCTCTCTGGAAAGAACGGTTCAGATTTTGGAAGCGTTATGACACTATTCAAAACGCTATTCAATTGCTGATCACATAACTTAATATTAATAAGGTCACTCAAGCATGAAGACTTTCAGACTGCCGACATTCTTAGAAATGTAGGGGCAGATTTACAAGCCCCCTGCGCCTCTTTTACACCGCCGTTGTGTCACTTTTGTGACACAGCGGCGGCGCAAAAGATGCGCCATAGTGCGGGGTATTTACAACGTGACGCATCTCCCAGATGCGTCACGTTGTAAAGCCCTGCGCCAGAAGGTGGCGTTCCATCGCCTCCCAAAAGTGCCTGAGTGAAATCTACAAGATTTCACTCAGTCACTTTTGGGACAATGCTGCGTCAAAACCCTGCGCCTGCTTGAAGCAGGCGTAAGGATTGACACAGCATTGTGGAGATAGGGCCCCCCAGAGCATTGCTTGAGCCGTGTCGCGCTTGCGACGCAACTCCAGCAATGTGCTGCTTTTATGGCACAGATGCGTGACGCATCTGTGCCGGTTTTGCCCCATGGTGCACCGCATTGTAAATGCGGCGCATCCATGGTGGCGGAGCTGCGACGCACAATAACTGGCGCATCCCTGCTGATATACAGGGATGCGCCAGTTATTGTAAATCGGCCCTTTAGTATTTAGAAAAATTTGTAAAAAAATACCTTCCCTCTGGAGAACCACATGCGATGTAAGTCGAGTGTGCTGTCAGGGCAGCGAAAGCGCACTGAAAACATCTGGCACTGAAAACATCTGGCTAGTGCTTGCTGACATTATAAGATTAGCACCCCCTTTAGAAATCTGAAGCTGGAAAAAATGTCCAGGAAAGTATGTGGTGGGACGGCATTTTGTTTTTTAACCTTTCAGCGGGGTTGTTGTGCTTTATGTTGGACAGTTTTCTCCAGTTAGCCTTGACATACCTGCAGGCTTTGTTGTGACTTCGTCACAAAAAGGTTATTTTTAGATTTCTGAGCCTTTCTTGAACACTGGCCTGTATTTTATCGGGCGCTTCAGATTAGCGAGGTTGGGAAGAATGCGTCGCAAATTGTCGCATTTCTTCCCATTTAGCCATGTTTATTGTTTCATACCAATATGACAGTAGATTACCTCCTTGGTGCTTGAAAGCTGCACTTTACCTCTGATCCTTATCTCTTCCGAAGTTTTTACAAGGTGATACCAGAGACTACAGGAAACATACCTGGGCACACAATTAGCAGCCTCGCCTTTGCTGGAAGATCCAGCAGCTACAGGTATGTCTCTGAGAGGCCGGCTGGGCTGACAGAGCGAGCATATCTGTTTTGAGCCTTGTCACTGTAACAACAAGTCCTTCAGGGCCACTAGCAGGCAAAGATGCTTAGTGGACAGAGCAGCAGTGCGAACATGCTGCACACAAGGCTGTTTTCTGGAGTGCCTCATGATCCCCAAAGTATGTCAGGGAGCTATATATTCATGACCAATGCATTTTAATGCGGTGTTGCGGATACCAGCATTAAAATGCGGTAGTCTAACCCCGGATGCGTGGTACCTGGAGGAGCTGAGCTTTCCGCCAGTAAAATGAAGGAAAAATAGTGCTAGGCTGTCCAGGTAACATCTGCCTCTGGACAGCACTACTACCACAACTCCTTTTTCAGGTTGTAGGGAAAAGACAGAAAACTGGAGATGAGCCCCACAGTAGGCCCAGATGAGACAGGACCCTGAGGATAAAGGTCGCATGTGAAGTTTAGTGGGATTAACTAGGCATGTCTAGTAGAGTTAGCAGACTGTGAGAGCTGGGCACAAATCAACAAACGACTCACCATACGGACTTGTGCATTGCAATGGACTGTGGGATTGTTGTTTGTTTCACCCCATACAGTTTTCTGAGAAACTCATTACTGCGCGTCTGGCAGACATCTTTAGGGATAATTAAAAGGATTTGGAACACAAGTGGGGTCCACTAGTTACCTACTTATCCCAAGGTTTGCCCGCCGCAGTTTGTCTGCCTTCCGTAAGGCTACGCACCTCCTTCAAGTCTAAACTATCCAAAACCAGCCTGTAGTAGGGGGAACCCCTGATACGTGATTAGAGGGAGCCCCATTTCGCTTACTCTGCCCCACGGCAGCGCTTCTGCTTAACATTATTTCACTGCACACCACCATTACCACCGGGCCGGGAAGGGGGCGTTTTGGGGGTGAGGGTGGGAGTTGATTGGAGGGTAGGTTCTTGCCTGAAGACCTTCCTCTGGGGTTTGTTGTTTCAAACTTAGCACCCTTTACTTTGACTGGGCGATTGGTATGACCCTAGGGTTGTATGAAGCTGAGATCCAAAGAGCTGAATGTTTTTGCAACCCTGGGGCCTGCTCGCCCTACTGTACTCATGCTGTCACTGTGACTTTTTCTCGATGCTCAATAAAAAGGATTTTGAATAAAGTGATATTGCAAGAAGGTGGGGTGTCCAGGATACTTCAACCAAGCAAATGCGACCAGTAGGCTATCACCAATTGGACAATGGAGTACTGGACTACCAGTAGAGGATGGAGATGTGGGCATGGGGATACGGCTTACGCCATGTGTACAAGTGAACATTTCACACATGTGCTGATTGTATTGACATTGCTTTATGATGCAGTAAATTATTCTGTGAATAAAATCAATAAAAGAAGAAACAGGAGGGGATGGTTTTACTGTGAGCAGACGGGACACAAAAGAGGGAGATTCAAACTTCCGAACAGCCACACTCTGGTGCTATGTCCAAGGAGACAGCAGGAATGGCACCGAAGAGCGGCCAAATGGGAATTCTAGTACCTAGGTACAGGCGAACCCTGAGAGATACCTACAGAAGGCCTCGATGAATGGGGTCTCGATGACTGCCCAGCAGGGCAATTGTGCCAGCTGGACCATTATGGTTTAAATATTTATAGGCGAGACCCATGACTGCACTGCAGAGACTGAGCAGGCCAACTTTCGGGGGTTGTGGCACCTGCTATCTGTGGAACCCCAGTCTAAACCACAGATGCTCAGCCCCAGGAATAACAAGCATTTGCAATGCAATAGGTCTCGCATTATGAAAGTTTGAGCTATTGGTCTTGTAAATGACAATTTTTTTATTTATGTGTTGGTTTTGAAAGTAGTAAATTAATAGCTTTGTCATTTTCAATGCCAATAGTTATAACTTTCGCAAATGTGACACCTATAGCATTTGTAATGCAACATGTTTTGTATTTACGTGACTTAGATGTATTGATATTACAAATAACAACGGCTTTTAATTTTTTAAAATAATTAATACTTAAATAAAAGTGATTGTAATTTATAATGGCAATAGCTTAAACTTTTGCAAATAACTTTTGTGAAGATTATGTTCAGTGTATTTTATTGTGATAAAAATCTAAGAACAGAAGTGAAATAACATCTTTTTGTGACATTTGTAATAAAGCTTGAAACGTTGAGAGAACATTATTGAACCAGTTGTTGTTGAATGGTTGCACAGATTGATGCTGTGATGTCACGGAGTGATGTTGTGATGGCGCGGAGTGATGTTGTGGTGGCGCTGAGTGATGTTGTGGTGGCGCTGAGTGATGCTGTGGTGGTGCTGAGTGATGCTGGGGTTGCGCTGAGTGGTTCTGTGGTGGTGCTGAGTGATCCTGTGGTGGTGCTGAGTGATGCTGTGGTGGTGCTGAGTGATGCTGTGGTGGTGCTGAGTGATGCTGTGGTGGTGCTGAGTGCACTCTGCAACTGCACTCTGAATCTGCACTCTGAATCTGCACTCTGCACTCTGAATCTGCACACTGCACTCTGAATCTGCACTCTGAATCTGCACTCTGAATCTGCAATCTGCACTCTGAATCTGCACTCTGCACCTTCACTCTGAATCTGCACTCTGCACTCTGAATCTGCACTCTGCACTCTGAATCTGCACTCTGCACTCTGAATCTGCACTCTGCACTCACAATCTGCACTCTGAATCTGCACTCTGCACTCTGAATCTGCACTCTGAATCTGCACTCTGAATCTGCATCTGCACTCTGAATCTGCACTCTGAATCTGCACTCTGAATCTGCACTCTGCACTCTGAATCTGCACTCTTCACTCACAATCTGCACTCTGCACTCACAAACTGTACTCTGCACTCACAATCTGCACTCTGAATCTGCACTCTGCACTCACAATCTGCACTCTGCACTCACAATCTTCACTCACTATCTGCACTCTGCACTCACAATCTGCACTCTGCACTCTGCACTCACAATCTGCACTCTGCACTCACAATCTGCAATCTGCACTCACAATCTGCACTCTGCACTCACAATCTGCAATCTGCACTCACAATCTGCACTCTAAATCTGCACTCTGCACTCTGAATCTGCACTCTGCACTCTGAATCTGCACTCTGAATCTGCACTCTGCACCTGCACTCTGAATCTGCACTCTGAATCTGCACTCACAATCTGCACTCTGAATCTGCACTCTGTACTCTCAATCTGCACTCTGCACTCTGAATCTGCACTCTGCACTCTGAATCTGCACTCTGAATCTGCACTCTGAACTCTCAATCTGCACTCTGTACTCTGAATCTGCACTCTGCACTCTGAATCTGCACTCACAATCTGCACTCTGCACTCTGAATCTGCACTCTGAATCTGCACTCTGCACTCTGAATCTGCACTCTGCACTCTACATATGGTATGTTATGCTTACATACGTTCCATATATTATCCATGTATATGCCACATTTAGTTAAGAATATATGTTCTGTTTAGTTACATTACTTTGTTTGTATACCCTTTTATCCAGTATTGGGGTATCTTTCATAGATTCACATGCCTGAATCATTCCCCGTCGTCGAGGCGGGAGTCCCACGGTAAATTATATATATATAGCAGTGCCTAAAAACCATTAGTAGTAGGCTAGAAAAGGATATAGGCCCAACTAGGCCCAAAACTTAGCAGCCTATCTACCTCATTATGTAAAAAGAACTGAAAATGTAGCCTCAGCCAATCAGCTAACCTCACCCTCTAGAACCTTCCCAGCCCAGGCAGCTCTCCTCAGATTTTCACCGCACTTCGTGTGTAAGGGAGTCTCCCTGAGTGCCTACTCAGTTTTTCTTCAAAATTTCTTCTATTCTCTCAAGATGTCTGAAAAGAAGGCTCTATTCAAGGCTTGTGGTTCCTGCTTCAAGAAGAGGGTACATGTAGACGACCAGCACTCTGATTGTATTTATTGTTTGCATCCTTCACATGTTGTGAAGGATTGCAGGATATGTCGAACCTTCCCTCCTAAGACCATCAGGGATAGAGAGGCAAGAGTTCTTTTGTGGCTGAAGTCGTCTGCCACAGATGACGAGGACAGAGCCTCTACCTCAAGTAAGAGAGCCAGTTCCAAAGAGAGGTGTTCTCCTGAGAGACTGAAAAAACCTAAACTCTCTCATAAACCCTCTGAGTCCACAAAGAGTGCTGCGTCAACAGAGTCTTCTACTGTGAGTACAGTCCGCACTAAAGCTGTCTCTTTGGTGTCCTCTCTCACTGTCACCACCTATTCTACGTCCTCTACTTCTTCAAGTACTGTTACCACCTCAGCAATTACTTCTCCTGTGATGTCTGTCATGGTTTCTTCTTCTGATAAAAAATCATCGAAGAAAAGCTCGTCGTCGACGAGTCTTCCGTCGACGACCAAATCACCATCTACGAAGCAATCGTCATCGCTTCCGTCGACGCTCTCGTCGACGGCTCCCCCGTCGACGAAGGTTTCCACTATCCCGTCGACGAAGATCCCGTCGACGAAGAGTCCGTCGACGAAGAGTCCGTCGACGAAGACCCCGTCGACGAAGACCCCGTCGACGAAGACCCCGTCGACGACAAGCCCGTCGACGAAGACCCTGTCGACGACAAGCCCGTCGACGACGAGCCCGTCGACGACGAGCCCGTCGACGAAGGTTTCAGCTCCATCGACGACAAGCTCGACGACGAAGAGTCCGTCGACGGATCCGTCTACTAGGACGCCTTCAAAAAAGTCCTCGTCGACGATTACAACACCAATGACGATACCGTCGACGACAATACCGGCAACGCACACATCTGTTTCACTTCTACCGTCGACAGCAGCGCTGGCATCTTTGAATGTGCCGTCTACGCATTTATTGCCCACATCTCCAGTAAGGGTACAGTATACCCATTTCCAGATGAAATCATTTCAGAGACAGAGTTACTCTCATTTGTCTCCCCTCTTGCCTTCGCATATTTTGGAAAACTACGTGGAGGCAGATTCTGATGATGAAGGGGATGATGAAGAGCCTTTTGGAGTGGCCCATCACCCTTCCCAGTTACACATAAAATATCAAGAGGATGAAGATGATGATGAGGTTCATTACTATCAGGAGAATTTAGCTACTCCTTATCATCAGGAGCAACAACACGCAGAAGACACGGCTCATCTTCCGTCTTCTCTAATTCATGATTTACAGGCCATGCTGGCTGATTATCGTCAGAGGTTTCCACCAACTCTGCCTACTCCAAATCCTGTGCCAGTAGACATGCCGATAAATTCCCCGCCACATCCTTCGCACTCTCCAAGGCAGGATGTTGACCCCGGGACTGGAGGTCATGATGTTGACGTCTCCTCTCCAGATGAGGATGAAAGAGAGGATGGTGAACTTCCGGATTCCACGCCTACGGAACCATGGAATGATTACATCATTCCTATGCCCTCTCCTAATTTGCCACAACCTTCAGATTCTCCGCCAGAAGACATAGGAGGTTTTCATAACATCATGCACCGGGCAGCTGCTCGATTTGCAATTACAGTTTCGGTTGAGCAGACTGACTGTTTTCTTCATGATTTCAAAGAAGGGTATAGAAGGGTATCCAGATCTATCCCTATCATTGAATATATTTGGAAAGAAGGGATTAATATAATGAAGACGCCAGCTTCCATCCCGGCGGTTCTTCCAAGAGTCGACAAGAAGTACCGGGCACCACCGGATACTCCTTCATGTTTGATTGGTCATCCACGACCTGACTCAGTGATTTTACAAGCGGCTCAACAACGATCCAAGAATCCGGCGGCACCAATTTCAACACCTCCAGACAAAGAGGGCAGGAGATTGGATGCGATTGGGAAGAAGTTCTCAGCTAATGCCGCTGCTACTGTTAAGATTGCTAATTCTTTGGCAATTTTAGCACGTTATGACAGACAAATGTGGTCAGATCTGTCGGAATTCATCAACCTGGTTCCCGATGACCGTGTTGAAGAGGTCCGGAAGGTTGTCATGGAAGGCGAGCGGGCAGCTTCTGAGATTATCGATTGCGCCCTCGATGTCTCTAATACAGCCTTTAGACAATTGGCCGGAGCGGCAGTTCTCAGACGGCAAGGATGGCTCAAGGCGACTTCTTTCAGACCTGAAGTCCAGACCAAAATACTTGACATGGCCTATGATGGCAAGTTATTGTTTGGCAAGCACATAGATGAAGCATTGCTTGCGATCAAAACGGATACTGATACGGCCAAATCGCTTGGTACACTACAGTATAAGCGAGGTTTTTTCAGAGGAGCAAGAGGCCGTGGTTTTTCTTCCAGAGGACATTATCAAAATCAGCAAAACCGCCAGTATCAACCTCAGAATAAGCCGTACTACCAACAGTCCTATCGGCAGTCATCGTCAGCGGGTTTCTCTCGTCAAGGAGGGAAACGACGTTCTAACTACCAGGGACGCGATTCAAATAAACGCCAGTGAGTTTTGCCGGACACCATCCTCCCTTCCTTCCCTCCCCGTGGGCGCCAAGATCTCCGCCTTTTATCAACAGTGGCGGAATTTAACTTCAGATCAGTGGGTTCTGGACATAGTCAAACACGGACACACTCTTGAGTTCTTGCAGAAACCTCCAACGTCACCGCCCAGGGGTCCCTCCCCTCCTCGTCTTCATTTGTTATACATGGAAGCCATGAAGATGCTACACAAAAATGCGATAGAAAAAGTTCCAACATCCCAGAAAAATCAGGGGTTTTACTCTCGCTTCTTCCTTGTGGAAAAGGTTTCAGGAGAGTGGCGTCCAATTTTGGATCTACGAAACTTAAACAAATATCTGAAAAAGCAGAGTTTCCGCATGGTGACGCTCACGGATGTCCTCAATTGCCTCATGGAAGGCGATTTCATGGCTTCCCTGGATATGGAAGACGCTTACTTCCACATTCCCATTCATCCAAACCACCGCAAGTATCTGAGATTCACAGTGGCTGGTGTCCATTTTCAATTCAAGGTGCTCCCTTTCGGCCTGAAATCTGCACCGAGAATCTTTACCAAGACTCTAGTTCCGGTTGCAGCTGCGTTGAGGTCACAGGGAATCCAAGTATTCCCGTACCTCGACGATTGGTTAATAAAGAGTCCAACAAAAACTTCAACAAGGCAATCGGTCAAAAGTGCTCTATCAATGTTCTCGAATCTGGGCCTGACCCTCAACGTCAAAAAATCTCAACTGCAACCCAAACAAATTCTGACGTTCCTAGGAGCAGTACTGGACACTTCTCAGTGCAAGGCCTTCTTGACCCAAATTCGTCAGGACAAGATCACAAAGCTGGCAAGTCAAATACGGTCAAAAAAGTCTCTTTCGGTCCGACAGTTTGTTTCCCTGCTAGGGATGTGTTCCTCTGCACTCCATCTAGTCCCACTGGCTCGACTCAGAATGAGGCCTCTCCAAGAGGAATTGCATCGACAGTGGCGGCAGATAGACGGATCTTTCGAGGACCGAATCAAGGTCACGCCCAAGATGAAACAGGCTCTTCTATGGTGGGCGGCAAAGAACAATTTGTCTCCGGGGCTCACTTTTCTTCAGACCCTACCGGAATTTACTCTGACGACAGATGCCTCCATGGAGGGTTGGGGAGGCCATCTCCAAGACCTTCAAGTGCAGGGACGGTGGTCCCATCAGTACAAGCACAAACACATCAACTGCCTCGAGTTGAGGGCCATTTTTCTGTCCTTGCGAGCCTTCCTGCCAAGAATTGCAGGCTCTGCAGTGCTGGTGCGCACGGACAACACCACCAGCATGTTTTACGTAAACAAGCAAGGGGGCACAAAATCTCTAGCCCTGTCTCTTCAAGCGCAGGAAATGTGGGAATGGTTACTCCATCACAAAATTTCCCTCAGAGCGGAGCATGTTCAGGGAATTCAGAATTCTCTGGCCGACGATCTCAGCAGATCGTTCACAGGATGTCACGAGTGGGAACTCGAACAACGCCAAGTGGACACAATTTTCCGGCTCTGGGGCACACCAACACTGGACCTGTTTGCCACGCAACAGAATAGCAAATGCATATACTTTGCCAGCAGGTTCCACCAACAAGGATCGAGAGGAAATGCCCTGTTGATGAGGTGGACCGGAATCTTTGCGTATGCCTTCCCACCGATTCCTCTCATCCCAAAGGTTCTACAGAAAATGAAGAGAGAGCGTTGCTCTCTAATCCTAATTGCTCCTCGCTGGCCGAGACAGTATTGGTTCCAGGAGCTTCTGATACTCTCCCATCAACCTCCACTGCGCCTCAAGCCGACACTTTCAATGCTGACAAGGGAGGAAGGACAAATACTGCATCCAGATCCTCAGTCGCTGCACTTGCACGCCTGGCTCCTGACTTCCTAGAGTTTAAGGACCTTGAGATTTCTCCAGACTGTAGAGCTGTTCTATCTCAGGCTCGTGCACAGTCTACCATCAGAACCTATCGCTTCAAATGGAAGAGATTCTGTTTATGGTGCGGAGAGCGTGATGTCCATCCACTACAGGCTCCTCCGGAGAAGATTCTGCCTTATCTGCTGTCTCTAGCCAGATCAGGTCTCGCTTTTTCTTCTATCAAAGTTCACCTTGCTGCCATATCCAGATTCAGAAAGAGTTACAACAAACCATCTTTGTGCTCTTCCTCTTTAATTAAACAGTTCCTTAAAGGATTATTTCGAGTTTTCCCTCCAGTGCGGCCTCCTCCTCCTGAGTGGGATCTCAATATTGTGTTATCTCAATTGCTGAAAAGGCCTTTTGAACCAATTCATAAATCAGAACTTAAATTCTTGACTTGGAAAGTGGCTATTTTGTTGGCCCTCACTTCAGCCCGGAGAGTAAGTGAGATACAAGCGTTCACTATATCGGAACCTTTCCTACATTTTTCAAAAGATTGTGTGACACTTAGAACTCATCCTAAGTTTATTCCCAAAGTTCCGACCCAGTTTCACATCAATCAACCGGTGAAACTCAAAACTTTCTTTCCAGACCCCAAGACTCCAGCTGAAAGGATGCTGCATTCCTTGGATGTCCAAAGATGCCTCAAATTCTATTTACAAAAGACAAAAGATTTGCGCAAATCTACCCAACTGTTTGTAGCTTATGGCCAAGCTACACGTGGTCAGGCTGTGACGAAGGCAACTATAGCCAGATGGCTTTCCTCTGTCATTGTCTTCTGTCATGAGAAAGCGAACAAACCCCTGACAAGAACGGTTAAGGCGCATTCCACCAGGATGATGTCAGCGTCTACAGCCCTATTTGCAGGGGTGACCCTGGAAAACATCTGCCGTGCTGCTACATGGAAAAGTGTGCATACTTTTACCAAGCACTATTGCCTGCAGCCGGTGCTACATGAAGATACGTCAGTGGGAGAAGCAGTGTTGCAGCATCTTCTTCACTGAGGTTAGCCTTTTATGGTTTTCTTGTTTCTATTGTTACATTTGTTCTAAAATACTGTTTTAATGCTCTATATATATTATATGAAGGTATTGTCATGATTATGCATATGTACTGAAATATGTTCTTGCTCTAGTACCTTCCAGGTTGTGTGGGGATATATGGTTTGGATTGTCTCCCACCTTCCTCTACCGACAGGTATGGTTATTACTGCTAGCTATTCTGATTCAGGCATGTGAATCTATGAAAGATACCCCAATACTGGATAAGAAAACAAGTTACTTACCTGTAACTACAGTTATCCAGTATTGGTATCTTTCATAGATTCACATGCACCCACCCTCCTCCCCGGCAGGGCAGTTCTTATTATGGATACTACTTCTCACTTGTGCTGGGAAAATCTGAGGAGAGCTGCCTGGGCTGGGAAGGTTCTAGAGGGTGAGGTTAGCTGATTGGCTGAGGCTACATTTTCAGTTCTTTTTACATAATGAGGTAGATAGGCTGCTAAGTTTTGGGCCTAGTTGGGCCTATATCCTTTTCTAGCCTACTACTAATGGTTTTTAGGCACTGCTATATATATATAATTTACCGTGGGACTCCCGCCTCGACGACGGGGAATGATTCAGGCATGTGAATCTATGAAAGATACCAATACTGGATAACTGTAGTTACAGGTAAGTAACTTGTTTTCTTATGCTGCTCTAAAGTTATTTCAATTAGTGAAATGCGGAGCATGGGCAGCAGGAAGGAGAAGATAAGAGAGCGCATTGAGTGCAGACTTGTGAGCAAGCGCCTTAAGCCATCAGGATGCTACTTCAAGGCACGTAGACAGGGGCGTAATACCCAATGATACTCGTAAAGGTAGCTACAAAAAATGGCGTTAGGTTGAGCACACACCCTGCAAAGATGCGTGTAGCGCCTGAAGTCACAAGTTGAACCTGATGTTATTTGCTACAATAGACGATAGTTATCAGTGAGGTATGATACGGCTCACCTGGCTTTGGTCCACCATGAAACGAAAGTAAACAGCTCATTATAAAGCGTTTATTTTATGAATTTGCAGCGACAGGCATGTACATCCTAAGGCATGGAAATAAACCAGGGACTTGAAAAAATCTGAAAAAATGACACATATTTGGCAGGAACTCCTGGAATGCAGGCTTCAAGTAACGGAAGCTCCTTCTTATCCAATCAGATAACACCGCACACCTAAAGTTATTTCAATGGGTGAAATGCGGAGCCTGGGCAGCAGGAAGGAGAAGATAAGAGAGTGCATCGAGTGCGGACTTGTAAGCAAGCGCAGTAAGCCATCAGGATGCTACTTCAAGGCACGTAGACAGGGGCGTAATACCCAATGATACTCATAAAGGTAGCTACAAAAAATTGCGTTAGGTTGTGCACACACCCTGCAAAGATGCGTGTAGCGCCTGAAGTCACAAGTTGAACCTGGTGTTGTTCGCTACAATAGACGATAGTTATCAGTGAGGTATGATGCGGCTCACCTGTCTTTGTTCCACCATGAAACGAAAGTAAACAGCTAATTATAAAGCGTTTCTTTTATGAATCTGCAGCGACAGGCATGTACATCCTAAGGCATGGAAATAAACCAGGGACTTGAAAAAATCTGAAGAAATGACACATATTTGGCAGGAACTCCTGGAATGCAGGCTTCAAGTAACGGAAGCTCCTTCTTATCCAATCAGATAACACCGCACACCTAAAGTTATTTCAATGGGTGAAATGCGGAGCCTGGGCAGCAGGAAGGAGAAGATAAGAGAGTGCATCGAGTGCTGACTTATGAGCAAGCGCCGTAAGCCACCAGGATGCTACTTCAAGGTACGTAGACAGGGTCGTAATACCCAATGATACTCGTAAAGGTAGCTACAAAAAATGGCGTTAGGTTGTGCACACACCCTGCAAAGATGCGTGTAGCGCCTGAAGTCACAAGTTGAACCTGGTGTTGTTCGCTACAATAGAAGATAGTTATCAGTGAGGTATGATACGGCTCACCTGGCTTTGTTCCACCATGAAACGAAAGTAAACAGCTCATTATAAAGCGTTTCTTTTATGAATTTGCAGCGACAGGCATGTACATCCTAAGGCATTGAAATAAACCAGGGACTTGAAAAAATCTGAAAAAATCACACATATTTGGCAGGAACTCCTGGAATGCAGGCTTCAAGTAAAGGAAGCTCCTTCTTATCCAATCAGATAACACCACACACCTAAAGTTATTTCAATGGGTGAAATGCGAAGCCTGGGCAGCAGGAAGGAGAAGATAAGAGAGTGCATCGAGTGCGGACTTGTGAGCAAGCGCCTTAAGCCATCAGGATAATACTTCAAGGCACGTAGACAGGGTCGTAATAGCCAATGATACTCGTAAAGGTAGCTACAAAAAATGGCGTTAGGTTGTGCACACACCCTGCAAAGATGCGTGTAGCGCCTGAAGTCACAAGTTGAACCTGGTGTTGTTCGCTACAATAAACGATAGTTATCAGTGAGGTATGATACGGCTCACCTGACTTTGTTCCACCATGAAACGAAAGTAAACAGCTCATTATAAAGCGTTTCTTTTATGAATTTAGCGTGGTATGCAAGGCAAATGGGCACCGTTCTGCCTGGTAAGCACGGGAGGTGTGAATGATGATAGCAGCCCCTTTGAAGCTTGTTTACTGAGAGGTAATAAATGAAGATGTGCAGGAGCCAGGAGGGAGGAGTAGAGAGGCGAGCCAGATGGTCGCTGTAGGGAAGAATGCAGGCTTTGATAAGCGGGCGTAATGCCGCGCTGGATGGAACTGGGGTGGCAGAGTGGGCTAAAGAACGGTGATGGATCAAACCCAGATCTTCTGACTGGGTGTGAATGTTTGATTGGTTCTGATGCTCCGTCCATCACCACCCCCTTTTGTACTGCGCTGGATGGAAAGCGCGTGCAGCAGGGGGCTGAGCAGATCCCTTTGAAGTGACGGTTAGAGTTGCATCAGGAAAGCTAAACTAGCAGGCGAATGCGCGTTCACGATCACATGCACTTGTGGAAATCCGCCGGCTGGTTTAGCTTTCCTGATGCAACACTAAAATTCTCCCCTATCCATTCCTGCGGAATGGGATAGGCTCGACCTAAAAACCGTGGCTGAACCCAGGGTGTTACCCTTTAGTGACGGAAGGTGAGGATGAAAGAAGAGTCCCTGCAATATGAGACTGTAGATTCGACTCCCACCATGTGAGCACTTGTGGGCCTGAGAGACATCTAGTGTCCTGCAATTATAGTTCTAAGAGATGACAGCGGCAGAGGTTCTCTACATGGCTCTCCGAACACTTTCATGGACCAGGTGGAGTATAGAGCGGGAGTGACGCAGGGTTGTGCGCCAGCGGAGACCACATTCAGAGAGTGCACCATGAGAATGTACAAGCTAACCTTTCTTATGAACTTGCAGTCTTTCTGTGACTGCTGCTGCAGTACTGGCCACTAGCTTGAAAACTGGGTTGGGAACAGGCTAGCTTTAGGGCAGTATGACCAGTGCAGATTCACCTGGAGCTGCCCTATGGGATGATGCGCTGTGTTTAGAAATAGCTTAAGGGTTTTTGTCTAGTGGCAGTTCTGGTGCATCATAAAGTAGCGCAGAGGGTTAATATGCTTGCTGCAAAGAATGTGTACCATACAAATCACAGGACAGTATTTTATGTGGATAGCTCAGTTACAGTTTTTGGCACATTGGTGGTCATTACGATAGCGGTGAATCCGATTCACCACCATTATGCGGCCATTCTCCACCCGTCAGATAAGGATGGAGGGCAGATTGCTGGCAGATGGGAAGTACGTCTGCCACAGGTCCGACACAGGCAATCATTACGATTGCCTGTCAGACCGGTCCAGCATACCTAGAATGGTGGCAGTGCCTAGCAGGCACCGTCCGCCATATTAGGATGCTGGATCAAGCCAGCCTTTGAATAGCGGTGCCGCCGCCATTCAGAGGTTGCCGGAGATTGACTTTCGGGGTCCGTTGCAGGCCCCCTCTTGCAGGGAAAATGCAATAGGGCCTATGGTGCCGCCTTACAGTTCCCTGCACCAGGTGGTAGGCACAGTGTGGTGCCTCCCACGTAGTACAGGGAAATGCACAACAGGCATTTTTGCCATTGAGGCAGGTGCTGCAGCCAGCAGCACCCTCCGCAATGGAAAACATGCACAATGCGACGGCCACAGTGGCGGTCGCATTATAAGTGCATGTGCAGGACCGCCACCATATGGCCGGGCGGTCCCGATTCCCGTGACGATGTCGGATGGACTGTTGTCCGTCCGCCATCGTAATGAGCCCCTAAGTTCCTTTTGTTACTTGCAGTTCATAAGTTACAATCCTAATGTGGCACAGTGACCTATGAACTGACATCAAAGAGCTGCATGCAAACTGCAATGCATAGGATTGGAACCATATGTTTTTCTCCAGCCTTTCATTATCCTAATGTTGCTAAACTTGGTTAGTTTGTGCAGAAATACATTCTTATTAGTAAAACCAACCCTAATTTCTGGGGTACGTTTAAAATTTAAAGGGGTTTATTTACAAGCCACTTGAGCCGCTGCATGATCTTTTACCTTTTCTCCTGATCTTTCCACTCGCCAGAGGGTGACAGGTGTTCTGTAGCAGAAGTTACCAGTTGCCTAGAAGTCTAGTGGACGAATTACAGCTCAACACCTCTTATGATAGCCCCTTTGGAACTCCTGTCTCTTAGCCAAAGAGCACAAAAGGTTCTGTGGGACCTCTGGTCAGAGGAACCAATTGGTGCAACAGAGAAATCTTGAACACTAGTTACAGCTGGAGATTTTGCTCTGGGTCTGTACTGGGGTTTCGAGGGAAGGGGCTAAAACCGGCAATCACTAAGAATGGGTGCAGAGTTTTATAATGCATATTTCCAGGTACCTTTCTATATAGACATTTCCCAGTGACGTTGACCTGTACTGCCGCAAGCGTACAGAACTCAGAGGATTTTTTCTCTTTGAAATACATCTTATCTGAAGAAGCCAGTGCTTCTTTTAAGTTTAAAAAATAATGCACTGCTGCCACCAACTGGCCAGTCGGAAATAAACCTCTGTGATCCTTGTTCTCTGAACTGACACTATATTGCCATTATAATTGCATTTTATATCTTTTGAACACTACGTTAGATTTACATCATTTTAGCCATTTTCTTCCCTATGGATTTCTTTTTCATCTAAAGAGGTTTCTACCCTTTATTTCTTAACTATAGTTTCCATTGGTGAAATGTTGCACGGCCACGTGCACATCTCTGAAGAAAAGGTGGCTGCTTGTGCCAAGCTACCATGGGTGAGCAAGGGGTTCATCACATAGACCACTTTATTTTTTGTCCTTGTGAAAGGTCATTAAAGTTTACATCAAAACTGCAATCTCTGTACCCAGACAATCCGATTTCCTTCAAAACGAATCTCCCAACCAGAGGGAAAGATCAAAGTATTTCTCTGACCTGGGGCGTGGCTTGCGCGCCGCTCGGACATGGCGGGTCGCGCTTGAGCTCTCAGGCGAGTGGGGGCCGGCGGCGATTATTTACCGCTTCCTGACTGCCCCTCCGCGCTGAATAGACATTGCCTGGTGGCGGAATATGTCAGGAGCCGCCTGACGTCCATTTGAGCGACTTCTGGTGAAGGCTGCATCTTTTCCCGGTCAGCTGCGGCGACGCTCGGTCTCTTCACGAGCGGCCGCCATTTTACAGCTGGTGACGGTGACGGCGCTTTCCCCTCGGAGGTGCCGATTTTGTTACAATATAGCCGGTGAAGGATAGCCTGGACATCTTTTTCTCACGGCGATGGACTGGTAACATCTTTTTTCTATTTTTTATGCTCATTGGGCTGCGGGGCTAGATACTATGTTGCATGCCCTTTATTTTCTTCAGTGCTGCTATCTATGAATGGAACTGCTTTTGCCTCACAATGTTTTTTGGTGTAACCTATTGAAGTCTCTGAGGCTCTACCATATATTCTGCTGCCTGCTCACCTTATAAGCCCGCCGTTATCACTGCTTTTTACGCTTCTCACGCTTGGTGTGCTGTATTTCTTGTTTTTGAGGCAACTGCGCAGTTTTTTTTTTCTCAAGAGGCTGTGTCTATTCTTTGGGTTTGTCTCTTCATGGCTGCAAGTATGGGCCGTTCCACAACTACTAAAGACCCAAAAGAGGCTGGCGCTTCACTCAAACGTCTTAAGTCTGTGTCTCCTACACCTGAGACTGTTCCGTCAGACACCACCTCTACTCTTGACGCCATATTATCGCGACTTAATGAGGTGCATGATATTGCACAATCTACAAAGACTAATACGGATTTACTACAAGTGGAGGTGTCAGCGATTCGGAATGACTTCAAGGCCCTGTCTCTTCGAGTATCGGCCACGGAATCACGTATAAGTTCTTCAGAGGATAATATCCAGAAGCACTCCAGGTCTCTCAGCCACTTAGAGCGTTCAATGGTGGCGTTGCGTAAAGATCTCACTGAGCAGGAGGACCGTAATCGTAGATCTAACCTACGCATTTTTGGTCTGCCGGAAGATGCAGAGAAATCATCTTCCTCTATGATTGATTTTTTGTATCATTGGATTCCTGATACGCTACAACTTTCATTTCACAGAGACTTTGAGATAGAAAGGGCACATCGTGTTCCAACTTTTCGCTCTAAGTCTGCCACCCAGCCAAGAGCAATAATTTTTAAGCCACTGCGTCATCAACATACTGAACAAATTCTTTCGCACATGCGCAAGACTAAAAATGTCGTTTGGGAAGGTCATCGAATTTCAATCTCTCAAGACTTTGCCAGGGACACAGTCATAAGGAGGAAGGGCTTCCTTAATCTTCGGAAACGTCTTTCTGAGATGAACATTCCCTTTTCCTTTGCAGGTCCCTCCAAATTCCGCATTTCTTACAAGGGACGTTCCAGGATTTTTGATGAGCCGGCGGAATTAGCTTCCTTCCTGGACAATCAAATGGAGATTCAGATGGAGATTCAAAGGGCGACTTCCCAGGATCCTGGTGCTTCGGGCACGTGAAATGTCTCCTTTAGTCTCCTTTATTGTGGCTTTCTGTTTTTTGCTGTTTCCGCTTCTCTTGCTTGCTGTTAGCATACTGCTGTGTTGACTTTTAACTCCGTTAATGGAGTTTTTTTTTTCTTTTCTTTTTCTCTGCTTCATATTTTCTTCCTAGCCATGTTATATACTGTATTATTTCTCTCTCACTTCTCTTCCTTGCATTCTTTGCTATTATATATATACTGATTGCTTCTTAGATGATCTCTATCTTTCCTCTCTTTATCTCGTACTCCCCTTTGGGGATATATACTCTACGTTTCCTTTCTTTTCATGTTAGTCTCTTTGATTGAGGCTCGGTTTCCAATACAAGCTTCCTTTCTCTAGTGTGTTTCATCTTTTCAGTTTCTTTCTATGTTTTTATTCTCCTATTCTCTTTGCGTTCTTCTCTTACACTTTTTTCTACTGTTTATGCTTTTTAATTGTTCTTACATTTCGTACGTTATAAGGTCATCAGGCCTGTTTATTGCGTTACTGTTTTTTAGATTACGCTTTCCTGTTGAGCTTATGGGCCGACCTCAACTTCCATAGATGTTAATGATATTTTTCTGTTCTTCTTGTGTTCACACTCATTTTTGTTATATCCTTCTTTCTGGCATCCACACTTGCTCGTTCCTTTTATCGCTCTCTTTCTAATAGTGCCTCTTAGTATCTCTTTAATGTTTTCTTCTTCTCCTATTCTACTCCGCTTCCTCAGCTTTTCGATCTTTATTCTTACTCATTTAATCATTTCTTCTATTCTGATTCTTTCACTTCTCTTCAACTCTCTTATCTCTCATCTCTGTCATCTTTTCTTTCGACTTACTTCTCCGTTTTTTTTTTTTTTCTTTTTGCTGCTTATCTCTTAATAGTTACATTGCTTTTTCTGGTATGGTTCATTTTCTATCTTTCTTTTTTCTTTTTTCTCCTCCTATTCTGTTATTTTCCTACTTTTCTTCTCTCACATGTATAATGTTATTATATACAGTTATAGTGTATTCATTGAATGTGTAGCTATTTTTTTTTAGGATATACATATTGTTTGCCATGCATTAATCTACTGTTCTTGGTTGTCCTCATGCTTTTCTTTTTCTTATCAGGTTTTCTAATAATATTTAGTAATATAGCTATGTTTCTCGCCATTGACTGCTTTATATGTGCTTCTACAATATCTTAGTTCGAGTATGATTATTTACGTTATTAAGCTGTTTGGCGATACTGTTTTTGATGGTTACCAGTTTCTTGTTTCCTGCCATCCGGCTATTATAGTTTTTGGGGCTATTGTTATCACTTATTTTTTCCGACTAGTACTGCACCTTACTTGCCTTTCCACGCTCTCCCTAGTATGCTGTCGAAGTCTTAGTGTTATTACATACAGTTATAAATTGTTTATTATCTATACAGTTATCTTTTGTAGGATTTACATTTTGGTTGCCATGCTGTAATCGAGTGTTCATGATTTACCTCTTGCTGATTGTTTCTTTAGAATTTGTTCTATTCTATTTGGTACTATAACTATGTTTCTCTTCATTAGACTATTAGTTCAATGTGTTTATGTATTTTCTTGGCTATAGTTTTACTTATTTACATTATTAAGCTGTTGTGCGCTCCTACTTTTGTTTCTTACCAGTTCCCCTATTCCTGCTATTTGGTCACCATATTTCTTTGGGGCTATTGCTATTAATTATTTATTCGCCTAGTACGGATCCCTTACTCGCCTTTCCACGTTCTCCCTAGTATGATGTTGGTCTCTTTTAGGCCTTCCCTCCTGCTTCTTCTCCTCCTTTCTTTTCTCTTTTCTTCTCTTCTCCCTTTCTCTTTTTCTTGGATTCCCCAAATGAACCCGCCTACAGTGTTTCTTTTGTTTGATGATTGGCTCCTTGTAGTTCTGGCGTTGGTTTTGTTTCTGTCACCCATGTTGTCGTTTTTCGATTTTTATGTTTTTCCATGCCGGGTTTGAATGTCTTATCCCTTAATGTTAAGGGGTTAACTCATCCGGTGAAGAGGTCAAAAATTTTAGATTATTGTAAATCCCTGTCGTCTGATTTGGTTCTTTTTCAAGAGACCAAGGTCTCTAACAAAGAAGCGTTGTTTTTGAGGAAGGAATGGGTTTCGGATGTTTGCTGCTCTGATGCCCTGGGTAAACGAAATGGAGTTATTACATTAGTCTCCAAGAATTCTGGTCTATCGCTACTTTCTTCTGAGCA
This sequence comes from Lissotriton helveticus, assembly GCF_964261635.1. NCBI lineage: Eukaryota > Metazoa > Chordata > Amphibia > Caudata > Salamandridae > Lissotriton > Lissotriton helveticus. The sequence continues at coordinate 307,113,090 of NC_136065.1, read as the reverse complement.
CGACTCTGAGGGTCGTTGGTTGTTATCTAAATTATCGGATGGCCAGCATGTCTTGTATGTGATGAATATTTATGCACCTAATATTGATGATCCGTCCTTTTGGAAATCGGTTACCAAAAAACTAAATGACACCCCGCACTCTGGCAATTTTATTGTGGGTGGTGATTTCAATTTACCAATGGACCCTCTTTTAGACAGGAATTCTGCATTCCAATTTCGTCCTCCTAAATCCCACAAACAAATGCTTAACATGTGCTCCATTACTCATCTTCAAGACATTTGGCGTCTTCATAACCCCACTGGTAGTGATTTCTCTTTCTTCTCTTCCCCTCACTCTTCCTTCTCTCGTATTGATTATCTCTTAGTTCATTCTTCTCTTGTTTCATCTTCTTCTTCTCCGCTTATACATCCTATTTTGATCTCTGATCATGCTGCGGTCACTTTTACTTTATCATCGTTTGCCCCTAACTCACGAGCTCGCTCGTGGAGATTGAATACCGAAGTGTTACATGATTCTTCTCAGGTTGATGAACTCTCTAAAGATATCGATACCTTTTTTCGTGAGAACGAAGGCTCTGTCTCTTCCCCAATTGTTCTATGGGATTCCTTTAAATGTACTTTCCGTGGTCAGGTCATTAAATGTATGTCCAAACGTAATTCGGCTATTAAAAAAGAACTTACGGATTTGTCATCTGAAATAAAGACTTTGGAAGCTTCCTTCAGGTATTCTAAGGATCCCAATTGTTTACAGCAAATCAAGTTACTTAAATACAAATATAACACCATTGTTACTAAAAGAGCCTATATTGGGGTACAAGCTCAGAAATCAAAGAAGTTGCTGTTAAAAAATCGAGCTGGGAAAATCTTGGCTGCTACACTAAAATTTCAGGACTCTTCTTTTAAATCCTCGCAGATCTCTTCTATTACTGACCACGCCGGTTCTAAAAAATTCCAACCACAAGAGATACTTGCAGTTTTTCGGGACTTTTATACTAAGTTGTATACTCCTTCTATTCAGTCCTCTTTTGACCAGTGTCAAGCTTTTTTAAAATCGGTTCCGATTCAGTCGATTTCTGATGCTGATCGCTCTTTTTTAAATAAACCTATTTCCCCCGACGAAATTGAGTCTGCGATTAAAGCTACTTGGTCTGGTAAAGCTCCAGGTCCTGATGGGTATCCTATCTTATTTTATAAAACTTTTCTCCCTACACTTGTCCCCAAACTAAAATCTGTCTTTGATTCTTTTATTAAAGATGGGTCTGTATCTGGCACGGCCGCTGAAGCTACAATTGTAGTGATCCCGAAAGAGGGGAAAGATCATTCGGATCCTAAAAACTTCCGTCCTATCTCTCTCCTTAACATGGAAGCAAAGATTTTTACTAAAATCCTGGCCAAAAGACTTGAATCCTTTGTCCCTCTTCTTGTTCATCCTTCCCAAACTGGGTTTGTGAAAGGCCGTCTTGCGCGAGACAATATCCGCACTTTCTGTCATGTTCTTGGTGTTGCCAAACGATCTCTACTTCCTGCCGCGGCCTTGGCCCTTGATGCGGAAAAGGCTTTCGACAAGGTTTCTTGGCCGTTTCTTCGTGCTGTTTTATGCGCGCACAATCTTGGTGACTCTTTCATTAATATGATTATGTCCTTATATTCTCAACCCAAAGCTAACATTAGGGTTAATGGTGCTACGTCCTCTTTTTTCAATCTTAGTCAGGGCACTCGACAGGGTTGTCCCTTATCCCCGCTCTTATTTTTACTTTCCATTGATCCTCTTCTTCGTTTGATTAACCTACATCCTGATATCAAGGGTTTCTCTTTTGGCGCTCACTGTATTAAAACGGCTGCATATGCAGATGATGTTCTTATTTTTTCAGATGATATCGCTCTGGCAATCCCGGCTATTTCTAACATCATTTCCCTATTCTCTTCGGTTTCAGGTTATACCCTAAATAAAGACAAGACGGAAATGTTCCCTTTAAATGCCTATTGTTTCCCCTCGCATATGGGATCAGCGGGCTTTAAGTGGCAGTCTACACACTTGAAATACTTAGGAATTTATTTTTGTTCTACTTTGACTTCCACTATTGCCTATAATGAATCTCAGACTATACTTAAAGTACGTCGTCTTTTGGATACATGGTCCCCGAAACATATTTCTTGGTGGGGTCGCCTCCAAACTCTCAAAATGATGATCACGCCGATTATTAACTTTGTTTCATCCATGCTGCCGATTAAACTGTCAGATTCCTTTTTTCGCGACATCGATATTCTGACTTCTAAATTTTTGTGGAATGACAAACGTGCTCGAATTGCATACAAATTTTTGCGCCGTCCTTGTGACATGGGAGGTTGTAATTTTCCTGACTGGGAGAAATATCAGACTGCTTTTTTGGCGTCTCAAGGTGCTTTATGTTTTTCTCCGCCATCTCTGCATGTTCCTTCTTGGCTGCTCATAGAACAGCATTTAGCATCTCCTTTGCCTACTGCCTCTTTTTGCACTGCATCCACTTTGCATATCCTATTTTCCCGGTCTATCATTCTTGATACAATTGCGGCGGTCAGGAAAATAGACAAGAAGGTGGCAATTCCGTTACATAAAACCAGGTGGACATCTATCTGGCGGAACTCCAAATTTAAGCTTATCATTTCTCCTACCCTCATCTCCTATTGGGCAGGCAAAGGAATCTCTCTTGTTAAACATCTATATGGTACTTCTGACAAACCATTACCCTTCTCTACCTTGGCTCAGAAGCATTCCTTAACAAATCTTGATTTTTATACTTTTCTCAAAATTAAGGTGGCCATTGCTAAAGTTCGTCTTCATCCTACTTCTTCTACCATCTCACTTTTTAATATTTGGATCAAATCTGGTCACGTTGCCTCCAAAATTTATAAATTTTTGTCCTCTGCTTCACTCCCTGAACAGACGGTTGCTCATCGTAAATGGTTACATCATTTTGATCCTGCCACTACAGAACATATTTCCTCTGAAACTTGGCAATCAATTGGTACATTCTCTCTTCGTAATAAAATCGCACCTTCTTTAATGCAGTCTACGTTTTTTTCTATTAATCTTCTCCATTGGACGCCTGTACGTCTTCACTCACTTAACCTTAAAGAGGACAACTTATGCTGGAGCTGTGGCCTGTTGGCAGGCGACTTTCCTCATATGTTTTTTCATTGTTCCTTGCTTCAACCTTTTTGGAACCTCATTCAGAAACATCTCTCTCTTATCTTTGGTATTGAGCTCCAACTTTCCTTCCCCGTAATTTTATTAGGCCCACTGGCTGCCCCTACTCCTCTCCCTTTAGATCCGTTGGAGTTACAGTTGTTGGACCTTCTCCTGACTGTAGCGGTGAAAATTATTCTTATGGAGTGGAAATCCTTTTCATCGGTTTCCTATCATACGTGGTGGGCTTGGGTCTCCTTTTTACGTAGTGCACACACTTCGGTTGATCAAGCTCACCTCTCTCCATCTATCTCTAGTGGGGTTTGGAAAGCTTTGGATGATTATATGGAATTGTCTTCCAAAGGGTTGGTTCCTCAGTTTCCTTTTGATGTGTCTGTCTAATTGTTGTCTGCTATTTGGTCTCTAGGCTGGGTTAGTCCTGTGGGAATCCTTCTTTTTGCTCTTTTTTCTCTTCTCTCCTCTCTGTCTTCCTTTCCTACTCATCCTCTCTTTACTCATTCTCTTTTCTCCTCTCTTCTTCTTTCTGTTTCCTCCCCTCTCCCCTTCTCCACATTTGATAGTGATATATATGTTTTATTGCCTTGGTAGAGGTTTTTTACTTGATTGAAATCTATAGCTCTCACAGGCTATTGTTCATTATATATATATATTATCTTGATTTACCTATCAATTTTAGCCCTTTTTTGCATATCTCTATTGCATCGATTGTATCACTTGTATTGCATTTTATATTCATTATCATTACTATTATTCTCATCAATAAAATTTTCTTGAAATCAAAAAAAAAAGTATTTCTCTGACCTGATCATGCTGAATGACATTGTGGAAGTGCTAAATGTCTCATGTTTGACATTCTTAGATTCAGAATGAACCATTAACGACAACAATAAGGTAATGGCTATTGCTCCCACAGTGAGACAAGAGGGCATGCTTATAAGGGTCTTGGTCACAAGTCAAGGATTAAAGGTTTAAAGACCCAGAGGTGCCAGGATCTGGGAAGGGAACAGAACAATGTATTAAAAGCTCATCTTAGACGTAGGGAGAAGGGGGCTTAGAATGCTGTAACAAGTAACGAGTACAAAAAGCATGCACTTTTACGTGCCCGCTCTCTCCAGGCCCCAGATATGCACATGCACCACTGCACACGTGTAAGAGCAGGGCTGAACTGTGAACATTCCAAGGAGCAGTGGCACAGCAGCTAGTGACACTGACTTTGAAACTGAGTAGGAAATTTCGAATCCCAGCCTTGACTCAACATCCTATGATTCTGGGTAAAACACCTAATCGCCCTGTGCCTACAAAATTTGTGGAACAATCTGGTACTCTTCTAAAGTGCTCCAATGCTCTTTAGCCAAGCTCGCGCTACATAACACTGCAAACAACAGAACCAAGGGTTGAGCAAGAACTGAATTGTAAACACCTTTATAAAATCTAGTTTGATTTAGGAAATTTCCATTTGTAAAACTTTGCAACAAACTGTATAGGGACTTTTACGAATGGACATGAATTTTGGGCACTCACCATTGTACGGATATGTCTGTTCCCAACATTCTGAATCATGGTGGCTCGCAATCCAACCTATCATCAATATTCGCACACTAAGACAGGATGCCATCACAGGGATGGCCGCCTAGTGAGGTAGGTTTAAATAAAAATCATTTTTTTTAAAGTAGTCCCTTTTTCTTCAAGGAAAGGACCTGCATTCATAAAGAAAAGTTTATTTTTGTTTGAGAGTTGCAAGTGGCTCCACAGGGGGAACATCCTTTACGACGCAACTTTTACCACGCAGTGCCTTTACAACGCAGGTTTTTCAACACAAGTCATTACAACGAATTGCGCTGGGGGGGCGCTCTAGGATAGGTAATAGTTTAATTTACTATCCAACACCTTCCCTACTATCCACGGGAACTGGAGTTGGAATAGTAAATTAAACTATTCACTATCCAGCACCCCCCAACGCAAGTCGTTGTAACGACTTGCGTTGAAAAACCTGCATTGTAAAGGCATGCATAGTAAAAGCATGCGTTGTAACAACGTACATCCCTCCACAGAGCACTGCCTACAACCCAACAAACGTCTTTGTTTTCATTCACAAAGGAGAAGGGATCACCACCTCTTTTGAGGTGTTGGTAAACATTTGATAGCAAAACATTGAAACATACATTAACAGATCACTATTTGGAATGGACTACCTAAACATGCCTCTTCCAAACAGCGATGTCTTATGGGTATCTAAACCCATTTCGCGACTCGGAAACCTGTTAACAAATTGCAAAATGAGTTTGGTACATAATAAAACGCCATTTTGCTGTGCTAAACCGTGTGACTTTGCAAACTGCTGTTTTGGCAACCACAAAATGACTTTGCATATCTGGCCCATGGTATCAAAAGTCCATACACAGGCTGGTTGTTAAAAGCAATCCGTGTTCCGTGTTTTTATGCGGACTACTGACCACTGAGCGAGCGAGAGGAAGACGCTGGCTATCTCGCGGCTCCCAGCCCGCGGCCCCGGATGATCTTCACACAGCGGGGTTTAACAGAGCTTCATTGAGTCTTGCGGCAGCAGGCAGGGGAGTGCCAAGCGTGGCCGAGTTTCAGCCCCCCATAGAGCACAGGGTTCTCCCCATCGAGGGCACCATGACGCTCCAACGCTAAACTGCAGTGTCAGCTGCAGCTGACCTGCAGTGCACGGAGAGCGGCCACGAGGAGAGGAACTGCAGCAGCAGAGGCAAGACCTGGCAAACCGGCGTGATAATTAGGTTGGGTCGAGATTCGAGCCGGGATCCGGGGCGGCCGGGCCTAGCCTAGCCGTGCCAAGTTGAACCAAGGAGCTCAGCCAAGGAGTCAGGTCACAAACAATTACAACAGAACAAGTGGGCACATCCTCTGGAACCACCTGACCAGCACATTGTGCGCCGCACAAATTACAGCGTATTGCACCAAGATGATAAAATGTATCCCAGTTAGTAGGTCAAGGTCAGCTGTCGACGGCAACGGAGGCGCAGGCTCAGCAGGGCCACCAACTAATGATCTCTGCACAACACGCATAAATGCTCAGGACTCAGACCAGCTTTTAGGGTTCCCCAAGACACAGAATAACCAAAAGATCGCCAAAGCTGGCCTGATAACTAAATACCTGCTTCGCAAGTTCTTAAATGGTGTTTCCACCAATGGCAGCGTAGATCACCTAAGAAATAACTTAGACACTAAGGAAGAATTCTCCCCTTTACAACAAGTTCCCAGGGCTTATGCCCCATGGAGACAAAACGCAGTTCACTTTCGTATCCAAACATGGAAGGGATTGATAGCCTCATTTAATTGCCCTCTGGGCTAGACTCTGTCCCCAATGCCAACATGAGCTTCGCTCCAACGGTTCTTCATTCATCTTTCACTGACAGTCCCAAATCAGCCTCACGTGCACCAGGAAGATCTACAATAATTGAGGCACAAATACATCAACCTTATTCACCTACCCAGCAGCATCCTGCTCTGACTGCTGTCACAGGCTCTTCCGCTGTCATGAAAAAACAAGAGCTGGGAGAACTTTCATCACTATTTCTACAGCAGCTTGAAACCAAAATAGAACAAACCTTGGAGTCTTCTCCACAGCTGTACAGACCATCTAGCGGAATAAATCATTACCATTGCCCTCCTCAAAACACAGAAAACCTAAGTTTCACGGCTGCCTCGGAGTCGCCAAAATGCACTAATTCACAATATATAACAGCCAAAGCCTTACTTTGGCAATCCTCTAAGATGGACCTCCAAATAGATCTCTTGCAGTCAATAGCCTTGTGCTTGACGGACTTGAAAGGAAAAAATGGACCATATTGCAAACCTGATTCTTACTTCCCAAACAAATTGCTCATGCTCATGTGCGGCCATTGTGGATCAGTGGGCAAACCTTCCGGCGGTCCTGACCACCTTAGCAGATTTAATCCGGGCTACAAGGGGCCCCCCTGGGCCACCCTCACAATTGACTCCAATCAAACTTGAATCAAATACTGAACTTATCAACAATCAAGTTAACTTACCTGAAGACCCATCTGTAAGATTAATTAAAACATTACATCTGCCATTATCAACTGACGCCAGCTCAAGACCCCCAATGGGGCCCATAACTGTTGTGCTTTGTCCTCTAATTAGCTGTCAAATAGCAGAAAAACCTGATGACGTCACACAGATTAAACAGAAGGTAGGCTCTCTCTCTAGGAAAGCAAAGAAAAAATTGAGGACATCACAAAAAAGGGCAAAAGCAAAAAATAGGGTGGCGTCCCTCCTTACTCGTACTTATACAACTGAGTCAGCCACTGGTCCAGTTAAGCTCTATCCAATTTTCGCAGCAAAGACACCAGGAAAGAGGGAAAGGTTAATGGCATCAAACCATCCACGATTAAGCAAACAATCATCAATTAAGGGTTCAGCAGATGATTCCGGCAATTTCCCCAATGCCCCCACCTCCTCTCCTCCTGACAAGGAGAAGGTGGTAGTCCACACAATAGCAACTCAGTATAAGCCTATGGAAGGACCAGATGTGAGGACTGGTCCTCTCCCTGGGCTGACACCACTGTCTATAACCTTAGGGACACAGGCCGAGGCCGATACGCAATCATTGTCCACTGCTATACTCAGCATTAACATGCAACATCAACAGGCGCCAACATTTCCACCCGGATCAATGGTAGATAGATCCCCTCCAATATATAAATCCTCACTAGTACCCCACAATCAAGTCCAACCTGAAAACATAACAGGTAGCAGTCGCTCGAATTCAGAAGTGGTGGAGGTCGTACTTATACCAAGATACCATGCTAAAGGCAACTATGATACTCTGAACAGAGGCAACATTCTGCGTCTATTCACTCATATACCATCATTGGAGCACATAAGTTCAGCAGATGTTGCATGGGTAAAATTACAAAGGTTGCCAGGGGATTCCCACAATGAATCCACAGTGGTCAGGCTATACCAGCAGTCACATCAGACGACAATGCTGTGTGAAGCCAATCAACTGGCGGACTGGGGCATTGAGATTAAGCACTTACCTCAAGACAGATATCCTTATGTTTTAGACATCAAACCCTTAACTTCATCAACCTGTTCCATCTTAAAATGCACTGATGGCACTCGCCCAGGCAACAATACCTCTAGTATACTCTCTCAACATGAGCTTTTGAGGATCATTTGATCCACAAATCAAAGAAGAGTCTTCTCAAGCAAACAGGACACCAGTAATCAACTCGGACATCGGGCCCAACGCGGCCATCATTCAGCTCGACAGTATATCTAAGCCCCTCAGAGGCAACACAGACTACACACTGAACGAGCAAAATAACCACCTAACGATCATCTCTTGGAATGTGGCTGGCCTTCAGAAATTGGTCAAGAAAGAATCTGCTCTAGAGTATCTTCAAAGCAGTGATATAATTTGCTTCCAGGAGACATGGGCAATGTCTGCTACCACTCTCTCTGGGTACTTCGAAATCCATGTCCTGGCTTCAAGACGTAATATCTTTGGGCAGCCAATGGGCGGCCTCTCTGTATACATCAAGCACTCCCCAAGGTTGGAAGTCATTACACTCACACCCCTTCCACCTGGAATTCAAGCACTACTTATCAATGGAATAAAAAATCATCATAAACCGCTTCGATTGCTATTATTCAACTGCTAGTTTAATCCAGCTCTGCACCAGAGACACCAAGCACTCGATGATCAGGCTGCCATCATTGGAGATCTTCTCATTAAATACCCCTACCACAATCCACTTATAGTTGGGGATTTCAATAATAGATCGCTTGATAAGACAGGAAAGGATAACAAACAATCTAAAGAGGTCACTGTACTGCAAGATTTATTTGATTCCTGCTCTATATCATCTGCTCACAATCTTAAGAAAGCAAAAGTTCAGACATGGGCCCGCTCCCAACATATAGGAACATCTCCACAATTGACTATATATTTGTTGGCAGTACACTAGCTTTTCACCTGAATGACTTTGATATAGATACCTGATCAGAGAGCGATGACAGGCCCGTTAGAGCATCATTCAGTCTTTCCATTGCTCTAACCTGCAAGTATACCACTGTAGGTGAACCCACAGGGGAAGAATGCGATAAAGTCCCCCGCAGGATAAAATGGACCATTAATCTCGGCACCAAATTGTCCATATGGACAACTAAAAATGAACAATTAAAAACGTCATTCGCGCCCAGGCCCTGCTAGACCACTGGCCCATCCTCCTCACGGACCTGAATCTGGCGCTAGGTGGAATATCAGACGCTAGTCAAAAGCAGGGGCCAGCCCAGCTAAACCGGTACCTGAATAAAGAAACGCTGGAAAGCAAATGGAAGCTTCAAAACGCCCCAAAAGCAAAACAAAGAGGGGACAAAGCATTGCAGGGCGCTGCCACTGGATCTCTTCGAGCTGCCTATAAGAAATATGCATGGGAGAAACGTACTTAACGAATAGAAGATGCTTGGCTCAAAATGTTCTCCCTTCCTAAGGAAAAAAATACAGCTCCATTTTGGAAATGTATAAATCAAGTCAGCAACAATGGCCAGTCTAAGGAGAACGGGGTACCCGAGAATGTCTGGGTGAATCATATTATACAGCTCTACAGCGGCGGGACAGGAGAGCCGCTAGTCTCCCAATCCTCCCAGGCACTAAATTACGAAAACATCCAGGCCCCAGATATTCCAGAGCCGAAGTAATTAAAATCATTAGTCGCATGAGGAATGACAGCTCACCAGGGCCCAATGGAATACCTGCTGCAGTCTTTAAATCAAACGGATCCTTTTGGGCCGAACTCCTCACGCCGCTCTTTAAACAGCTACGATTCCGTCTACCTGGCAGGGCTCAATATTATATCCAATTTACAAAAAGGGCAACCGCTTAAACAGAGCCAATTACAGACTAATAGCGTTATTGGGCATTTAAGCCAAGGCCTACGCTTGTGTCCTGCTGGGTGAACTAGAAAATTGGGTCACAGAAAATAGTATTCTCCTCTGTACCCAGTCAGGCTTCAGATCTGGCTGTTCCACAACAGACAATATACAGCGCTGGCCTATTTGTCCTGGAAGGCCACTCTGGGGAACAATCCGGCCCTATTCTGCTGCTTTGTGGATTTTAGTGCAGCATTTGATAGAGTCGATTGAGGAGTGTTATGGAATAAGCTAAATTCTTGGGGGATACCCTCCACACTTCTCTCTGCACTGATGCCACTACCTCAGAAGACCTGGGTGAGGATTAAAACCAGCGCCACAACAGTATCTGTAAAAATCCCAACAGAAAATGGTTTAAAACAAGGCTGCATATTAGCCCCACTACTTTTCAATCTCTATACTGATGACTTGCCCAAAGCACTGGCTGGTGCAACCATGGATGCCCCAAAATTGGGCGGCGTGCAGCTTCAGATCATGCAATATGCCGATGACATTGTCGTCATGGACCATACAAGAACGGGACTACAAAGAGCACTCACTACCCTTAACATGTCAACATAGGAACAAACCCCTGATGAATGAGTCAAAAACTAAAGCCATGATTTTTGGGAAACATCATAGAAATAAAATCTTGTCTTGGAGAGTAGGTGGGCCACAAATAACCACCTGCAACATATACAATTATTTGGAAGTCTGGTTCAATGAAAGGGCAAATCAAGTGGTACATCGTAAACATCTTTGGTCCAAGGGAGCTGGGGTTATATATAGCCTGAGGGACCTGAATCAGAAGTTGCACAGCCCCTCCGCCAAGCCAATTTAAAGCGTCTTACAGGCCAAATTGCTCCCAGCATTATCTCATGGCCACCTGGCTTTTCCAGGTAGAATGGACCTATTCCTTGGGAATTATCAAACAATGGCCTATAAGAAAATATTTTCCATTCCCCAGCATGCAGGGAGGGCCAGGCTGAGGCTCAAGTTGGGTCTGGCAAGTGTAGACCTTCACTGCCTAGGCGACTTAATGACATTTTACATCTATACCCTGCGCGCCTCAGCTCAATCCCTGAAAGAACAACTTCAATCTATATTCATGGACGAACTCTCCCTCTGGTACAGACATCTGCATTTGGCCATTTCCACATTGAAGATTGAAACTACAAACCTCTCTAATCCAACCATTCCAATATCAATGTGGAACTATAAAAAGCCAAATTATCTTAGTGTCATTTGAGAGAGACATTGCTCGGCTTTCTAAAAACCGACTCTTCACAGCCCTGGACGCCTCGTATATCAAGGGGAAACACCAACCATACTTTAATTACTCTCTTCAACCACAGACTCTTAACAAATTTATTTATATGAGGCTTTTAACCATTCCAATCTACGATTTGAATCCACGTTGGGCTCGGAGGAATGGACAGCTTTTATGTAAGCTTTGCAATTACCCAGATGAATCTTGGCTACATCTGCTATGCTGTTGTTCCCGCCTTGCTCACGCCCGTCGTCGGCTTTTGTTCCCAGTCTATTGGACAAGATGCTGAGGCATTGCAGGGAAGCATCTGATTTGTGTTTCAGCAACAATTCCGCTCAAGTTCTTGCAAGGGCTGGGAAGTTTATTAACATTATTTCAACCACATTGCACAAAGCTCAGCACTAAGAAATAGTTAAAGAACATGAAAAGGCGTCCAGGGTGTCAAATCTGATCATCCTGCAGGGTCTAAAAATGCAGTCACGGAGATAGCTCACTAAGAGCTGTTGAAACATTCTCAAGTTATGTTATGTTATGGGTGTCTTATATAGCGCTCGGCTACTCCGAGGAGTGTCCCGGCGCTTTCTAACCCACAACAGACTACAGAGGGCAGGCAAAAAAGGAAAAGACCAAGCAGATTACTGTCCATAAAGCCACATCTTCAGACCCTTTCTGAAGGCCAGCAAGTTCGAAGTGCAGCGGAGTAACAGAGGAAGGGTATTCCATAGCTGGGGAGCCAAGCGTTTGAAGGAGCGTCCCCCCATCCTTGCTTTCCTAACAGTAGGGACATTGGCCAGACCAAGAGATTCCGATCTAAGGGATCTCATTGGTTTGTAGAAGGCAAGACGCTTCTGAATATACTCAGCTCCCACAGCATGGAGTGCCTTATGCGCCAGCGTCAGTGTTTTTAAAACAATCCGCTTCCGAATAGGCAACCAGTGTAGGGAGTATAAAAGATCAGAGGCTCTCGCTCGGCGAGGTAGGCCAAAAATCGCCCGTGCCGCCGAGTTTTGGACCACCTGGAGTCTTTGAAGTAGATAATCAGGGAGACCCAAATATAAAACATTTGAGTAGTCCAACCTAGAACAAATAAGAGCTTGGACAGTAGTCTTCCTATGCGCTAGCGGGAGCAGGGGAAGGAACTTGCGTAACATTTTGAGGAGGCCATAGCAAGTGCCAGTCAGCCAAAGGATCTGGGACTTAAGTGATAGGCCGTTGTCAATTTCTTAGCAACCAGAGAGGAAGATGCAGGAGGGAACATGTTCACAGGCCACCAATCCTGCCAGCTCGGGTCAGTCTGACACCCGAAGAAAAGCACCTCTGATTTATCTGGGTTGCACTTGAGGCTGTTTCGCTGAAACCATTTGAAAACAGCCCCAAGACACCCACGGATGCTCTCTCCGTCAAACTCAACCCCCTTACTACAAGAGAAAAGGAGCTGGGTGTCATCGGCGTATGACACGATCTGGGCCCCGAAAGACTCTGCCAGCACCGCCAAAGGGGTCATAAAGATATTAAACAGAGTCGGGCTCAGCACCGAACCCTGCGGGACTCCGACCTCCAAAGGCGGTACTTCGGCTGAGTATGGGGGGGCCCAGACCACCTGCCGGCGACCAGCTAAATAAGATCGAAACCAGCTCAGCACCGTCCCTCTCAGACCGATCTCATGGAGCCTGCTGAGGAGACCCTCATGAGGGACGGTGTCGAAAGCCGCCGACAGGTTTAACATGACCAACATGGCCCTTCCTCCTGCGTCCAGCACTTCCTTGATGGCCTCATTGACCTCCAGAAGTGCCGTCTCGGTACTTAGGTTAGATCGAAAGCCCGACTGGGTGGAGTGCAGCAAGCTATGGGTTTGAAGAAACGTGGAAAGCACAGTATGTACGTGCTTTTCCGCTATCTTTGCGAGAGCAGGCAGGAGGGAAATCGGCCTATAATTGGCATGGAGCTCGGGGTCAAGGCCTGATTTTTTAAGAAGTGGAACAACCATCCCCTGTTTCCAAACCGCAGGAACCACACCACTGGTCAGTGACAGATTAAGAATGGGATTAATCAGCGGGTTCAGAGCCTCCGCTACCCTAGCCAGAAATTTAGCAGGGCAAGGGTCAGAGGGTGAGCCTGACTTGAGCTTAGCCAGGAGGTCCAGAGAAACAGAGTCAGAGAGAGATGGGAACTCCGAGAGAAAGGGTCCAGATCCAGCTGTCGAATTCAGCTGGTCCCTCGGGATGGTAACAACACTAGGGCCTATGGAAGGAAAAGAGTCTTGAATCAGCTTGATCTTAGTGGTGAAAAAGCTAGCCAACGAGCTCACCCAAGGCTCAGAAAACTCATGATGCGACGCATTAGCCTTAGGAGTTATAAACTCCTTCACTATAGTGAAGATTTCCCTGCAAGAACTTGAAGCAGTCTCAATTCTTGCAGAGAAGTAGTTCTTCTTTTCGGCCAAAATGTCCGCATGATAGACCTTAATAATAGCCCTATACGCAACCTTGGCCTCCGGGTCATACTGCTGGCGCCAGAGCCTCTCTGCAACCTTGCACTTGCGCCGGGACAGCGCAAGAGCCTCCGTGAACCAAGGAGCAGAGGTCCGCCTGGCGGTTGTCCGGGGGACAATCGGCGGAGCTAATTCGTCTAATCGCTCCCCTAGCCACTTCTGTAGCAGATCAAGATCCCTCTCTAGATCACCTGATAAAGGACAGGGATGATCCAAAATGGCCTGGGCCAGACTTTCAGGGGTCACCCGATGGTATGCCCGACTAGTCTGCCTAGGATGACTTGACGTTGCGCAGGGGGATTTGCTAATACCCAGAATCTGAAAACGAATCAGAAAATGGTCCGACCAGAGGACAGGAACGGGGCTGGTCATAACCAGTGGAACGGTGGAAAACACCTGATCAAGGGTGTGGCCCCTATTATGAGTCGGAACAGATAGGTGGGGGATAAGGCCCAGGGGGGCGGTGACATCATTGAGTTTAATCGTGTCACCGTCCATCCCTGCATCCATATGTATGTTGAAGTCCCCAAGCACAACACAGTGTTCTGTCTTTAAACAAAGCGTCGAAGTTAACACCTGCAGCTCCTCATAAAAGGACCCCGCCTACCTGGTGGTCTGTAAATCAGGAGTCCGGAAAAGGATTGATGGGGAGATAGAGCTATAGAAAAGGCCAGGGATTCACAGCCAGAAATGGGCTCCATAGGGATAATCACACATGTGGCAGATCTCCGGACCACAATCTTTATTCTTCCTATATTGCCATTGCTGAAAGCTAGGTATTGGCAACTGTAATAAACCCTGGGACATTCTGATATTGCCTTTTGCACTTCACACTTTTCTTCTGGCTCTAATTGGCCAAATTTGACATTCTTGCCATCAACCAGAAATGCTGCTTGGGAATTGTTATTGATCTTGACTTCTTGCTTTTATAATGTGCTTTTAAATTTTAATCCCTGTTTTAATTAAGTATCAATGTGATGTTTGTATGTTACGGTTTTAATTAACTGAATAATACAGATAAAAGCAGTCAGTGTGTTCACAGGACATGATCTGTAGGTGCTGTTACATCACCCCCCACTATGATTCTTTTAGCCTTGGGGAGGGAAGTATTTGGCCTTGAAAAACAACAAATACATGCTAAATAAAGACTGCATGATTTCCTTACAACCCATAAAATGACTGGATCACAGGAAACATGAACAGTAGAAAATTTCAAATACCAAACATTTACTGAAAAGGCATGCATAGCTCAAAAGGGTTAGTAAAATGGTGGGTTGGCCTTTCTGGTGAAAATAAATCTGCAGGGTAAGATTGGTAAGGTAGGTACTTGGGCTATGGGCCAGTATCTGTGTTACAGCTGTGGGATGCTTTTTTGGGCAGCGTAGAATCAAATTTGTGCTTTGTCTGTGCTGTTCAGATGGCACCAGCACCCCAGTTGGGGCCTGAGCGAGCTTTACAGAAAAGATGGGCCCCTGTTACCTCCCTTTTACCACTGGGGTGGAGGTGACATTCCCAATCTCTCACTGGGCTGGCACATTAATATATGCAGATTGAGCAGGGGGCCTGAGCAGAAGGGCTTAACATATTCAGGCGTGGTTCACCAATGTGAACTAATCTGTGCACAAAGAGGGCAGGCAACATCTGCATTTAAAAAAATATCATAGTAGTTAAGAAAATAACCACTTTTGGAGAAACCCTGCCTTCTTCTTTTCATAAAACTTAAAAACTCTGAAGCAAGGTTTTGTGGAAAGGCGCAATCCGCACATGTGGGCCACTTTTGTTTAGCGGGTCCAGGCCTATTTTGTATCCAAATCCAAGCTTGGAAATCTGTACCTGCAATTACAAGAGCTGTCATGATCCAGTTTTGAATTCGACACAATCTGCCTGACGATCGTCCTAATATACAGAAGAAATAGCTTATTGCTCAAATAAAATACTGAAATTCCCTGAGGAAGGAAATACAGTTCTAATGCAAAATTTTAAAACAATGGAATTCAGCAGTTGTCTTGACCAACTGAACCATAACACTTCCAAGTTACTTTTCATAACCTCACATATAATGCCACAGATTACATTGTAGACTACATAGACTACATCATCAATGAAATCACGTTGCACATCACCCCTGACATAGCCAGTGACTTCAATGAAAGAGGTGAATGCCTTTGTACCCATGGATCTGCATCTACCGAGTTCCACATTTAGCCTTTCTCAGCAGTTTCTGGGACAATCAACTAATCTGTCTGAAAGGTTACTGAGCCGAAATTCAGTGGGGCACACAGCTTTGTGTGTGTAAGGACCTACACTCATTACTTCTCAGCCTACAGTTCACTGGCCATGGGTCAACCTGCTCTGCATGTGCCCTTAGGCCAGGCTCTGCACACAAATTCCCAACGTCCCACTGAAATAGCCTTGCTCAAGGCCAGACCATCCACTATCCTTTTGCAATCCAAAAAAAGACTCACATGTCCACCACTCAAATTAGTTTCATATCTCCCTATACTAATTCACCAATAATCATTTTGGGTTCCAGAGTAGGGTGCTACTCGTTGAAAAGTGCTTTGAAGCCTCGTCAGGGGTAGTAAGTGCTATATAAATTAAATTACAAAACGCTAAACAACTGCTGCACCTGGTGTTCGTCCATCAAAAGTGAGGTTTGGGTGCAGGCCATATTCTGAAGCCCAGTGCTTACCACCATTCCCACACACCTGAATGTTCTCACCCTTGGGCTATGCCCAAATATTTAGGGTGCAGTTTGTGGCTTTCACCCAGACCTTGCACTGAGGTCTCATCTTGCACCTAACCCTTATGCCCAAGTACCATTTGTGCACAGCCACTGGCTGTGTGTGAGGAGGTGTGGAGGTTATTGTACTTCCTAAACCTGTTGGCATGACCTATGTCCATGTGCAGCGCAGTGTGCCGTCGTTGACAAACCTGCATTTACCTGTGTCCGCATTGTGCACAGATCCAGGCGCGCAACACCCATTGGACTCACCGGGCTTCAGCCCCCCTCCCCCGTCGTGTGTGGCAGCCCGGGATGAGACAAATCCCGGGCACACACACAGCCACACCCGACCATTTGAATGTTAATTAGGCCTTGCCGTTGTTTCACCCCTTGTTGGAGGCCCTGCAGCTCCACTCTGCCTACTGATTAAAGGTTCAGCCCCTCCGAATTTTTTTTAGCCCCCACTCCTAAATTTGGCTCTAGTTGCGCCTCTGCACAGATCCCATTATACATGCCTCGCCTGGAGTGCCGTGCATGCTGCATGTAGCCTCTGGCCTGGACTCTGCCCTTTGGTTACTAAATTGCACTACAGATGCTCTTTGGCCGTGTGCATAAGGTTTACCTACAAGATGTGACCTTCAGCCACAGTCTAAAGACTCACTGTCAGAACTTGCTGCACCCGCTTTTGATCGTGACCAGCAGATTCTGAGATCAAACACTAGTCTACGTGCAGGGCTAGACTGGGAACCCAAAGCAGCCCGGGCAATTTTGCCCCACCCACCCCTCTGGGGGAGGGGCGGGGTTGTGCAAGCATGAAGCACTGCTGGTTTTGTTCCTGGGGTCAATAGTGCAGTACCGCTGGAAAAAACTGCTGAAAAAAACAGCCCCCAGTAACAAAACCAGCCCCCACCACTGAAAGACCGGCCCCCACCCTTCCAGCCTCCCGGGGAAACGCCTGATGCAACATACGGCAAGTCCAGTCGTGAACTTGATTTAAAAAACACTTTTTGGGGATTTTTGTTTTGTCAGCTTTTCCCACTTTTATTATTTTGATTTTTTTAAATGTAACAACCACATTTGTGGATCTCAAATGTTCTGTGACAATTCAGGCATTTTATTAGATTAAAGGGCAGACAAATCGGTGTTAAAGTTATTAGCAAATGAAAAAAAAACTTCCTCTATTAGTCTCAATTTAACCATGACTATAGAGTCGCTCTGAACAAAGAATGTGTGTGTATTTTGGTAATGGAATCTATTTTATCCAGTGAATTTAATGCTCTAGGATCTTTGCAAGAATATGGTGATTTTCATAGTGAATCCAAATGTATGCCTATTGCATAATTGTCTCTGAATCTGCTACTGTTACCCCTTGTTTACTATTCTACAAATAGGTGAACTGAGTCAGTATGTTGATGATGACATATATGCTGAAATACTGCGACAAGTGGCAAACCTCTCCTTGTGTTTCAGGTCTGTGCTGCTTGGTTTTCTACTTAAGCGCTGAGCTGTCTGACACATAGCTAGCTGGGAAACTTGGTACTCTCATTGCGACCAGTGGAGCGTCTTGGGGCTGTTTCTATCTTTAGAGCAGCAGGTGTGGCCTGGTGCCTCAGGGTTTAATGTGTCCACTGCACCCACTTTTTGGCATCTTTTACTTCGTCAAAGAGGAGCGGTGCCTTTTCCTTGTCATTATGGCTGATGGCACCATTGCTGTGCTCTATTTATATCTGCACATGCACTGCTATTCCATTATCCACATTTTAGTGTAGGGGTACATCATATTCAGTGCTTTAAATGGAAATATAGAAGTTAAGGTACTCACTACTTAGAGTACCTGTTTGCTCCTAAGAATGCCGGTACCCTCCCATTAAATGTATTGCAACAGAGCTGCCATCTGATTTGACTTGCACCATCACCTGGCTTCACTTTGTTGGCACAGTCGCAGGGCTGGCACTCCACATCTCTTTAATGACCTGCACCCTGCACCGCTGAGACGTCCTCTGAGCTCCCACAGTGTTCCTCTACGTTCACTTCCACCATCACCATGCATCTCAGTGCTCTAATAATGCATGATTTTGGACATAGAACATGCACCGTTTTCTCACTACTTTGGCATCAAAATTCGCTCAATGCGTCTCTGTTGTGATCCGCACCAGGCTCTGATATTCCATTACCGAAACATCTGCAAGGCACTAATGTTTCTGCGCTTTTTGACCTGCTCGTGCTTCACTTGTATAACCAGTTGCCTGTTATAAAACGTATATAAAGCAAACTACTGTTCTTAGCCACATTCTAATCTTCTTGAGTCCCTGTATTTTCCTATCACCTTTTCTTCATCACTGCTTCCCCTTGTGTCTTCTTCGTTTTACCAGGCACTGTCTCCCCTCATTCTCTGTGCTGTCACTCTTCCTTCCCCGGTGTCACTATCTTCGCATATTTTAGGGCTGTTTTCACAGAGAAGCTGCTAAACACATCTATCGTTGTCAGTGTACAAGGGTGGGCGTGGGGTATCTGCCTTTCAACCATTTTCTTTTTTTTTTTGTACCAGCTTCTTTCAACCAATAACTGGAGACTTTGTCAACACGCCTTGGCTCAGCCCAGTGAAATATTTATTGATTACCTAATTCTATTGGCTGTTGGGTGAATTCTTCCACCTCCGCTCCAGCGCTTGCAGGATACTCAAACACCTACTTAGTATGTTTGCGCTAGTCATTTCCTGGTGCAGACACAAAGGGGTAGATCTAAAAACATTTTGCGCTGGGTTAGCAGCAAAACAGTGAGGCTAACCAGCGCTAAATGTTTTTTTCTTAATTTACTTTTCAGTGCGAAACTTGTTTTACACTGGAAAGTACCCTAAAACGAAAGCAAAGTAGTAGGAAGCACAGTTTTGTGTTAATTACCGCCCCTACTTCAAGATCTTCAATGGGTAGAAGGATTCAGAGAGTGGATACATAATTTCTTTAGAAGGAATGAGGGGTCAGCTGAACTTTTCTAAGCATAGGGTCGATTTAAGGTGGCAGTTCGTGGACAAATGTTTGCCATTTCAACAGCACAGGCGAAAAGTCGACGCATTAAAATTGCGGAATTACAGCTAGCCCTGGAAAATGCCTCAAGTTTGCGAAACTCCTCCTTACGGGGCCAGTGGGAAAAAGCGGAGAGGGCACTGAGGGATAATTTTATCGTAGAGGAAATTAATAGCTCACGGACCTATCAACAATGGGTCTAAGAGTAAAGTCAAATGGTGGGAAAACTTCTTGCGTGGTCCACTAAGACACAACAAGAATCTGCCCTTACCATGGAGGTAATAGATGCCAAGACCAGTTTGCCAGTATCTGATAGGGAAGGGATCGCTTCTGTCTTCGTTGAAACTATCAGCAGCTTTATGCTACTAAATACATGGTTAGCCAGGAAGCGTTAGATGAATATTGTGCAGGGATAGAACTTCCGAGGCGATCCAGCAGCTTAGTTGAACAAGTGCAATGGGACATACTTCCAGCAGAGATTTTGGGAGTCTTAAAATCTATTGCTGAAGTGAAGTCTTGTGGCGAAGACGGGCTGCCTATTGAATTTTATAAAGTATTTGCTAATGAGCTGATCCCTTTTTTGATGAAACTGTTTAATTACGTAAAGCCTGGAGGTATGGTCCCTCCTCAGTTCAAGAGGGGGATTGTGGTGAGTTTTGTGAAAAAGGACAAGAACCCCAACAATGTTAATTCATATGGACCAGTCTGTTGAACGCTGATTATAAGATTTTGATGAAGATATGGGCACAATGTTTCCCACTAGCCCAGGAAGTGATTCATGATGACCAGTCGGGGTTCGTTGCTGTGAGGACTATGTCATCCAATACAGGGTTTTTGATTCAAAAGCTTGATTATTTTAATATCAATAAGACGCCGGCGTGCATTATGATGGTCTATGCTGAAAAAGCGTTTGATTTGGTTAACTGGGACGCCCTATTCTTTGGTCTAGGTAGGTTTGGTGTTCCGTCTCAAGTTATTACTTTCTTCGGAACATCTACCAGAGGGCCAAGACTCAGTTAGTAACTAATGCAACCCAAGTAGGGTCAGTAGACATCAATCGAGGGACCAGACAAGGATGTCCGCTTTTGCCCCTATTATTTATGTTAATTACATAACCTCTGGCTACTAAAATCCGAGCTAATACGGATATCCGAGCCCCGAATTAGGGTATGGCAAAAATCAAACTGTTTGCTGATGATGTTATTTTATATCTCAGCCCCGGAAGGCAGAATTTAGACAGGACGCTAGCCAAATTTAGCCAATTTGAACTTATTGGGGGCTATCAAATTAACCAAAACAAAACTGAGATTTTAACGTTGAATACAGGTATGGATTTTCTCCCAGCAAATTTAAAACAGCAGGATCTTAGATCAGATCCAATACGGTATCTGGGGATCTTTGTTACGAGTCAATATGGGCAGCTATTTAAATTGAATTACGAGGCAACAAGTTGAAAAATTGAGAAACTATTGAAAAATGGTCACGCCTTCTGCTAACCTTGATTGGTCGGGTCGCACTTATTAAATTGTCTATACTTCCTCTTTTAATTTTTCTGTTCTCTTACATACCTATTAAGATTAATACTAGCTATTTTAAAGGGCTTGAATCTAAGATCAGGTCGTTTGTATGGAATAAGAAGGCTTCAAGAGTCAAACTTTCAGTGTTACAACTCAATACAAATCTATGTGGGCTGGCTTTACCCCATATTAGAACATATTACGAGTCAGCGATATTGGATTTAACAGCATGTTTATTGTCCAGGACAGGGCGATTAGATACATTTTTTTGCGACAGGATACAAGAAGCTGGCTCGCAGACCCCAACATTCCTGCAAAACTCTCCTGGAATTTTCTAGTAGACTATTAACAAAGTGTTTTTTCTGGGCTTCACGCATTAAAGTTAAGCGAGTGTAAACGTTTGGGCCTGCATATCCAGTCCAGTCATCTTAAGATGTGGAAGGATTGTGGTTTGGAAGTATTGGGGCATTTCATTATTCAGGAAAGAGTGATCACTTAGCAGGAAGTACAGATCAGATGTCGGGATCGCAATAAACCTGTCTTTTTGAATATTTACAAATTGTAAATTTTATGAACAAAATGAATCTTTTATCTTGTGGTGTTCCAACTAAATTGGCGACTGCGCTATTTATTGTTAACGTTAGAGTTGTGGGCAACTGGTATCGGCTACTGCGCTCCCAAAACGAATCGCCATTGGTCAAGAAGTTTTTGGAGAAAGTAACCCAGGAGACCCAATGTTCCTTCTCCAGTTTGGAGTGGCAGACCTTATCCCTAACAGGTAGTAGGGCCTTAAGAGCAGCCAATTTTAAAAGAATGGAGTTTTTGTCTCATTGGTTGGCTTATTTTACCCATATGGCGTTGAATAAAATCTATCCTGAGGTGGAGAATAAGTGTTTTCGCTGTTTGGCTGAAGGTGAAGGAGGATGGAGACATACATTCTTCACCTGTTCAGTATTAGGGGTGTTTTGGGATAAGATTTTTGTGGCCATAAGCCAGGCATTCCAGAAATCACTTGACCCAATAGCTGAGGCAGCTCTCTTTGGTATAATGAGCCGGGTGGCTGATCTGTCAAAATCAGAGGGGACATTTTTGGCTATCTCGACTCTTCTTCTACAAAATTGGAGATTGACAGAAGCTCCTTCATATGAGAAATGGTTAAACAAGATGAAGCGTACCAGGACCTTTGAAGAAGCTTATGCAATGCATGTGGGGGCAATTAAAAAGTTTACTCCGACTTGGAAATACTTAATTGCTATTGAAATTTAAGCCAGGTCGTTTTTTTGCATTTTAGCACTTTAGAAACCCAGAAGATTTTATTAGGTCTCGCGTCAGCGAAAGACCTATTGCTGCCTAGTTAGCGCTGAAGGGACCACAGACCGGGGCACGAGCGCCGATTGCACATCGTGGACGCGCATGCCCAGCCCCGCCTCCCGAGCCGTGCACATCTCAGTCAGTCAGTCAGCCAGCCATGCCTCTCAGTCGCGCGCGTGCACACACACACACACACACACACACATACACACACACACAGTATACACACACGCTCACACACACAGGTGCCCCCCCAACCTGCTCATGCGCACACACACACACACACAGTCACACACGCACATCCATACACTCGAAGTGCCCATCTCCTGTCTCGCTAGCCTGATGCACCAAAACACACATCCCCCCTACTCAGCGGGCTGACTCAGGACTCCCCCGCTGCTCTCCAGGCCGGTCTTTCCTCCTCAGGTGTGTGTCAGCGACGCAGGCTTGGCAGCAGACGAGGCTCTCCATGATCACGCACCTCAAATCTTCCGGCTGGCTTCGCGGATGACGAATTTCCAAGACGTCCGATGTGCACGCTCACGGTACACGGAAACGCGCACAGCGTGACTTTGAGTGTGCGCCCGTACAGCTGAGGCGCATGCTCGCACGCTCACGACATTATCCTTCGCTTGTTACTAATCTGTCTGGAGCACAAAAATGTGTTGAATGAAGACCGAACATATTTTTTTTAATTTTAAAAAGTTGTTAACGTGACGAAAAATTGTAAACAAGACTGGAGCATATTCCGTCCTCAGCTGCAGCCGGAGCTGGACATGCGCTTCTCCGCTCTGCCCGGCGGGGCGCTGCTTCCTCTCTTAGGTGTGAACTTAGGCTGGGCTCCCGGCGCTGGTGGCAGTCGCCGCTTTGACGGGCCACACTGGAGCACCGCGGGGCGAGGAAAGAGTGCAGGCTGAGCCGGGTCACTCGGAGCGCGACTGGTGAACACTTTGGACGTTCTTGGGTGAACTCTCCTCCCTCCCAGCGACCCGTGTGAAGCGTCCCGTGGGATCCTGCTGCGGGACAACAGGTGGAAGAGAGAGCCCGTTGGAGTGAAGCGGGGTCCGGCCGGCACTGCATGGATCCTCTCCCGAGCTTAGACCCGCCAGAATGCACGACCTGCCCCGGGAGGTAAGACGGACCGCGACTTCGCCGGAGGGTATTTATTTATTTAATGCGATTTTCTACAACGCGAAAATTACCCGAAGGTGTCAGAGCGCTTTACAAAAGAACCAGTTGTGATACATTAGGATTTAGGATTACATGAGTTACACAAAAGATACAAACAGGAATTTTGTGTGCAAATGTACAAGTTGTAAAGTCATACAGGGCCCTGCGCCATCCTCATGGTATGCACTGCCCCCCCCACCCCCCTTCCCACAAAATCTTTTCACAACCTGCTCCACCATCGAGATAGACTGTGCCACGAAGCCTGCTGTACCGTAGACTCCCTGCCTCCACTCGCACCCTACTACACACCCTCACGATCCCCGCATACTGCCAACCACCCCACATGCTTCAGGTGTTTCCCTTTATTTGTGTTCCTGTTTCATTCGGTGTGTGCCTGCTCTGTCTTTGTTCTTCCGTGACCCACCTGCTTCAGGTGTTACCTTTTATTTGTATTCCCATTTCATTCAGTATGGGCTTGCTCTCTCTCTCTCTCATTTTCCGTGGGCCATCTGCATAAGGTGTTTCTTTTTATCTGTATTTCTGTTTTATTCGGTATGTGCCTGTTTTCTCTTTGATTGTCCGTGGCTCACTGCTTCAGGTGTTTCCTTTTATTTGTATTCGTGTTTCTTTTTATATGTGCCTGCTCCTTCTCTTTCATCTTCCGTGGCCCACCTGCTTCAGCTGTTTCCTCTTATTTGTATTCCTCTTTCATTCCCTATGTGCCGGTTTTCTCTCCTTGTTCTTCTATGGCCTCTGGCTTCAAGTGTTTCCTTTTATTTGTATTCCTGATTTATTAGGTATGTGCATGCTCACTCGCTTTGATCTTTCATGGCCACGTGATTCAGGTGTTTATTTTTATTTCTATTCCTGTTTAAATTTATATGTGCCTGCTCTCTCTTTTTGATATTCCGTGGACCACCTGCTTCAGGTGTTTCATTTTATTTGTATTCCCGTTCGGTTCCGTATGTGCCTGTTTTCTCTCTTTGATCTTCCATTGCCTTCTGGCTTAAAGCATTTCCTTTTATTTGTATTCCTCTTTCATTCGGTTTACGCCTGCTCTCCCTCTTTGATCGTCCATGGGCCACATGCTTCAGGTGTTTACCTTTATTTGTGTTCCTGTTTCATTCGGTGTGTGCCTGCTCTCTCTTTTTGATCTACCATGACCACCTGCTTCCGGTGTTTCTTATTACACACTTATGTCGAGGAGGGGGGCTTCTCCTTAATGACTTCTAAAGTGCGAAATTCTCGGTTTCTCCCTCTGCGTCAAATCTCTCGTCATAACTACTTCCGCAAAGATTTGGGATTTACTTTTTCAGCTGTGAAATGAATCTCCACATTGACCACTTTTTTTAAGCGCAGTATACCTCAGTGAGGTGATAGTTTGCACTCTGTACTCTTTCATTCATTCGCTGTTCCCTCTTATCCACATCTGATTTTAGCTGTAGATCTGTTTTCCCTCTATAGGTTCTAGAAAAATGCAGACTCAATGCAAAACTTTTCATATATTTTGGAAAGTAGTTCTCTCTTCAGCTTGTATTAATCGATGTGATGAGTTTGTTCCAGAGTTCAGCTCTGCGCACCGTCAGGGGATGACCCCAAAGCGTCCCTTCATCAGTCCTGCTGCTGTCAGGAGGAGAGTCGAGCCAGCCGAAGGAGAGGGGGGTTTGTAGCCACGGTTTGACAATCTAGATTTCCAATTTGTGGTTCTATGATACCGCAGTAAAATGATCTGGAAAATGGCGTTTGTTTACATTCCCCAAGGAAACTCAAGAGTTTGGGGAACAGAGCACCGGTCAAACGAAAAGTCTGCGAACTGTCCTACCTTAATGAATTTCTCAAATTCCTTTTTGTAGCTTCTACACCCTCTCTTGCTTCAGAAGTTATAAAACATTACGGAAGAGGGAAAAATCTATGTGTAAAAATATATGCAAGTAAGAGCCGAGTGTATGTGAAACTGGGAGCAGCAAGGCCATTCATAGGCAGAGGGGTCTTTGTCGCCCTAGAAAAAATAACATTTTACTTCCCCATCACTGACACGTGGGTCAGATTCGATGTTTGCAGACTTTTATTGGCCTCGCAAGATGTCTCCGATATAAAGAGGATTTTACAAAAACCAAGAAGGGATCCACAAGAAGGCAAACAAATAAGTTGCACTGCATCCACTTATTTTTAGGTCTCGACCGGCCATGAATGCGCAAGCGCATTGCAGCTCGAGACATATAGAGGTGGATCAGGAAGGCTGATCAAGGGGCTTTGGCAGGCGGATTACACACAGTGCATGTGCCCGTGCACGCGCTTGCCATTTGCTCCCCGATCTGCCTCGCACCCACGCAATTGCCATTTGCACGCAAGCCACGTCACACACACCCTTTGTCTGAGCCTCAAGGCATCAGACTTCAAAGGCTACCGCTCCCCCGCCCCCCTGCGTGCATATCGCGCACCACCTTTTGTCTGTGCCTAGCCCTAGGCATCAGTCTTCAAAGGCTTCAGCTCCCCCGCCTCTCCCCCCGCCCCCGCCACAGCCATGCCGCGGGCTTTTTTTTTTTTATAACAGTTACGAGCCGTTAAGTGTTTTTGCGCGCACCACTGCCGAATACACCATAACTGCACAGACTTGCCCGCAGAAGACAGCATTATACAGGCCTGGGTTCTCATCAAGTATTTTACCAGAAAAGTCCCAGCAAAGGCTCCGTTTTTCACCGTACTCGTCTCCTCTGTGCACATCGGACGCATTATTTCACCGTACTCGACCCCTTCAGAATACATCAACCCGTTATTTCACCTACCTCTTCCCCTTCAGCACTCGCAGGACACGTTATTTCACCGACCAGTACATTACAGATGGGACACGCTATTTCACGTCCCTTCAGCACCCTCACACACCCTCACACACCCTCAGCCCCCTCACCCTCACTCACCCACACACCCTCACACACCCTCACCCTCACACCCCTCAACCTCACACCCCCTCAACCTCACACCCCCTCACCCTCACATACCCACACACCCCCTCAACCTCACACCTCCTCACCCTCACATACCCTCACACCCCACATCCCCTCACACACCATCACCCCTCACATACCCTCATACACCCTCACTCACACTCTCTCACTCTCACTCACACTCTCTCGCCCACACTCTCTTACCCTCACTCACACTCTCTCACCCTCACACACACTCTCACCCCCTCTCACCCTCACACCCACTCTCACCCTCACACCCCCTCTCACCCTCAGAGCCCCTCACACAGCCCCTCACCCACCCTTCACCCTCACACACCCTCTCACCCTCACCCACCCTCTCACCCTCACCCACCCTCTCACCCTCACACACCCTCTCACCCTCACACACCCTCTCATCCTCACACACCCTCTCACCCTCACACACCCTCTCACCCTCACACACCCTCACACCCCCTCACCCTCACACACCCTCACCCTCACCCCCCCACCCTCACATACCCTCACCCACATACCCTCTCACCCTCACATACCCTCACACCCCCTCACCCTCACTCACACTCTCACCCTCCCACACACTCACCCCCTCACACCCCCTCTCACCCTCACTTACCCCCTCTCACCCTCACTTACCCCCTCTCACCCTCACACACCCTCTCACCCTCACACACCCTCTCACCCTCACACACCCTCTCACCCCCTCACCCTCACACCCCCTCACCCTCACACCCGCTCACCCCCCCACTCCATCATACCCCACTCCCTCACACCACACACACCCTCACACCCCACACACTCACACCCCTCACCCACCCACCCTCACACCCCCTCACTCTCTCACACCCTCACACACCCTCACCTCCCTCACCCTCACTCACCCCCTCTTGCCCCTCACTCACCCTCACACCCCACACCCCACACACCCTCATGCCCCCTCACCCCCCTCACCCTCAGACACCCCCTCACCCTCGGACACCCCCTCACCCTCGGACACCCCCTCACCCTCGGACACCCTCTCACCCTCGGACACCCCCTCACCCTCAGACACCCCCTCACCCTCAGACACCCCCTCACCCTCAGACACCCCCTCACCCCCTCATCCTCACACACCCCCTCATCCTCTCACCAACCCAATCACCTCCCCTGACCCTCCCTGACCCTCCCTGACCCTCACACCCCCTCACCCTCACCCACCCCCTCACCCTCACACACCCCCTCACCCTCACGCACCCTCTCACCCTCACGCACCCTCTCACCCTCGTACCCCTCACCCTCGCACCCCTCGCACCCTCTCACCCTCACACCCTCGGACACCCCCTCACCTCGGACACCCCCTCACCCTCGGACACCCCCTCGCCCTCAGACACCCCCTCACCCTTGGACACCCCCTCAGACACCCCCTCACCCTCAGACACCCCCTCAGACACCCCTCACCCTCAGACACCCCCTCACCCTCACACACCCCCTCACCCTCACACACCCCCTCACCCTCACACACCCCCTCACCCTCAGACACCCCCTCATCCTGACACACCCCCTCACCCTGACACACCCCCTCATCCTGACACACCCCCTCATCCTGACACACCCCCTCATCCTCACACCCCCCTCATCCTCACACACCCCCTCATCCTCACACACCCCCTCATCCTCACACCCCCCCTCATCCTCTCACCAACCCAATCACCTCCCCTGAACCTCCCTGACCCTCACACCCCCTCACCCACCCCCTCAACCTCACCCACCCCCTCACCCTCACCCACCCCGCACCCTCGCACCCTCTCACCCTCGCACCCTCTCACCCTCACACCCTCGCACACCCTCTCACCCTCGCACCCTCTCACCCTCGCACACCCACCCTCTCTCTCCCTCACATGCCCTCCCTCACACGCCTTCGCCCTCCCTCTCCCTCACACCCCCTCACCCACTCACACCCCCTGACCCTCACCCACACACACCCCTCACCCTTACATGCCCTCACGCACACACCTGCACCCCCATACACCCTTACCCTCACACACACCCTCACTCTCACACAACCTCACTCACCCACACCCTCACCCCCCCCACACACCCCCACACACCCTCACACACCCTCACCCTCTCACACACCCTCACCCTCTCACACACCATCACCACTCTACTGCCCTCCCTCTACTGCCCTCCCTCTACTGCCCTCCCTCTACTGCCCTCCCTCTACCGCCCTCCCTCTACCGCCCTCCCTCTACCGCCCTCACTCTACCGCCCTCCCTCTACCGCCCTCACTCTACTGCCCTCACTCTAACACTCTACCGCCCTCACTCTACCACTCTACCACCCTCACTCTACCGCCCTCACTCTACCACTCTACCACCCTCACTCTACCACTCTACCGCCCTCACTCACTCTACCGCCCTCACTCACTCTACCGCCCTCACTCACTCTACCGCCCTCACTCACTCTATCGCCCTACCTCTATCTATCTATCGCCCTCCCTCACTCTATCTATCTATCGCCCTCCCTCACTCTATCTATCTATCGCCCTCACTCTATCGATAGCCCTCCCTCTATCTATCGCCCTCCCTCCCTCTATCTATCCCCCTCCCTCCCTCTATCTATCGCCCTCCCTCCTTCTATCTATCGGCCTCCCTTCTTCTATCTATCGCCCTCCAGTTCTCTTCTCCTGTGCTGATCTGCTGTTCTCTTCCACCGCCTCCTTCTTTAACTCTCTGTTCTCTTTTGCTGATCTGCTGCTCTCTTCCACGCCGCCTCCTTCTTTAACTCTCTGTTCTCTTTTGCTGATCTGCTGCTCTCTTCCACGCCGCCTCCTTCTTTAACTCCATGTTCTCTTCTCCTGTGCTAATCTGCTGCTCTCTTCCACATACATCCTTCTGTAACCGCACACACACACACATACATACAACCACGCACACACACACATACAACCACACACACACAACCACACAACCACATACACACAACCACACAAACATCACCCCACGCACAAACATCACCCCACACACAAACATCACCCCACACACAAACATCACCCCACACACAAACATCACCCCACGCACAACTACACGCACAACTACACGCACAACTACATGCACAACTACACGCACAACTACACGCACAACCACACGCACAACCACACGCACAACCACACGCACAGCCACACGCTCAACCACACGCACAGCCACACGCTCAACCACACGCACAGCAACACGCACAGCCACACATACAACCATACACACAGACAACCACACCAAACCACAACCATACACACAGACAACCCCACCCAACCACACCCACCCACACCCAACCACACCCAACCACACACCCAACCACACACCCAACCACACACCCACCCACACACCCAACCACACACCCAACCACACACCCAACCACACACCCAACCACACACACACCACCCCACACACACACAACCACACACATCTATCTATCGCCCTCACTCTATCTATCGCCCTCACGCTATCTATCGCCCTCACGCTATCTATCTATCGCCCTCACGCTATCTATCTATCGCCCTCACGCTATCTATCGCCCTCACGCTATCTATCTATCGCCCTCACGCTATCTATCGCCCTCACTCTATATATCTATCGCCCTCACTCTATCTATCTATCGCCCTCACTCTATCGATCTATCTTTCGCCCTCACTCTATCTATCTATCTTTCGCCCTCACTCTATCTATCTATCTTTCGCCCTCCCTCTAGCTGCCCCAGACCATCAGACAGGCCAGTTCATGGACCTGTTTCAGAAAGAATCTGAAAACCTGGTTGTTTCCTAGGATGGAAAACTAGTTCTTTCACTGCCTATTACGGGCTGGTAACGTGCTGACCATCACCATTTCTAAAAGCGCCAGGATACCCGTAGGGTGACAGTTTTTGCGCTATATAAGTGATTTTTACATTACATTACATTACATCTATCGCCCTCCCTCTAGCTATCTTTTGCCCTCCCTCTAGCTATCTATCGCACTCACTCTATCTATTGCATCACCACAGCATCACTCAGGGGTACCACAGCATCACTCAGGGGCACCACAACATCACTATGCGCTACCACAGCATCCCTGAAAGCCACAGCATCACTCGTCGCCACCACAACATCACTCAGCGCCAACACAGTATCAATCTGTGCAACCATACAACATCAACTGGTCAAATATTTTCTCTCAATGTTTCAAGCTTTATTACAAATGTCATAAAAAGATGTTAATATTTCACTTCTGTTCTTGGATTTTCATCACAATAAAATACACTGAACATAATCTTCACAAAAGTTATTTACAAAAGTTTAAGCTATTGCCATTATAAATTACAATAACTTTTATTTAAGTATTAATTATTTAGAACAATTAAAAGCCATTGTTATTTGTAATATCAATACATCTAAGTCACGTAAATACAAAACATGTTGCATTACAAATGCTATAGGTGTCACATTTGCAAACGATAAAAGTATTGGCATTGTAAATGGCAAAGCTATTAATTTCGCTATTTTCAAAACCAACACATAAATAAAAAAATTGTCATTCACAAGACCAATAGCTCAAACTTTCCTAATGCGAGACCTATTGCATTGCAAATGCTTGTTCTAGATAGTCTCTCGTAAGTTGGGGAGAGAACAATTTTTTTTTTAACTGAATGTAAAGTTATATGGGGCGAGTACTGCTGGTCGCCTTATGACAAGAATCTGTTTTTTGACTTGTATACAGACCTTTTTACGGCTGTATTACATTAATCCAATTGAAAAATGTGCCCATGTCTGTTTAAGCTTGGTTATTATGTATTTAATGAGATGTTCAGGCACAGCTCTATTTTAACTTATATGTCTTTGTTTACTTGGTCTTTATCCTTGTTGCTCTGCTCAATAAAAATAAATAAATACATTAAAAAACTTAGCACCAAGGGGGCATTACACGGGTGGTACATGGGCGTTCCCATGAAACCACCCATACCTTTTGATGCAACACCCTATCTACAAACAATAGTAGACAGGGCTAGGCACCAAAAGTTAACGCCACTTAAAAGGAGGCGATAAAAAGAGATTTTTTTTAATTTCTCCTTTCTTTTCGTTTCTGACTTTGCTTGCGTGCACATGCAAAGTAGGGAAAGTTTTAAAATCTGTCTAATCATAGTATTTTGTACAGGAAGGGTACTCTTCCAGTACAAAGCCTATGGTAGACTCATGCACACACCCTGGCACTATGGCACTAAGGTGTGTGCCTGGCGCACAGCAGCTAAAATCTGCACCAGTACTAGGAAGAGGGGGGTAGAGAGCCATATCTCTGTAGGTCTGGTGCGCTCCTGCTCTCTCCCTGCCACGCAAG